>NC_041380.1:443222601-443340732 GCF_002162155.2 Triticum dicoccoides | reverse complement strand
CTTATAAAATAAATGAATAACAAGCATGCCACAGCCAGGCGTCTCTGCGACACCACATAAAGGGCTTATAAAATAAATGAATAACAAGCGTGCCACAGTCGGGCGTCTCTGCGACACCACATAAAGGGCTTATAAAATAAATGAATAACAGGCGTGCCACAGTCGGGCGTCTCCGCGACACCACATAAAGGGCTTATATGAGAGTAATCATAGTGAATATCCAGGAGGTAGAACCGTCCCAGGGAAGCTCAATAATTCAAATAATGTAAATGGTTAGTTCATAATAATAATAATAATAGTCATCACGAGTCACAAGTCATGATCCATGTTCTGGTTTAGTAATTGTTCCTCTGAAGACCGACACTAAGACCGACACTTGACCCATCCCAGACTGTAGTCCTTAACCATGGACACGGCTATTCGAATAGATATAATCTCTACAGAGGGTGTACTCTTTACCCACGAGTAACGGATTCCTTTAGTCCATCGGGATTAATTCCGTCTATGGTCTTTTAATTGAAAACACACCTGACTGCACACACCAGCCTAACTTACCGATGTCTGGAATCACCCACAACACCCGTTAAGCGAAACTCTAAGTGGGGAGGCTACAACCTCGACTAGCATGGGATCACAAAATTTATAACATGCGCAAACTAGGGGAGCTACCCCCTTCGGCTCCAACCGAAACACCCATGCCCCCGGACCAGGTGGCATGCCTACCGAATGCAGCCGGTATCTTCCACCATGGCCTCTCTGTACGGTGTGTGCTAGGAAGGGGTTGACAACTAACTGAACCGTACCCTACCTATGGCAGGGACAAGTGGTAGTACGAGACAAGTATGGGAGTTACTGGAACAAGACTCGATCTATGGTCAACTCAGGAGGTTAAAGCATTACCTGCATGATAAGCGTAAGAAGTATATTTCATACCAATCATACAGAATCACCGCTCATCGTACCCCACCATGCCTTACCGGACATAACAGTCCCGATGAAGAACTAGGGACAAGCTCATGTCTACCTGAGGGAGTCCTG
The DNA here is from genome assembly GCF_002162155.2 of Triticum dicoccoides. Taxonomy (NCBI): domain Eukaryota; kingdom Viridiplantae; phylum Streptophyta; class Magnoliopsida; order Poales; family Poaceae; genus Triticum; species Triticum dicoccoides. The sequence continues at coordinate 443,339,694 of NC_041380.1, read as the reverse complement.
GATTAGGGGGTGTTCGGGTAGCCGGACTATACCTTCAGCCAGACTCCTGGACTATGAAGATACAAGATTGAAGACTTCGTCCCGTGTCCAGATGGGACTTTCCTTGGCGTGGAAGGCAAGCTTGGCGATGCGGATATTCAAGATCTCCTACCATTGTAACCAACTTTATGTAACCCTAACCCTATCCGGTGTCTATATAAACCGGAGGGTTGTAGTCCGTAGGCAATAAACTCCATACACAACAATCATACCATAGGCTAGCTTCTAGGGTTTAGCCTCCTTGATCTTGTGGTAGATCTACTCTTGTACTACCCATATCATCAATATTAATCAAGCAGGAGTAGGGTATTACCTCCATCGAGAGGGCCCGAACCTGGGTAAAACAAAGTGTTCCCTGCCTCCTGTTACCATCCGGCCTAGACGCACAGTTCGGGACCCCCTACCTGAGATCTGCCGGTTTTGACACCGACATTGGTGCTTTCATTGAGAGTTCCTCTGTGCCGTCACAATCAGGAAGCATGCCTCCTCCCGTCTTTAAAGACGGCGCCGTTGCTAAGGGAGCCTTGGCTGTCGGCCAAACCCTCCGGCTAGGTGGTTTTCCCATGACCGCCTGTTCGGCTGTTGCACCGACGGCGACCTCTCGGGTCATCAAAAGCAACCTACACGTCAGCTCGGAGCTCGTCGAGCAGCTAGATCCAATGGAGCTCTCTTCCGTAAATGAGCTCTTGGATCGCATCGCCGCCCTGGGGGTCGCTGCGAATTACGACCAGGTTGGGCTTAAACCCGTTCTAAGAGAAATTAACTCTCCCCAAGTCACCCACCACGTTGCCGTGGTAGAGGCGCAGTGTGGCGACCCTTCATCTATTTTAAGGACTAGCTACATCCGAATTCCCGACTCCTCCAAGCCGGATACCCGCGGAGAGGAGGATGTAACTCAAGACCTGAGCTTAGGATTAGGCAACGGGCTAGATTCGTTGGACAACATCCAAGAATCCGAACTTCAGAGTTCGGAAACTCTTCGGCCTCCGAATCTTGGATTGGGTGAGGTTTCAGATTCAACGACACCCGCCCACCCGAACATAAGCGATCTCTCCCAAATCAGGCAGAGGCCCGAGGAAACAGTACATCATTACTGGGCCAGATTCCTCCTGGTTATGAACAGGATAAAGGATTGCCGTGAGGGAGACGCAATCTCTATCTTCTGCAGTAATTGCACGGACGAGGGAATCCTTAATGTCGTAAGTCGTCGTGATATTACACGCTTCACTGACTTGGCGTCCATAGTACAAAAATACTGTGCGACGGAAAGTGCCTGGAAAACCGAAATACAATTTTGGGATAATCCGGCCCTGAATAGTAATCCCGTCCGAACTAAGAGGGTGCATCATCATAGGACACCCGGGATAAACACCAAAAAGCCAAAACCCTCTACAGGGCATGGAACCGTACTGGAAAGGTGGCTTGATGGACCCTGTAGAATTCACAGTACAGAGGACGCCACACCAACTCACAGCCTTAGAGCATGTTGGATACTCCGGCAGGTGGCCAAAATTGGCGAGGACCTCTTAATCCTGGAGGCCGCAGAAAGCCAGCCCGAGGACACCAGTACCATTCTCACAGTCTTCGAGACTTTTGCATCAAACAATATGCGAAAAAGAACACTCCGCAGCCTCGCTGAAGTCTATCAAGTTGCAACAACAAATCCATGGAGCGACACTGCTATTACCTTCAACGCAGGTGATGAACCTAGATTCCGAATAGCCCGAGCACCAACTGCATTGGTCCTCAGTCCCATAGTGGACGGCTTTCGCCTCACCAAGGTGCTCATGGATGGAGGCAGCAGACTAAACCTCATTTATGAGGAAACCCTTCAGAAAATGGAAATAGACTGGAACCACATCGAGCCAAGCAACACAACCTTTAGAGGAATAATCCCCAGTTGGGAAGCGCGCTGCACAGGAAAAATCACACTAGATGTGGTGTTCGGCACGCCGGATAATTACAGGTCCGAAGAAGTCACGTTTCAGGTGGCCCCGTTTAAGAGCGGACATCACGCTTTACTAGGGTGGGAAGCATTCACAATCTTCCAAGCAATACCCCATTACGGGTACATGAAGCTTAAGATGCCCGGGCCGAATGGAATTATCACTCTAGCTAGTGATCCGGACATAGCACTCCGCGCCGAAAACAAGACGGACGCATTAGCCCTTGAGGCACTATCCGAAGCCTTAGCGGCCGAGGAACTGACTGCGCTGCGCTCCACGGTTAACAGGGATGATGTGATACTCAATAAGAGATCCAAATCCACATCCTTCAAGCCAGCTGACGAAATAGTCAAATTCCAGGTTCATCCAACGGACCCCAATAAAACAGCTTCCATCGGGGCACGACTGAACCCTGATGAAGACGCCGCACTGCGAGAGTTCCTACGAGAGAACTGGGACATTTTTGCCTGGTACCCTTCAGACATGCCAGGGATCCCACGCAGGCTGGCTGAACACAGCTTAAATATCCTAAAAGGATTCAAACCTGTCAAACAAGCCCTTCGGCGTTTTTCCGAACCCAAGAGACAGGCTATGGGAGAGGAGCTAGCCAAGCTATTGGAGGCCGGATTCATTAGAGACATAAAACATCCGGACTGGCTAGCAAACCTAGTGATGGTACCAAAGAAGGACAAATCCTGGTGCCTGTGTGTCGATTTTAAAGACCTTAACAAGGCTTGCCCAAAGGATCCCTTCCCCCTCCCCCGCATCGATCAAATTATCGATGCCACCGCAGGACACGATTCGTTGTGCTTCCTCGACGTATACTCCGGATACCATCAAATCAAGATGGCAGAATCAGACCAAGCTGCAACAGCATTCATCACACCATACGGCCCATTCTGCTTCAACACAATGCCCTTCGGGCTGAAAAACGCCGGCGCAACATATCAGCGCATGATCCAGACATGTCTGGCAAACCAGATCGGCAAAACAGTGGAGGCGTATGTGGATGATGTGGTCGTCAAATCAAGACATGTCGAATCTCTAATAGACAACTTGAGGCTTACATTCGATAACCTCTGAAAATATGACATCAAGCTCAACCCGGAAAAATGCGTCTTCGGCGTTCCAGCCGGAAAGCTCTTGGGCTTCATTGTATCCGGTAGAGGAATTGAAGCAAATCCAGCCAAGATCCAAGCTTTGTCACAATTGGATATCCCAAAGGACCTCAAACAAATACAAAAATTAACCGGATGCGTGGCGGCTTTAAGCCGCTTCATCTCCCGATTGGGAGAAAAGGCACTACCCCTCTACCGCCTCCTTCGGCGCACCGAACACTTCGAGTGGACGGAGGCCGCCATGGCCAGACTTGATGAAATAAAAGCTATATGGCAACAAACCCAGTCCTGGCCGCGCCGAACACCGGCGAACGAATGTTATTATACATTGCAGCAACACACCAAGTTGTTAGCGCAGTGCTCGTTGTCGAGCGAGAAACGGACGGACACAAATTCCCCCTTCAAAGGCCGGTCTACTACGTGTCCACAGTCCTCACTCCATGCAAATCACGGTACCCGCATTATCAAAAGATTGCATACGCGGTATTCATGGCATCCCGGAAGCTACGACACTACTTTCAAGAGTGCTCCATAACAGTAGCCTCAGAAGTGCCACTAAATGATATTATCAACAACCGCGATGCAACGGGCCGGATTGCAAAATGGGCCATCGAGCTTGTCCCGTTCGATATAACCTATAAGCCACGGCGAGCTATTAAATTGCAAGTTTTGGCCGACTTCGTCGCAGAATGGAAGGAGGCCGAGCTCCCTAAAGAGTACGGCACATATTCAAACTGGATTATGCATTTCGACGGCTGGACTGGGGGCTGGCGTTGTCCTGACGTCCCCCACAGGAGACACAGTCCAATATGTGCTCTAGATCATGTACACGAATTCCAACAATGCAGCCGAATATGAGGCCCTCCTACATGGTCTCCGGATAGCAGTATCCATGGGTATCCAGCGCCTAGAGGTACGCGGGATGCAAACCTCGCGATATCCCAAATAAATGGTTACTTCGACGCCAAGGACCCAAAAATGGCAGCTTACCGCAACGCCGTCCTAAAAAAGTCAGCTCGGTTCGAAGGGCTGGAGTTTCACCATATAGCCCGAGAAAACAATCAAGCAACGGACATCCTGGCACGCATCGGAGCAAAACGCGATGCAGTCCCCCCAACATCTTTTTGGAAAGATTGTTCAAGCCATCCGTAGCATGGGAGGGGGAACCCGCAAATAACAGCCCGGACCCAGCCGCACCACTCGACGCCGAACAATCTGACACAATTGGAGGCTCTGCCAATGAAATTACACCTTCAGCCCACGTAATAATGGCGGTCATCGCCCCGTGGACAGAACCATTCCTAGCCTACCTTACTAGGCAGGAACTCCCGGAGGACCAAAACGAGGCCCGCTGCATAGTGCGGCGATCTAAAGCCTATAGAGTCCATGAGGGAGAGCTTTATAAGAAAAGCACTACCGGAGTCCTTCAAAGGTGCATCTCTGAAGAGGAAGGGCGGAACCTTCTGGCTGAAATTCATGCCGGACTCGGTGGTCACCACGCCGCTGCTCGATCCCTTGTTAGCAAGGCTTTTCGTACAGACTTTTACTGGCCGATGGCCCGGGCAGACGCTCAGGACCTAGTCCGACGATGCGATGGTTGCCAACTTTTTGCCAACCAAAGCCATATGCCACCCACCGCACTCCAATCTATACCCATCACCTGGCCTTTTGCGGTCTGGGGGCTTGACATGGTCGGACCCCTTAAAGGTGGGACCGATAGGAAAAAATACTTACTGGTCATGGTGGACAAATTCACCAAATGGATAGAAGCCAAGCCTGTTAAAACAGCCGAATCCGGACCTGTGATAGACTTCATATCCGGGGTTGTACACCGTTATGGCGTCCCCCATAGCATCATAACCGATAACGGTACAAACTTTACCGCCGACGAGGTAAAACTCTGGTGCAAAAACATGGGCATCAAGCTCGATTATGCTTCCGTCTATCACCCACAAACCAACGGCCAGGTCGAACGTGCAAATGGTCTTATCATGAGCGGCATTAAACCCAGACTGGTGCGGTCCCTCAAGGAATCTAACACGCACTGGGTAGAGGAGCTCGACTCTGTGCTATGGGGGCTGCGGACCACGCCAAATCGCACCACCGGATACACACCATTTCTTATGGTGTACGGCGTAGAGGCAGTTCTGCCCTGCGACATAATTCATGACTCACCTAGAGTGCGCATGTACGAAGAAAGAGAAGCCGAGCTCGATCGGCAGGACAACTTGGATGCCCTGGAGGAGGAGCGTGACGTGGCAAAAGCCCGTTCCGCATTTTATCAACAGCAGGCCCGAAGATATCAAAGCAGAGAAGTACGGGCCAAAAATTACAATGTTGGCGAACTAGTTCTACGCCTGCCGGATAAGAAAAAGGACAAACTCAAGCCCAAGTGGGAAGGTCCATTCATAATCGACCAAGTCCTGACTGGCGGGGCGTACGCCTGCAAGATGCGTCGGATAACCGACTCGAGCCGAACCCGTGGAACGCCACCCGTCTCCGAAGATTCTATGCCTAGCGCCGGACTCTGTGTTCGTCTCCTTCCTCTGTCCATTTTTTGCATTTTTCTGTCTTACATTTCTCTCCTTCCCCTCTTTTCTTTTATAGCCCTTAAAGGCTCATCTAGTGACGCGCTACTCACACTCATTAAACCTGGGGGCTTCTTTAACAGAAGCTTATTTATACGGGCTTCATGCCCAACACATGCGTCAAACTTCCGCATGTACCTTTTTCTTCACCATTATATGCATCGATATGACTTAAGTTTTGGCCAAGCTGGGTTGCCTGGCTCCTGTGCTTACCCCTACGTTCCCGATTGTTCAGCTAGGCGGTAAAGGGAGCACCTCTACGATTGTTACTGCTGGGTCAGCCGGATGTGTACCTCAGATTGGGTGAAGCCGAAAGCTAGCGTTCTTAAGGGAATATTCGGTCGGTGAGATAAAAGATGATCTTTTTACTCATTTTATGCACCCCGGATGCTTTTTTCTGCGTCTTTTTACGCAGTCCGCATATGCACTTTAGGGCATGCCTCCCAGCGAAAGGAACCCCTAACGGAACTATTCTCTCTGGAAGATGTTTCTTACTAACCATGTAATATAACATAACTAGTTGGGCACTTGTCTGATAAAGCACTAATGACCCCTACGCCTGGTCTCCACACATACCATGGTTCTTATATAACCGCTATGGTATTTGGACACACTCTGGACCGTCAGGTCTCGAGGTTGAAGCGAAAAGGTCGGCAACGACAAACGATCTACAATCCGGCTAGAAGGCACTACACATGTCAATTCAAAATTACATAGTCATTCTGACTGATTGTATTCCTCTTCTATACCATCTAACAGGCTGTCTAATTTACAGTCCTGCTGGGAATACTTCGCGGCCAACTCTACTTGGTCGTATACTAAGCTCACAGGGATCTCCTTCCCGTCAGGCCCCACTGGTCCGACCTCGGCCATGTGGTTTGGGTCAGACTTCGTAAAACGGCTCTTCACCATGGCCCAGGCTTCCCTAGCGCCTTGTCGGCAGGCTGATATCTTCCACAGCCGGAAGCGCCGCCGAGCTCCCTTCAGCTTCTCCACAAGCTCTCCAAGGCCCTCAGGCATGGAGTGGGTAGGCCATAAGGCTTGGGCAACGCCTCGCATGGCCTGCTGAATTCGCTCGTGCAGTTGCATGAGTTCGGGAAGAAGGTCACACGTAGAACCGGGCATCTCCTCTGCAGGACAACCTGTGAGCATACCTACAGACACTACTTTGTTAGTCGACTTCCTCGCCGAACTCTTTTTTCAAAGTTCGTTCAAGCACTTACTAAATATGCCACGTCGAAGCCGCTGATTCTCCTTTGTGGAGTCCGACAGCTGGCCACGAACATCTTTAAGTTCGACGTCCAGCCTGGTGTTGGCATCCTGAAGATCATTCTTCTCTCGCCTCACCTTCGTCAACGTACTCTCACCGGCCTTTAACCGGCGTAAGAGTTGTTGCTTTTCCGGATCGAGTCCGGCGCCATATGCAACATGATTTGTCAGATTTGCACCCACACCGCACAATACTAATCTTTCGAAGTGTATCTTACCTGAGGGGGTCTCTTTGGGCTCCCCTGCTGTGGCTAGTGCGGCCTCTAGTTGGGCCTTGCACTTTTCCAGCTCTTGGGACAGTACAGTATTCTTCTCTGTAAGAACCTGCATATTAAATGATCCTTAAATCAGTTGCTCTAACTGCTTCAAGTCTCGGGGGCTACTGGTATATATATATATGACCAAAATTTTCTTACCCGTATGTCTTTTACATACTGCTCCGTGGCTCTAGCTAAACCATTTTGAGCGGCACGGAGGTACGCATCTCCCGAATTAACGGCATCTAAAGCCTCTTGGGAGAAACAAGCGTCGCGTAGAACTGTCCGGCGACGCCTGTGGTTCATGGCACTCTCCACTTCAGAATTTGTGGCAGACAGCCTGTCCGCATCCTCTGTCGGAGGAGCGTCCGGTGCGCGCCTTGTGCTCGCCTCCGCTTCCTGGCCAGACGTTGGAGCCTGGCTGGTGGAGGCGCGATTGGCAACCTCTCCGGATGTAGTCCGGCGAGGTCTCTTCATTCTGAAGATAGCACGAACGTTAATATGCCCAGACGGAACAACACCAGGGAAACAGAGGGTGCGCTATACCTTTGCACCGACATCTCAGTCTGGACTACATTCCTTTTTGCCCCACGGGGCCCTGCGGCCCCTCGTTGGCTAGCCGCCGCAGGTTCGGCCTCGTGCCTCGGAAATCCCCCCTGCAAAACACAGTTGTCATCAGAAACACCAGAATACATGAGAGTGGAATCTCTCTCAAGGGAATGAGACTCCGGTTTCTGTCACCTGGGAGGCCGGAATTAACCCTGGGTAATCAGCCGTGATGGCTACCAAGGTATTGTCATTGCTTAGCTGATGGAACACCCCGTTGATAAGCTCCACCGATATGTCCAGATCCTCTTCGGAGTCCGGATCGAGGGACCATTCTAGGTCCTCGGGCTATGGAGGGCGGCTGCTTATATCCTTTACCTCCTGTCGTAGTTCCTGCATTGAAGTCGTTAGACTACCTATTTAACCATGGGAGTATAAAACAAACGGGCAAGCGCAATTGTTCACTTACCCAACTTGGAGGATCGTACATACTGAATCCGGCCCGCGGGTTGACGTGGAGGAATTCCTCCTTTTCTCCCTTGTACAAAGAGGACAAGATCTTTACTAAGGCGGCGGCTGAGGCCGGCCCCTTACGACCGTAACATGCGGCGTCATCCTCCCCGTTGAAATCCCACATGGGGTGGCCTCTATATTGAAGCGGCTGCACCCCCCGCGTAATGCATGCGGCCATGACTCCAATCATGGTTAGTCCGGAATGAGCCAATAGTCTTATCCGGCCCATCAGGTAAAGGACGTCTCTTTCGCTTTCTCTCTGAGAGCTCCGCGGACGCCAGCTCAAGCGTTTCTTCAATGGAGCACTGTTGAACTCAGGGAGACCGACCCGGATAGGGTCCCGTAGCGGGACGTCATCTATATAAAACCATTACGAAGGCCAGTCCTCGGACGCCTTCTTTGGGGTTCCGGATAGGTATCCGGTCCCGGCGATGCGCCATACTTCGGCTCCGCCCACTTGGTATATAGACCCCTTTTGAGAACAGGGCACCAAGCAGAATAACCTCTTCCATAGCGCGAAATGAGCCTCAACGCCTAAAAATAGCTCGCAGAGGGCGACGAAGCCCGCAATATGCAATACGGAGGCGGGCGTGAGATTGTGCAGCTGGAGGCCGTAGAACTCCAGAAGCCCGCGGAGAAATGGATGAATTGGAAATCCCAGTCCCCTTATTAGACAGGGGACGAGGCACACCCGCTCTCCTTTAGAAGGATTGGGGGTGCTCTCCGCTTGTTTTCCGCCATTGTAGGTGGCGAGACCGGCTCGGACCGGGACCATGTATGCCTGAGGGAGAAATCCCTTGGCCTGGAGTGATGCTAACTTGCTATGCGGGATGGTGCAACTCTCCCAGTCCCCGGGCTTGGTACCGGAGGGGCGAGGGGAGGAGCTGCGACGGCTGGTCATGTTGGAATGGACCTTTGCTGGAAGCGCTCTGATGATAACTCGCGGAAAGGAGAAGATGTGGTTTGGACCTAAATCCCCATCCCGTTAAATAGGCGGCTCGTTTATACGGCTAGGGGTGTGGATGTAAGAACACCCCGGCTTTTCGCATTCTTTTGAACACGTGGAAGATGGCCATTATTGGGCGTGGAAGCCGAGGATCACTATGTTACAAAAATCGGACATTATTCCTACAGGTACACAAGATCTGGAGAGGAACCCGCCTTGCAATGCCGAACAATCTCCGCGCTGGACTCATCGTCATTGAAGCCTGGTTCGGGGGCTACTGAGGGAGTCCTGGATTAGGGGGTGTTCGGGTAGCCGGACTATACCTTCAGCCGGACTCCTGGACTATGAAGATACAAGATTGAAGACTTCGTCCCGTGTCCGGATGTGACTTTCCTTGGCGTTGTAGTCCGTAGGCAATAAACTCCATACACAACAATCATACCATAGGCTAGCTTCTAGGGTTTAGCCTCCTTGATCTCGTGGTAGATCTACTCTTGTACTACCCATATCATCAATATTAATCAAGCAGGAGTAGGGTATTACCTCCATCGAGAGGGCCCGAACCTGGGTAAAACAAAGTGTTCCCTGCCTCCTATTACCATCCGGCCTAGACACATAGTTCGGGACCCCCTACCCGAGATCTGCCGATTTTGACACCGACACTACCCAAGACAGAGGCTTTCCCGGATTCCTTCCGGTGGGCATGAAAGGCATAAGAGGGTGATTACTATCAAAAGCATATCAAATTTTAACCGCAAGAAATCTTCATTTGCGCGCTCATGAGTATGATCATATCGTCACATAAAATAATGAATACTTCGTGTCAAGATGGTGTTGTACCATATGAAACAACACACAACAATATTATGCCAGGGTTCAGAATGCTTGCCTTCAAGAGTATGCAAGTGGGGGTGCACTTTTTGAAAGTTGCCTTCTCTCTCCAAAAATCCTATTTAAGAAAATTTCGAATTAACACATATTTTCAAAACCGTACAAAACAGTTGCTTGGAAAATTTTCAAATAAATATGAAAATAAACTAGACAAAATTTGAGATGCAACAGAAAAAGAATCAAGTCAATTGGACTTATATTTAAAAAGTTATAGCCAGTTAAAGTTTAGTCAAAACTCTGTTTTTAAATAAAACAGAAAAAGAAAACGTTTCGAATAAGGATACGTTTTCGAGACGGAGGAGACGTACTTCTGGTTTTACGCCTCCACTTAAACCAGTGCGGGCTGGCTCGGGGTCACTGACAGTGGGTCCCTTGGGCCTACTGGTTAGGTTTGACCAGTCGCCCGCGCCTCCCTCTCCTCTGGCCGAGCAGAGGCAGGCTCCGGCGATCGCCGTCGACGAACGCCGGCTTCCCACGGCATTCCGAGGGTAGGGATGGATCCGCTAGTCCAGGGCGGTCCTCTCGGTGGTCGACAGGCTGGCGAGGACGAAGGGAGTCACTGGCGGCGAGCTCTGCGGCGGACGGCGTCTCGAGAGGATTTGGAGTTTCAAGCTACGGTGGTTCCCGGTCGAAGCTGAGGGGTGGGGTGGCTCTGCAAGGTCAAGGGGAAGAGGATGGGAGCACTGGATGGATGGGGGAGGTCCTTCTTGCGACGAATTGAACCGGAGCGTGGCGGCGGCCGAACTGGCCGGAGATGAGGAAGACGGCCTCCCTCCGTCGATGGCTGGCTGCTACGTCTTGAGCTTGCGTTGGTTTTCCCCGAAGAGGAAGGGATGATGAAGCAGAGTAGCGTAAGTATTTACCTCAGTTTTTGAGAACCAAGGTATCAATCCAGTAGGAGCCCACGCTCAAGTCCCTTGTACCTGCACAAAGCGATAGCTACCCGCAACCAACGCGATTAGGGGTTGTCAAGCCCTTCACGGTCACTTACAAGAGTGAGATCTGATAGATATAATATTTTTGGTATTTTTGATATAAAGATGCAAAGTAAAAAGTAAAATCAAAGTAAATAGCAAAACAATATAAAAGTGATGGAGATTGATATGATGAGAATAGACACGGGGGCCATAGGTTTCACTAGTGGCTTCTCCAAGTCTTCCCAACGGTTCTACTTGGCACAAACACTAATTAAACACAAAAAACACAACCAAACCAGAGGATAAATAATTTATTTATTGAATAATAGGAAAGGATAAATATCGGGTTGTCTCCCAACAAGCGCTTTTCTTGAAAGTCTTATAGCTAGGCATACTATTTCAATGATACTCACATGAAAGACAAGAATTGAAGCACAAAGAGAGCATCATAAAACACGTGACAAACGCATCTAAGTCTAACATACTTCCTATGAATAGGCATCTTATAGGAAAACAAATTATCAAGGCAAGCAAAAACTAGCATATGCAAGGAAGCGGAAAGAAACGATAGCAATCTCAACATAACGAGAGATAATTTAGTAACATGAAAATTTCTACCACCATATTTTCCTCTCTCATAATAATTATATGTAGGATCATAAGAAAATTCAACAAAATAGCTATCACATAAAATATTTTCAACATGATCCACATGCATGCAAAGTTGACACTCTTCCAAAATAGTGGGATTAACATTAACTAAAGCCATGACTTATCCAAACCCACTTTTATCAAGATTTTCATAAGATTGAACATTCTCCAAATATGTGGGATATAAAGTTGACACTCTTCCAAACCCACTTTCAATAATATTGCAAGCACTATTATCAATCTCATATTCATCATGGGGTTTAAATAAATTTTTAAGATCATAAGAAGAATCACCCCAATTATAATCATTGCAACAAGTAGTAGACATAGCAAAACTAGCATCCCCAAGCTTAGGGTTTTGCATCTTGTTAGCACAATTGACATCAAGAGAATTTATAATAAAATCATTGCAATCATGCTTTTTATTCAAAGATCTATCATGAGTCACTTCATAAAGCACTTCATCACGATTTTCAGATTTATGGATTTCAGGCAAAAGCTTATAAAGATAATCTAGTGCATCCAAATCACTAGGAATTGGTTCATCATCATTGGATCCCTTAAAAAGATTGGCAAGCGGATGAGGATCCATAGATCTTAAGTTCTCTGTTTAGTAATAAATAAACAACTATTCCAACCATACGAGCAAACAAGAAACGGGTAAAAGAGAGGGAGGATAGAGAGAGAGGGCGAATAAAACGGCAAGGGTGAATTGGGGGGAGAGGAAAACAAGAGGCAAATGGCAAATAATGTAATGCGAGAGATAGGGATTTTGATGGGTACTTGGTATATTGACTTTTTGTGTAGACTCCCCAGCAACGGCGCCAGAAATCCTTCTTGCTACATATTGAGCTTGCGTTGGTTTTCCCCGAAGAGGAAGGGATGATGCAGCAGAGTAGCGTAAGTATTTCCCTCAGTTTTTGAGAACCAAGGTATCAATCCAGTAGGAGCCCACGCTCAAGTCCCTCGTACCTGCACAAAGCGATAGCTACCCGCAACCAACGCGATTAGGGGTTGTCAAGCCCTTCACGGTCACTTACGAGAGTGAGATCTGATAGATAGAATATTTTTGGTATTTTTGATAAAAGGTATAATAGCAAAACAATATAAAAGTGATGGAGATTGATATGATGAGAATAGACCCGGGGGCCATAGGTTTCACTAGTGGCTTCTCTCGAGAGCATAAGTTTTCTACGGTGGGTGAACAAATTACTGTTGAGCAATTGACAGAATTGAACATAGTTATGAGAATATCTAGGCATGATCATGTATATAGGCATCACATCCATGACAAGTAGATCGAAACGATTCTGCATCTACTACTATTACTCCACTCATCGACCGCTATCCAGCATGCATCTAGAGTATTAAGTTAAAAACAGAGTAACGCTTTAAGCAAGATGACATGATGTAGAGAGATAAATTCATGCAATATGAAATAAACCCCATCTTGTTATCCTCGATGGCAACGATACAATACGTGTCTTGCTGCCCCTTCTGTCACCGGGAAAGAACACCGCAAGATCGAACCCAAAGCTAAGCACTTCTCCCATGGCAAGAACGACCAATCTAGTTGGCCAAACCAAACGGATAATTCGAAGAGACTTGCAAAGATAACCAATCATACATAAAAGAATTCAGAGAAGATTCAAATATTGTTCATAGATAGACTTGATCATAAACCCACAATTCATCGGTCCCAACAAACACACCGCAAAAGAAGAAGATTACATCGAATAGATCTCCACAAGAGAGGGGGAGAACATTGTATTGAGATCCAAAAAGAGAGAAGAAGCCATCTAGCTACTAACTATGGACCTAAAGGTCTGAGGTAAACTACTCACACTTCATCGGAGAGGCTATGATGATGTAGAAGCCCTCCATGATGACGGCCCTCTCCGGCGGAGCTCCGGAACAGGCCCCAAGATGGGATCTCGTGGATACAGAAAGTTGCAGCAGTGGAATTAGGTTTTTGGCTCCTGTTCTGATCGTTTGGGGGTACGTGGGTATATATAGGAGGAAGGAGTACGTCGGTGGAGCACCGAGGGTCCCACGAGGCAGGGGGGCGCGCCCTAGGGGGGGCGCGCCCCCTACCCTCGTGAGCACCTCTTTGCTTCCTTGCAGTAGGGTCCAAGTCTCCTGGATCACGTTCGGTGAGAAAATCACGTTCCCGAAGATTTTATTCCGTTTGGACTCCGTTTGATATTCCGTTTCTTCGAAACACTGAAATAGGCAAAAAAACAGCAATTCTGGGCTTGGCCTTCGGTTAATAGGTTAGTCCCAAAAATAATATAAAAGTGGAAAATAAAGCCCAATATAGTCCAAAACAGTAGATAATATAGCATGGAGCAATCAAAAATTATAGATACGCTGGAGACGTATCACTGGCTATGGGGGCGCTAGGGGGATGGTACGAGGTTGCCTGAGGGTCTGGACGAGCTCGGGGCTCCTTTTTATAGCGTGACTAGGTCGGTTCCGCGGCAGTCGTGGATAGGATCGACGACGGCAGTGGATAGGAACGGCGAACCGCCGTTCTGTAGCTTGCAGCGCGACGTGTCGAGGCTGGGGATGGCGGCAGAGACTAGCAGACGAACGAGCACTACTTCAGGGGCGAGCTGGCGAGTGAGAGTGGCTCGGGCGGCGCCGTCCATGGCAGGAGCTTGCTGTGGCCGGCCACTAGCTGCCATGGCCGACCTGACAGCGGCGCTGTGGGGCTCTAGGGGTTGGTTTTGGATGGCTCCGATGAGTGGATGAGGACGGGCGTGGCTCTGCAGGCGAGCAAGGGCCAGGGCGCGGGGCAAGTGAATGCGGCGGCTCGATGCGCGTGCATGCAAAACGTGCGCTCTGGGCGCGCCTAGAGCATGCACGCCAGGTGCTCGGCGCAATGCCAACATGTTCTAGGCCTCTCTGATGCCTCTGCAACTAAACAGGACTAGGCTAATGACTATATGAGAGATAATAGACATGCTGGTAAGGCCATTAGAGCAACTTCCTAATGCAAGTCTAAAAGCATGCCAAAACTGGCCATGCTCCTAACCTGCTCGAGGCATCTAGGCACCTCTTGGGGTGGCCAAAAACTCCAGACTAAAGTCTCTTTAGATGACTAAGAGGGTGGCAATGTTAGTTTGTCAAGAACAAAAACTTGTTAGTGCAAGTTTTTGAGAAAACCAAATCTGGACAGAATGAAAAGGGCATTATTGCATGGACCAAAAATACTCCAATGGGTCCAATCTCCCGGACTTAAGGGTTTGGTAGGGTGGACTATAAGCAGGTAAAAGCTCATGGGCACTAGAGCAAAATAAACTAGGATTGCAGTAGAAAATGCCAAACTGGACCAGAGAGCAAAAGAGGATGGTTTGCTCAAAATTTTCAAAGCACATTAATGGGTTTTTGCATAAAGTTGAATTATACATTACTACTAACATCCCCTAATTTTGTTGGAAGCTTTAAAGAAATATTTAAATAGGCTGTAGTGCAATTTTACAGACTGGATCAGATTTGAAAATTTGGGGTAGAGCTCAAAATTTCCAAATGACTAAAAGAGATTTTTGCATAAAAGTGATGTGGGAGCATCCCATGACATCTCCAAATTTTGATGAAACTTATAACTAATTTTACCAAAGGGTTGTAGTGCAAAAGAGGCTCCAAAACTTATGAAAAATCATTTCTAAAGAAATAAAGCTCAGGGAAAATAATTATGCAAATAAATCCACTGATAAAAGAAATGTTTTTCTTGAGAGGGTAAACAAGTCCAACAATATTTTTGAAAGGTTTTCACTTGGGGTGAACACTCCACAATATCAAGGAAAAGAGTGGTTCTGAAATCAAAAAGCAATTCCACAAAAAATGAAAATGTAATTTCTTGGCAAAATTTTAATAAACAAATCATGGTTAAAATTTTTGGGGTGTTACAGTGGAACACAGCGCCGCAGGAGTAGGACAAACCACACAAGGTTTTCTTTGACACATATCTGTAACAGAAGTAATTGAGTAAGGGCTTGTTTGAATTTGAGGATTCTAACAATGCAGGGATAGGAAATAGACAGGAATAGGATAGGAATGCATGTGCAAAACAGATAATTTAAAAACACAGGATTTCTGCCAATCTGGGTGTTTGATTCACAACAATTGGAAGATCACAGGATGCAAAAAAAGCATGGTGAGATTAAGTCAAACCACAAGAAAATGTACAGTTATAATGCTATTATGCTACTATCTCTTAGTCCTGTGCTTGATGAATAGGAATATGAAAAGGAGGAGAAGTGGAAATTAGAATTCCTACGGCTTTTCTTTTAAGGAGACACTAAAGGAACAAATCCTACAGTTTTCCTTTGCTCAATTCCTTTGCACCAAATTCATGAAAAGTAGTACCATAGGAAACTTTCCAATTCCGATGTTTTTCATTCACTTTTCCTTTCAAGCACTGGCGATTCTAGTAGGCAGGCTTGAGCAAGGAAAATCCTACACTAAAAAATGTTTTTGTGCTACTTCTATTACTTTGGACCCAGACCACTACCATACTAGCCCAACTCCCAGGCCCATCGACAAATGGACAGCTCAAACACGCAGAGATAAATAATGATGGCGTTCAAGAGAGTCCATCACGGATAGCTAAGTTGCCTGGTACCTCACTGCTTGTCATATAGTAGGATAAAATAATCGTATTTCCCTTTACTACGAGTGCTCAGTGGACAATATATATAACATGTAGAGTAAAAAAGAGATGCAACAAGTGTACAACCTCTTTGGCGAAGCCATGTCAATCTCAGCGTGATTGGGTTGGCCGGTGAGGATGCTCCGGCTGACTTGGCTGTCGGAGGAGGGGAAGAAGATCTTAGGCGTCTAGAGATGGAGCCCGAGGTACTGCTCCGCTGTGATGGAGGGTTTCGTCATTGGAGCAGCTTCGGTGAGTTGTACGACGCCGAGGGTGAAGCAGGACAAGAGAGACAACGAACAACGTTAACCTTAGTGGAATTCTAATAGCATCTCCAATACATGACGTAAAATACATAACCACAAAGTGCTAGATGTAAAATACATTAGCCGCTCATCTTTGAACTTAACTGTTGAAACTGAATTTAACTGTCGAAACTGAACTTAACTGTCGAAACTGAACTTAACTGTCGAAACTGAATTTTGCTGTCGAAACTGAACGCACTAGCAAGGTGAGGCTACACGTCATTCGATTAACTTTTTCATCTCTGGTCAGTCGATTTTGCAGCCGTTGGATATGAAATCAAGGGCCTGCGATTCATCTTCAACCTCCACCCCCCTGAGCCGGCCAAACAGCAGCCCCCCGCCTACCCCGAAAACACTCCCCAGCGCCGGTCCGCCGCCGCCCTGGCCATCCCTCTAGGCCCCCCCGTGCCAACCTTTTTATCCGGCGATCCCCACGCCACCGCCCCGCCAATGCCCCGCCATCGCCGGCGACCACCGCCCCCATCCTGAACCCTAAGATAGATAGTGGGGTACCTCTCCGGCGAGCCCTCCTCCCCGCTGCGGCTGGTTCTTCCTTCACCCCGGCGGCATCGGAGTGAAGTGTAGCTAAATCGGAGCAGCATCGCAAGCAAGAGCAAGAGCGAGAGCAGTAGCGCGAGCAAGAGCAATAGCAGCAGACCAGGCAGGGGACCGAGAGCAAGAGCAGAGTAGCAGCACGAGCGAGAGCTAAAGCAGCAGCAGGTCCTAATGATGTGGACGTCGCCGCCGAGGGAGCGACGCCATGGAGGAAGTGGCCGGCGATGCCGCCGTGGATGGAGCCGCGCCGTGTCGGCTCGGGACCGAGCGCCGGCAGCACCATGAGATCGAATCAAGAAGAAAATGCAGCGATTAGTGTACAACCTCTTTGGTGGCACCGATTAGGCCGTAGCTTCATCCGAGGAAACGGTGGTGATGATGCTCTTCCAGTGGTGCAGGTGAAGACGGTGGTGTGGGAATGGAGGTGGCGCGAAAGATGAGGGGAACGTCAAGGTAGCTCCTTGGAGGTGGAGGACGGGGTGGCTGAACCGGTGGGACGATGAGATCGACGAGGATCCTCATCCGGTACGATGGATGAGGGACGTCAAGGTGTTGCTGTGGACGACGTCGTCGGGGAAGAGGCTCCGGCTGGGTGGCGGACGGAGCAGGGTGTGGGGTTTCATCACGGGTTTTCGCGGCCTCCGTGTACGAATGGGTGGGTGAATGGGATGGCAGTGGGGAACCATGGCTTAGAGACGTGCTTGTCCAAAATGTGGGGTAAGTTACGAAAGTACCCCCACCGATTTGAGGCGGTTCTTTTGGTTCAGGGGTACCACGGGCATTTCACGTGTCGGGATTTCACAGGAGGTGGGAGTTTTCGCGCGCGTTGTAATTTCGGAATAGCAAGGCACGGGTTGAGATGGAGGGAGTTGTCGGAGCACAACGAGACAAAGATATATCTTAAATATTTCGGGCTAACAAGGCGTGGGTTGAAGAGGCGGGAGTTTCGCAGTACGATAGACAAAGACGCTAGCTTGAATTTTTGGCATAACAAGGTGCGGCTTGAAATTTCAGAAGAACAAGCTTAACGTGTACCCAAAAAAAGACAATTTGCACCTCAACACGCATAACACACACACAAACACCATTTAGACTAGAGTAAGGTACACGTGCATTGCACGCATGAGATTTGGCAACCAAATTATGAATAAATACCACATTATAGCATGCAAGCTTTGAGTCATATATGCATGATGTGGATGTTCGTTTAATTCTTATAGTTCATTTCATTCAAAATCATCTAGTTTTTATAAGAAAGCTAATCTATTTTAAGATTCATGGAATTGTGCGTCGTAAGACATAAAGTAAAAACAAATAATGGCAAATCATGTAGAAAAACATTTGGGCAATTCTGATACGGAAGATTCTAGAACAAATAAGAAGTGCTTGTGTTTTGATGTTTGTGCATTATGCTTAAGTTCAACCATGGAGTCTTCTAGATTATACATGTGGCGAAATCTGGTGGAATCTAGATGATATCCAACGGCCAGTAGTGCTCAAATTTGCCATCTTTGGACCATCGGATTCGCCTCATCCAACGACCATCTTTCAAAGTTAAATTACCCGCACACAATATAAAAAAATATATAATATAATATATAGGGGTATAGATATAGATATGTGATGCAAAAGCCGCCCATCATCTCTAATTAGAATAGTGTGTCCATGCACATATGCGACGTGGCCAAATGATGTCTGCCATCGGTATCTCAAATTCAAATCAGTCTGACCTTGTTCAATGTGTATACATTACAACATGCTCGTTTCCAAACCACACCACGCAGATCTCCGTTATATTCATGCATGCATGGGTTTCAAACATCAGGATCTCTTATTCAAATATTTGAATTCAAGTTTACATTGATTGTGACCTCACCTATTCAGCTATTCTTTTACACCCACACAGTAGTCATCTCTTTATAATTGTACCACTAACTTTCTCTCGAGCATGCATGCACACACACTACCAGTCAGCATTATCCATCGCACGCATGCAATCTTTTTCTTCAGGTCAGTCTCCCATGAAGGCACACACCAACACACATCCCCCTCTCCATCATATCGGGCATTCTTTATCTCTCACGCATGCATGCGCAACGATCGATGTTCCTCTATGCATGTGTATATAGCTAGGTCTTTCATAGTTTTCCACACAAAACGATCAATCGATATATCCAGTGAGGTCTCACCCTCTTTCCCACGTCCACATCGATCAATCTATGCCTCTCTATATAGGATTAACATATATAGCTAATGCACCCACATTAATTATGTATCCAACGTCCCCCTCTCATCATCCATGCCTTCCGCTTCATCTCTTAGACGCGTGCACAATGGCGAAGACAGGGGGCAGTAAGGGCCCTGCCCCCTCCCCCCCTAAAATCACTATATATCAAGGCTAATATGAATGTGATCATTAGACAATTGCTGCTAAAAATGGTTTAAGTTCATGAATTGACCCTCCTCGTAAAGGATTAGCAATGCTTGGCCCCCTAGCTCATTTATTTTTCATGGCTCCGCCACTGCGCGCATCAGCGCACGTGTTCGCCCCCTCTCTCTAAATATCGATCTCGCACTTGTACATTCCTTCATAGTCTCCCTCCACTCAGCCCCTCGCACCATCTTCTAGCCCCCACCGGATTTTGCCACATGTACAATCTAGCATATTCCATGGTTGAACTTAAGCATAATGCACAAACCTCAAAACAACAGTGGTTCTCTTTTGTTCTAGAATCTTCCATATCATAACTGCCCAAACTTTTTTCTAGTTGAATTGCCATTTTTTGTTTTTTACTTTATGCTTTACAACGCACAATTCCATGAATCATAAAATAGATTAAGGGCTTCTTTGATTCAAAGGATTCTCAAAGGAATTTTGGAGGATTCTAATCATTAGGAATTTTTCCTATCTTGGTTGTTTGATTCGTGGGATTGTAAACCATAGGAATTTTTCCATATGATTCATTTGCACTAGATTTCATAGGAAACATCCCATCCACTCAAAACCTCTTCGAAAGAATTTTGCGTTTTTTCTATGCACAATCAAACACTCGTACAATCCTGTAGGATTCAAGACGACATTCCACTATAATCCCATGTTTTTCCTATTCCCGCGTTCTTAGCTTTTTTATAAAAACTAATTGATTTTGAATGAGATGAACTATAAGAATTAAACGAAGGGCTACATCATGCATATATGACTCAGAGCTTACATGCTATAGTGTGGTATTTATTCATAATTTGGTTGCAAAATCTGATGCGTGAAATGCACGTGTACCTTACTAGTACTTCGAGTATGTGCAAAAGACGTAAATTAGAATACCAATGGCACGCTACACAGTGTCTCTCTTACAGTTCATGAAGCCACGTGGCACATGTGTAGGCGTTATCGCGACCTCCTTGCATGGATTGATCACAATGACGTGCTGCTGGTTCCAGAAGAATGTACTCGTCCTCCCTGAGCCATACCGGCGGTACATGCACGAAGCGAAGATGTGCACGCACGCCATGCACACACTCATTCCTCGCACGCACACGCGGGTACACGGGAGGACGCAATTTTGTACCAAGATCCACCCCATGTGATAATTTGACGCGTGTAAAGTCATTCACTTCATTGATGGTCAATTAATACAGCGCATGCAAATTGAGTGGACGTGAGGGCGGAAGAAAGACATTATTACTCCATTGCGCGCATGCGAGTAGTTAAATCGTGGGTTGCTAGTAGTACTTCCATTGGTCTCCTTTGTATTTTGTGCCAATTTTTGACAGTAACATAATATTTACGCATTTGAGCAGTGTAGTACTTGAAATTTATGTTCCGCTAAACTCATCGGGAGCCGTTTCGGGCCTCAAAACCAAAACCATCAATTAATCTTTACCTTGTTCCCATCACATTCGAAAGCCTTCTCACACCTACTAGTAGTACGTACCAAACCTGAACGTGTTCCCACTATGCAGGTATTAGTACTAGTGCTAGTACTTAGGTTATAAAAAGGGGAACTACCTAACCGAAAATCACTCTACCTTTCCTCCTCATAAGTGCTTCTTCTTCGTCCGTCGTTGCCATGGCCGGTGAGCAGAGCTCTAGGTCGAGAACTACTCGTAACAAGGGAGCGGCAGCCAAGGCTGCAGAAAAAAAAGAGGGCTCGCCGCCACGCAGAGAACTCGAAAGATCTCTTGCGGGCAGGCGATGGCTCCCAGGAGCGCCCTAGCCGCGGAGGCGAACATGCCGAGCCAGTGGAGCTGGAGTCGTTATCCCTCGACGGCATGCCCAATCAGCTCAATAAGCAGAAGGTGTTCGTCCAAGGCTTGATGGAGTTGTTGAAGGAGAGCCTTGACGACATGCCCGCTGAGCTCAATCAACAGGGGGAGTTGACCGCCGACTTGGTGATGCTGCTGAAGAAGAGCATTGCCTCAGAGAAGAAGGCGACCGGCGAAATCCTGCAACTTCGGGAGGATAATGCGAAGCTCTGCCACGAGATCGACCTGTTGAAGGAGAAGAACGCCAACTGGAAGAAGCTGCATGAGAATAGTAGTTCCTTGATGAAGATGTTGCAGGCCCTCTCCATGGAACAGAAGGAAGAGTTGGCGAAGCTTCGCATCGAGCACCCGGCTGCTGCCAAGGTACGTAATATGGCCGTGGAACAGATGATGAAGGCTCGCATCGAGAAATTCCGCGTCATGGACACAATGATGAAGATGGCGGAGGAGACGCGCAAGGATATGGAGGTCGTGGAGGCGATGAAGAAGCAGTTACGACTCCGCGGCGAATTAGATCATTTGGGGTGATAATCTTCCTTCTTCTTTTGCTCTTGTGTTTCATCTTTTGCTTCGGGTGTTTCGCCACACGTGGCACGTTCTCTGCGAGGCATGAATAGAACAATGTTTTTTTGAGGGAATGAATAGAACAATGCTAACAATGAGATGACTAGCAAATTAGATCATTTTTATCGCCATATGGCACTGGGCTGCCGTGTTTCGCGCTCCTCCGTCGTAGTACTACTCAAGTGGAAAACTTGAGTATACCGCACGGTTCTTTGCTCCTCCTCGATCAGGTCGTCGGCGCATTTATATGAGCAGTCAAATCACAAGGCCCCACCTTCCAGAAGTAATGAGCCGTCAAATCACAAAGGCCCTCGCCTCTCGTGAAACCGACCAAGCTAGACTGCCCCGCCCTCTAGCCTTTTAAAAAATGTATACTTTTGTACATCAGTAGTATCGATGGATTGCGCCATGGAGCAAAACTTGAAATGAAAAAAAGGTGGTACATATAGAGAGCGCTCGTCGCCAAATTATGCATATAGTACTATTAAAAAGGCTAGTCACAATAATGGTGTCCAGCACAGCCCACCCCTCAAATAAAACTAAGAGGGTGCTTGGATACGTTTTAGTCCCATGACTAAAAGTAGTGGGACTAAAACATGCTAGCCTCACGCATGCTTGGATCCAAATAATAAAAAGGCTAAAATCAAGTTAATGAGCATTTACTATCCTCCAAACCCTCCAATCCAGAACTCGCCTGTGTTAAAGGAGAGGAGTTAAATGAGTAGAGAGAGGACTAATCCACATTTTAGTAGGGGTACCCTTGACTAAAAAAATTTAGTCTCAAGACTAGTTTTAGCCCCTCTTTAGTCAGGGGTGCTTGGAACTTTAGCCTCTTAAAGAGACTATTTTTAGTCAGACTAAAATAAGTCCCTTGGATCCAAGCACCCTCTAAGCATCCTGGAAGTCTTTGACAAAACTAAGCACCCTAAAATTCTTTGACAACTAAACTGCTGGCTATATGAAGTTGGCCATATATATTGTATGTATATAATGTGAAGAAATGAGTGGTAGTACTATACCAACTAAAAGATGAAATGTAAGAAATACAAGTATGTACGTACTGAAGAGTTAAAGTAACGAGATGAAACATAACATAGTTCTGCTGGGGGCTCAGCACAACACACCCCTCAAATTAAATTAAGCACACCTGAAATTAAACTTTGCAACTATTCTGGTAGACGCTGCATTAGAACCACCATGAGCAACGACACTGCCACCTTACTCGGAGTCCTTGTCCACGTCCTCGACTTCGTCCTTGTCCCTCTTCCTCTTGGCCCATACTTCTTTGCTTGAACCGCACACTTGGCTGTTGCTCTTCATCCAACCCTTGTAGATATTGAAGCAAAGGTAGCCATCCATTGCGGCATAGTGGATGTGGTATATATCTAGTACATTCCGCTGCCATGCATGACGATGAAATGTGTAATGAGGTTCTCAAGTTTACCATACGAAGGATGAACCATGGCTCCTGCCAGAGTCAGCATTGAAGGCTGACGAGAGGACACTAGCCGATTCTTCTGGAGGTCAAAGGTGTTGCCTACAACGAGGCCTATCCGATGCAGGACTCCTTTGTCGTTACCAAAGTCTACAGTAACGAATTTCACTGTTTTGTCCTTGAGGAAGTTCTTAAAATCCTGGCACTCAACGTTGGCATGGCATATGTGGTAGACTAAGCAAACGTTATGTATGCAAACCTGGATCACGACGGGCTTCTTCCTCTCTTCATCCTTTAGATCCTTCTCTCATCCCAGGACTGTGGTGTACTCAACATCTAGCCCAGCGACCCACTCATCATCTGAGTTTTCGAACATGCGGCTGAAGCGAGAAAGGCATCCTTTCACCGTCACGGAAGAACGGGTGTAGATGACGTCAAACTCATCGCTGGTGATGGTTCTAACCTTGTACTCACCGCCGATCATGGAGATTTGGGACGCCATGGATTTGGGAGGAGGGTTAGGATTAGTGGAACTGCCGTAATGTGAATGGACAGGACGACTAGGAGCGAATCGCCATAGTATTGAAGGACGTGCGGGGACGAGTAGGAGCGAACTGCCAGCGTGCGAATGGCAGGGTAGTGGCTTTCCATTCTCCCATGATACGGGCTTCCGAGAGCCCTTGGATCTGAGATCGAACGGTTGCATGGCGTCATTCTAGACCTATGGGTGAATATCCTATCCTGGAGGGTTATTCTGCAAATTTTCAGCACTTAGCATGCGACCGTTTGATCTCAGATCCAAGGGCTGCCAGCAGCCCGTATCATGGTCACGCCTACCACGACCGTCGCATCGCTCGCGCGGTCGCGCCCTTGGAGATTTAACACGGTGCGTTAGGCTATCTGATGTTGGCATGTCATACATAGTCATCACTTAGTCACTCATACTACAACAAGGTTGGCTATAAGTGTATTTTTTTACTCCTCTCTATCTCTTTCTTCGTACTCAAGGAAGAAACGGTGCTAAGCGCGTGTATTTATTGCATTTGACAAGGAGTGACCTCTTCCAATGAAATGGTGTTGCTAAGTTTGCTTCATTTAATTAGCTATAGACTCAAAATTGTCTTTTCACCTAGGGCGCTTAGCACCGTTTCTTCCTTGGGTCACCAAACTAGTCTCTCTCTTCTTGATTAACTTGCCACATCAGACTTTATGCCTATGTGGCAAGCTTAAGCACCTGTAGGAGCAAGTAAAACTAAGTGCAATAGTGCGCTTTACATGGCATTTTTGCATATGTGGAGGAAAGAGAGGCAAGGAAAAAGTGGAGAAGTGGGCTCTCATGCAAGAGCCAACCTCTACTACATGGTGGAGCATTGGGAGAGGCACCTGTATGGAGGTGGTCAGGAATCTGGGAGACTCACGCCGGTCGTAGCACCGCAGTTAAAATGATAATGGTAAGTCAAATCACGGGGCCCCACCTGTCCAGCAGTAACTCGCTGTCAAATCACACAGCCCTACGTTTGCAGCAGCCTACTCCCTCGTCTTCTTGCGTCTCTGTCGAACCGACTAGGCGGAACTGCCCCGCCGCCTACCGCACAGGAAAAGCCCCGCCCCTGACTTTTAAGTAGTATACAGTATACTAATTTTGTATCCATGGATTGCGCCTGCACCACGGAGCAAAGCGTCTAGAAAACAGAGGAGAGACGATGGTCTTGCAATAGAGAAGAGGGAGAGGCGAGACGGTGGTTTTGGAATGGAGATGATGGAGAGGAGAGGAGGTGGTTTTGCAATGGAGAAGAGGGAGAGGAGTGTGCGGCAGCGATTTAGGATTGGACGAGAGGGCCGGCGCGCTCTGACTGGATCAAAATCAAAATCAATTTACCCTTCAATTAAGAAAGCGACCCCACATTAACTAGTCTCCCTTTTATTCTGGGTCATAATTGACCATGATTTTCGCACATAAAATATATGTTATAAGTTGTATACAAGGCCACTATCAAAATTACAATTTGCAAGTATACAAGGCCAGTAACATTAATCGAGGCAAAATTGATGGCGTTTGCCTCGTACTAGCATCTGAGGACATTAATATCCCTTGTGTGCATGCTAAAGTGAGAAGGTTAGCTTGCATTCCCAACATTAATCAACCAATGAGGAGTAAGAGGGTTGGCTTGTTGTGCTTGGGAGAGAAAAACACATTAATTTACACGACAATCAAGGTGACAAGCTAGCTTGCAACATTGACTTAAACATAGCATTAATTTTTACCTTGGTACCTGTAATATGAGTTTGTGGCCTTGTATACAAAAATGGAGGGAGTATAATTTGAAAGTACATTTAGATACGAACCAAACGATACAATTTTTGGTGACATGCATTCACATTTTGCTTGTCAAATACAGTACGTGGTCAAACTTTGACCCAAAATACGCGAAACAACAAAAAAATACTTCCAGGACCAGCGCCGCTCTTCCGCTCTTCTCCTCTTAAACCACCGCCGCTCCTCTCCTGTTCCAATCTAAATGCAGCGCCACTCCTCTCCTCTTCCATTTCAAAACCACCGCCCCTCCTCTCCTGTTCCAGTCCAAAACCAGTGTCGCTCCTCTCCCGTTCTAATCCAAAACCAGCGCTGCTCCTCTCCTCTTCGATTCAAAAACCACCACCGGCGAGTGAAGGTGCTGTGGAGAAGTAGATCGATGGAGGAGTACAACCGATACGTGAGGATCGCAGACGGCGACCCTGTGAAGCTAGCTAGGATGTTGGAGATACAGTCTTGGTTTGACAACAAGGACCAACTAGCGGCGACGGTGACATCCATGGCCAAATATCTACAATAGAGCGAAAAGGCAGTGATACTCCCAGAGGGAGTCACGCCGGAGTACATAGAGCTGCTCCTCTGGGCCATGGAGCAAAAAGATTCACCGAATCCGATCGTGAGGGAGCGGTGGTGGGAGTATCGATCCCAGATGGAGCATCCACCAGAGATTGAAGGATCGAGCATCTACAGGGTGCCATTTGTGAGGGTGTCCTGCCAGAGCGAGCCGGTGGAGTCTTCGTGGACCGAACCCAACTGCAAGAGGAGAAAAGCAGTTGGCCCGACGACGCTTCCCTGCCATTGTCTCCCTGGCCATTCACATCGTCTCATGGGGCGGCTGTCTGCCGCCGAGGAATAGGAGGGGGCTGCCCCCTAGCCCAATAGTCAGGCAGGTTGTGAATTGTCAGGAGGAGATTAGGGTTGTCAGTATTTGCAGGTTGTGAATTGTGTTTTGTGTTGTGTATTTTGAGAGTACTTTCAGATATGAATGTCTTTTGAATTTCAGATTTGCAATATTGAGCATATAAAGTATTTTATGAATTCTAGAGATCTATTTTTAGCACTTAAAAATGTAGTTTCATAGGAGTATAAAAGTGCAGACAATGTGATTCTCAGAGAAGAAACTGCAAGTTTCAGTTTCAGATAAGAAACTGCAAGTTCAGTTTCAGATAAGAAACTACAACTTTCAGAGGCAGAGCATTTATATTAACATGTGTAGGCGTTCTGGGAACGGGGGTCCCTAGACTTGCCTGCCTACGGCGTGGCTCAAGCGGGGGCCCATCGCGGCCCATCTTCATCAGCACAAACTCAAGACCCTCGCGAGGGGCCAAGCCTCGCGGGGCGGACGACAGAAAGCTTCCTCAGAGGCAGCCTCATCAGGCAGGCTCGCGAGGAGGCGGAGAGATCAAGGCAGGGGTACCTCGTGAGGAACCCGTGACGCAAGCGATGACAATCGAGACCAGGCGGGCACCGGCCTGCGCAGTGTTCTTGTTTCCCCTTTGGTGCAAAGGGGGCAAGCACAGGCCAAGGCATCAGGCAAAGGTTGTTATTCCGGTGCAACGAGACCAAGACCAGCAGAGCGGCGGGACGGAAGTCACCGTGGAGCCCAAGACGGCGTCATCACTAGTACTTTTGGCAGCCGAAGACCACCTTTGGTCAGGATAACTTGTACTACCTGTTCCCCTTCAAAATGGCCAATTGTTGGCGCCCTTCCCGCTCATTATTTGGGGAGAGGCCCAGGGCCTCTATAAATAGAGCTAGCCACCACAGAGTAGAGACATCCATCTAGGGAGAGAGACATCCATCCAAGGAGAATACATCAAGAAATCTGGTAGAACACTAGCATAGAGAAAGAGAGGCGACTGAACTCACCCTAGCAGTTCATGGCCCAGCTCAAGAACACCTCTCGCGAGGCTGTTCTTCCTTTGTACTGATCCTCATCAGCCCTGGAGGCAATCCACCACACCACACACTGGAGTAGGGTATTACACCACAACGGTGGCCCGAACCAGTATAAACCTTGTGTCCTTTGTGTTGTTCGTTGTTTTCCATCTCAAATCACGCGAGGAGATTGGACGTAGATCGGTAGGAGAGAGATCTCCGCGCGCACCCCAGTGTTCGAACGTCAAGGGTCTGCCGGGACCCGAAATCCGACATTTGGCGCGCCAGGTAGGGGTGCGCCGGAATCTTTCTTCCGCCGTCCGCGTGTGATCTTCCGTCGTGTCCATGTCTGACGCTCGTCGAGCTCGCGCCGAGCGCCGGGCTGCTCTTGCCACCCGCGTCGCCCGGACGGCGCCCATCGACGGACGTCCTCGTCGTTCCTCGTCGCCTGTTGCCAACGCCGCCCCCGGCCCGGCGGGGAACGAGCAGCAGGCCTCCTCCCCAGCATCCTTCGGTGCGGCGGGAGGGCCGCACCGCCACACCGTCGCTAACTCCAGCCGCTTCATCGTCCCACGCCCGTCGCGCCCCCACGGACGCACACGCCGCGCTGCTCCTGGCAAGAGAACTCTTGCACTACTGCCCCGTCGACGACCTCTACGAAGACTGGCTCGCCCGCATCACCGAGCTCGTCAGCGCCGCAGGGGGCTCCCCCTTGTCGTCCCTCTCACTGCCTCGCCCTCCATTCCATGCAGGATGCGAGGATCAAGATGTGCCTCCACCGCGTCCTCCCCAAGAAGGCGCCCTGGCTCCAAGGCGCGCAGCCCCGGGGCGAGACCCCCCGCGTCCGGCGCCTGCGCAGCAAGAAAGGAGCTGCCAAGAGATTCCTCGTCCCCAAGAAGGTGCTCGCGTGCTCCCAGCGCCGGCGTTCCAAGATCGCGTCCCTGCACCTCCACGCCAAGACCCCGCGCTGCTCCAAGCGGCAGCGCATGGTAATCCCCATGAGCAAGCCCAGTACCAGCAAAAGGCACCGGTGGCCACATCAGGCTGCCGTGCTCGCACCCCTGAGCTACGCAGCGTTGCATGCCCAGGCAAGTTCAAGCCTGACCTGCCCCTCGCTACGATGGCATGGCGGACCCTGTGGAGTTCCTACAACTCTATGAGCTATGCATCGAAGCCGCCAACGGAGACAAAAGGGTCATGGCGAACTGGTTCCCCATGGCGCAAGGACGGGACCCGCACCTGGCTCCTAAACCTGGCTCCTGGCACAATCTCCTCCTGGGACAAGATGCACACTCGCTTCATTGCCAACTTCCAGGGCACTCACGACCGGCCCCCGGCCGTGAGCGATCTGCGCCGCATCAAGCAGCAGCAAGGGGAAACCCTGCAGAAATACATGCAGCGCTTCAACAACGCTCACCTCAAGATCCCCAAGGTGACTGAAGAAGCCATCATCTCGGCCTTCTCCGATGGCGTACGCGATGTCAAGATGAAGGAGGAGCTAGCAATCCATGAAGACCTGTGCACATCCCTGGAGCTGTTCAACTTGGCGACCAAGTGCACCAGGGCTGAGGAAGGGCGCCTTTCCCTCCTCGAGCTCCCGGCTGCCGACCCGGAAGAAAAGAAGCCCAAGGCCAAGGACGTGAAGCGCAAGGGGGCTACCGTGCTTGCAGCGAAGCCAGACACCAAGCGAGGCAGGGATCAGCCTGAGTCATCCAAGGCATCCGGTACTGCGTGTACTACGACCTCCACACCCACAACACCAACGAATGTCAAGAGCTCAGGGACGTGAGAGATGGACGTGTCGGCCGACGCCCCGAGCGCAACGACAGGGGCTATGGCAGAGGAGGAAGAGGTGGCGGACGATGGGAAGACCGTGGCCCTCGCCAAGGGTGGCGTGACCGACCTCACGAGGATCACTGGCAGGACCAGCCTCGTGAGGGAGGCTGGAGAGATCAGCCTCGTGAGGATCGCCCGCGCGGCAACGTAGGCCTTCCTCCTCTGTCGCCCCGCCAAGGAGGAAAGAAGACCAACATAAGGACGAGGGGGATGGGGGCTTCCAGGAGCCGCGCGCAATCGCTTGCATCTTGGGTGGCGCACAGGCCCCAGCCTCACAGCGCATCTTCAAGCAGTTTGCTCGCGAGGTGAATGCAGTCCTCCCCGAGCTTGAGGCCACGCGCCCTCTCAGGTGGTCCGCATGCGCTATGACGTTCAGCTCAGCGGATCAGCTCAAGTGCGCGGCAACGGCCGGAGTCCTCCCTATGCTTTGCTCCCCAGTCATCAGCAACATGCAGGTCACCAGGACCCTCATTGATGACGGAGCAGGACTCAACGTCATGTCCGTCGAGATGTTCGACAATCTCCAAGTGCCGTACGACCAGCTTCAGCCAACCAAGCCATTCTCAGGAGTCACTGATGGTTCCACTGTTCCCATAGGGCAGGTTCGCCTTCCAGTCACCTTCGGGAAGCGCAACAACTACCGCACCGAGCTCATCGACTTCGACGTCGCCCACATCCGTCTGCCATACAACACCATCCTCGGGTACCCAGCCCTGGCCAAGTTCATGGCAGTGACTCACCATGGATACAATGTCCTCAAGATGCCAGGAAGCGGTGGAGTCATCACCGTACCCTGTGAAGAAAGAGACGCGGTGTGTTCACTTGAGCGCGCGTTCCAAGCCGCAGCAATCGAAGACCCGGACCACGGAAATGGAAGACTTCCCGAGGCGACCCCAAGAAGAAGAAGGCTTCA
Source organism: Triticum dicoccoides (assembly GCF_002162155.2). NCBI lineage: Eukaryota > Viridiplantae > Streptophyta > Magnoliopsida > Poales > Poaceae > Triticum > Triticum dicoccoides. The sequence continues at coordinate 443,309,296 of NC_041380.1, read as the reverse complement.
CCTGGCCCAAGCCATCAGGAGGCAGGCGCCTCCGAAGGTGTTGGGTCAGGATCTGCGCCCAATCAGGGAGCGCCACCCTCTCTCGCATAGGAAGGCGCGCTCGACGCCCTCCTTAGGCAGGGTTCGGGGGCTCTTTCTTGGAGAGCCACCGACTTCGCCAAGGTCGCGAGGGAGGCGCTTGGGCTCCACTTGGAGGGGTGCTTCCAGGCACGTTTCCCTCAGGAAGGTATAATGCAAGGAATACCAAACCCTCAAGAGTTCATAGCCAGCAACACTCAGGAGCTACAGGAGTCGAGAGTCATGCGCGGCAGCCGCTGCTCGCCCGCCATGGCCCCACATCCAGGTGAGGATGGTGGGCTGCGTGTCTGCGTCGACGTTCCAGGGCTCAACCAAGCCGCATCTTAGGAGCGCCTCTGGCCTTCGCGCGTGGGGCGCTGCGAGGGTCCACCTCACAACTACGTTCGCATGCCTTTCGGCCTGCCGAACGCAGTCGCCGCTCATCAGTGCTTGCTGAGGAGCATTCTGGAGGCTCAGGAGGTCAGGCATCGTGCGGTCCTGGCAGAGATGGAGATGGCTCTCGGAGACCCACCTATGCCCCCGGAGCCTCCCGAGGTTGCTGGGCCTGGGGGCTCGTGAGGGTCGACGTCTTCATCGCGCATCGCCCGCTTCTTCAGCATCACTCCATCTTCAACGGCACCAGGTGACATCTTTCTAAGTTCCGCTTTTAGCTGGGAGCGCCCACAGGGCCGCATCATTCCCAGGTCATGTGGGTCCGTCCCTGTGGCATGTATCCGTTTTGCTTATGCTCTTTACTTACCTTGTCGGGGGCGCCCCTCGGGCTGCATCATCCCCGAGCTACTCGGGCCTGGCCCTGCAGCGTTTGCTTTTCCTGCGTCTATTTAAAATGAATTTGCTCTTTCGCACTCAATTATCACCTGCTGCTTATCGCGGACTTCTCCTCTTTCGTGCAAAGCGCTTGCACGTTAAAAGGGGGGGGTACCTGAGCATCGCGACTCATGGACTCCTACTGGCTCTCCAGCCCTCACCCCCTGGCCTTGACTCACGGCATCGCGACCTATCATACCAGCGGCGGCTGAGCTCGCTCGAGGGCCGGGACCTGAGGACATATAGCATTTGCATTCTGACCACCCTGCAGGAACACACCATTGATAAAGGCCCAGAGCCAGGCGCAACCCGCCTCGAGGTAGGGCCTCGTGAGTCCCGCGCTGGCTCATGAGTGCCCAGATACACCTCTCCTAGCCCTACCGTGGCGGCCACGTATCAGGGTAGGGCTGTACACGCCCCGGGGGCTCCTCCCGGAGGGGAGCCCCCTCCCACGTACCAGTGGAAGCACCATGCTCCGTGCTGGCTGACGACACTACCGAGGAGCGGCTATGCCCGTACACATGCGGAAGCGCTATGCTCCGCGCTGGTGATAAACAACTAAGGGCGGCCTCTGGCCGTACCAACCTCAAGGAGCCCAGAGCTCAGTGTCTGGCACCATCGCAACGCCTCCCCTCGGGAGCGCCGTGCGAGGGGGCTGGACACGGGGGCTACGCCCGGGCCTCGCCCAAGCGCACGCCACCCAGCTAGGTCCCCTGGACCTGGTCGTCACGCGCCCCTCCCCGAGCGGAGCCAAGGTATGGAAACCTGTTTGAACGTCAAGGGGGACTCCTGAGCATCGCGACTCAGGAGCCTAACTTGCCCTGTAGCCCCTCACTCCTTAGTCCCGTCCTGGTTTCCGGTCGGGGCTAATGTTGGGTGAGGTACGCGCGAGGCCGGGCCCTGCCGACGCAGAACAATCAATCCACTCCTCGTTCCCCCCTTTCCTACTTGTTGCTTGTGCGTCAAGGGGGACTCCTGAGCATCACGACTCAGGAGCCTAACTTGCCACGCAGCCCCTCACTCCTTAGTCCCGTCCTGGTTTCCCGTCGGGGCTAACGCTGGGTGAGGTATGCGCGGGGCCGGGCCCTGCCGACGTAGAGCGCGAGCAAGTGGGGGAGAAAAATGCAAATTCCAGGAAATTCAAAGCAAATATTACAAGCCATAGATTGTTTCACGACGTCAAACACAAGTCTAAATGCCTCCGCGAGGCATGGTGCATGTTGTAGGAATAAAAACAGGACAGAAGCCGCGAAGGGATCACTCTCTAGTGGCGTCGCTTCTTGGGGCCGGGGAGCTGGCAGCACCGCACCCGGGCAAGATGCTAAAGGCGCGGAACCTTCCCAACAAAGCTTCGGCTCGGCCTTCCACGGCCTCAGCTGTAGCGGCGGCAAGGTCACCGCTCATGGGCTCCAGCAGGCCGTCGAGGTCGACATTGGGGTCGCGCAGGTAGACGTGGCTGAGGACACGCGTCAGCGCCGCCGAAGACAGGGCGCGCGCCTCGGCCGTGGGGCCAAGGCCGTCTATGACATCTTCAAGCGCGCGGACCAGGAAGGGAAGCAGCTCGGTGGGGCCATCCTTCGCGCCAGCCAGCGGCTCCTCCAAGCCGCTCTCGTAAAGCGTTTTCAGCACAGCACGAGCCCTCTTCACCATCTTGGCGAAGGCCACCCGATCCTCCGCCAGGACCTTCGCCTTGGCGTCCAGCTCAGCCCTCTCCGCCTGCAGCGACCGCTCCAGCATCTCCAGTTCGCCGTGGCGGTCATTGAGCTTGGTGTCCCGGTCCTTGACGGCAGCCTCCCGAACCCTCATCTCCTTCTCTTTCTCCTGGCGGCCGTGGACCTCCTTGGCGAGCTCGTCGCGTAGGCCTTGTAGCTCGACCTCCAGCTCCTTGCAACGAGCCTTGGCAGCCGCAGCGTTGCCCATGGTAGCATCACGGGCGGCCTTGGCTTGGTTGGCGGTCTGCTTCTCCCCATCGGAGGCCACCACGGCCTGGCTCAGGGCTGCTCGGACAGAGGCAGCAGAACGGGCCCAGCCAGAAGCTAGCTCCAGGCGCCCGACCGCTAGGCGAGGGTCCGCGCTCAGAAGATCCTCCCGCAACTAGCTCAGTTCGCTGGCAACCTGGTCCAGGACGGCGATAGAGGAAGCAAAAGAAGCAGGAACCGGTGGAGCGGGGGAAGAAGACGGCGGCGTGATCACGGCTTGGCAGGAAGGAACCCCCTGGGCCTTGGACGCCCCGGCTACAGCATCGAGCGCAGTCAACTCCAGGGTCAGTAGGGCCACGGGGGCTGAGTCCTCGCCAAGGTGTCCCAGTCAGCCTCACGAGGGCGATCGGACCAGGGAGGCGCGAGCCGCACCATCTTCCTCCCCAGCGGACGAAGGCACCGCCCCGGCAGATGGACTCGCACCAAGCGGAGCCACAGAAGCCACTCTCAACCTCTTCGCCGCGGGCGCTGGCCTGACAAGAGAATATGGATGTCAAGCCTCGGCGGCAGAAACCAAGGAAAGCGGGAATCAAACACTTACTGGTCGTCGCTCACGGACCCAAGCAACTTCCGGCCGAACTTGAAGCCCGAGAGCCAGCAGCTTGGGTCAGCCTCGGGAGGCCCGGAAGCAGAAGCCACGTCGGGAGGGCTGGGGCTAGCTTTAGACCGCCCAGGGATCGGAGCGGGCCCTGGGGGAACCAGCACCGACCCGCCCTTCCTTGTGACCTAGGGAGAGTCCTCCCCTCCTTGCCTGGTGCCGGCATCGTCGTCATCCGGCATGGAGCGGAGGACCCGAGACCTGAGCCGAGGGAAGGACTCCCCCGACTCCTCACCAGTCGCCTCGAAGACAGACTCTTCCTCCTCCGCCTCTTCTTCCTCCTTACTCTCCTGGAGCTGCCGAAGGACACGTCCACCATCACCAGCGCTGCAAGATCCTTGGGAGCTACCGCGGGCACCGGCCCCTCACCGTTGAAGGTGGGCATGGCGTTCACCACCTGCTGCCAGTCGTCGCGAAGGAACAGGGGGACGGGGCGCCCACTGGCTTCGCCACGTCTCCCCCAACCAAGGAATGGAGGGCCGCGACCAGATTCTCGTCAGTCAGGGCCTCCGAGCTCAGGCACAAGGCGGCGTCCGCTTCCCCAAGACTCCACAACGGGAGCGAGTGCTCCTGGAGTGGAGCCACCCGGTGCTCCAAGAACTCCCTCAGGAGCGTGGCTCCGGTCAGCTTCGCCACCCCCAAGTTGCTTGGCCTCAGGTCCGCGTCCATCCTCTTCAGCACCTCCCTCGCACGGGGGTCGACAAGCTCCGTGCGGGACCATGCATCGATGGCCTTGGGCTGCCCCGTAGGCAGTACCAGACGGGGGTGGAGACGCCCAACATCCACCATGACCCACTTGCTCCGGAAGCTTTCGATCCTCTTCCCAGGCTTCGAGATGGCATTGGAATTGGAGTACGCGATGAAGCTCGCACATGCGGAGGCATGGACACCAGAAACCCGGAGGGAAAAGTAGTGGCGTAGTAAGGCCACCAAGGGCTTTACCCCGACATGAGCCTCACAGTAGTAGGAAAAGATCGCCAGGAGAAGAACGGAGTTGGGGTGGAGGTGCAGAGCCTACAAGCTGTACTGGCGGAGAACAACAAAGAAGAACTCAGAGAAAGGAGGCACCAGACTGGCGACAATGGCACTCACAAAGAGCGGATAGAAGGTGCTCCCCTTGGCTTCAGGCTGGTCGGAGCCGGCCTTGAGCACAGTCACCCCCTTGCTTCCCTGCGCCACCGTCATCAGGCGCGTAAGGGCGAGGTTCTTCTCTGACAGGTTCGGGGAATCCAGGGCCAGCGAGTACCAGGCCTCAGTCGGGGACTTGCGAGGCGCCATGGCGTGCCGGATGAGAAGGATTGAGACAGATCTGGAGGATTTCAGAAGCAAGAAGGAGGAAAGCGAGAAAGGGGATCTAGAGTGAGGCGAAGGAGAACAAAGCAAGTAAGTCTGGCCCGAGCACCTCTTTTGTCAGATGGGCAGTAGCCGAGGCGTCGTGGGTAGCGCAGACGCCCACGTCCAATCAATCGACACGCGGCGCCCAAGGCCGCAGTCTATTGGGGCCCACGGCGCTTCGCGCTTGCCCCTTTGCTTTCCTGCTAGGTCAAGCCCAGGCGTGCCTTGGGACCGGGGGCTACTGTCGGCGTTCTGGGAACGGGGGTCCCTAGACTTGCCTGCCTGCGGCGTGGCTCAAGCGCGGGCCCAGCACGGCCCATCTTCATCAGCACAAACTCAAGACCCTCGCGAGGGGCCAAGCCTCGCGGGGCGGACAACAAGAAGCTTCCTCAGGGGCGGCCCCATCAGGCAGGCTCGCGAGGAGGCGGAGAGATCAAGGCAGGGGTACCTCGCGAGGAACCCGTGACGCAAGCCATGACTATCGAGACCAGGCAGGCACCGGCCTGCACAGTGTCCTTGTTTCCCCTTTGGTGCAAAGGGGGCAAGCACATGCCAAGGCATTAGGCAAAGGTTGTCATTCTGGTGCAATGAGACCAAGACCAGCAGAGCGGCAGGACGGAGGTCACCGTGGAGCCCAAGACGGCGTCATCACCGATACTTTTGGCAGCCGAAGACCACCTTTGGTCAGGATAACTTGTACTACCTGTTCCCCTTCAAAATGGCCAATTGTTGGCGGCCCTCCCGCTCATTATTTGGGGAGAGGCCCAGGGCCTCTATAAATAGAGCTAGCCACCATAGAGTAGAGACATCCATCTAGGGAGAGAGACATCCATCTAGGGTGAAGACATCGAGAAATCTGGTAGAACCCTAGCATAGAGAAAGAGAGGCGACTGAACTTACCCTAGCAGTTCATCGCCCCAGCTCAAGAACACCTCTCATGAGGCTGTTCTTCCTTTGTACTAATCCTCATCAGCCCCTGAGGCAATCGACCACACCACACACTGGAGTAGGGTATTACACCGCAACGGTGGCCCAAACCAGTATAAACCTTGTGTCCCTTGTGTTGTTCGTTGTTTTCCAGCTCAAATCACGCGAGGAGATTGGACGTAGATCGGTAGGGGAGAGATCTCCGCGCGCACCCTAGTGTTCGAACCTCAAGGGTCTGCCGGAACCCGAAATCCGACAACACGGCCTTTTCAAACAGGGTTAACATCATGTTGGAAGTTTTATTCATGGTCGAAAATGAAACTACCAGCCAGTTAACATCATGCTGATCAACATTCATGCATAGCACATCTTCATATGATGCACAGTCAAAATTCCCACACAATGTCGAGTGTGCGAAACACAGAGAAAACAAGGGACGAAGTTTTGGCAAGTGTTGTACGTGGTTTTGGGCTGCCCCGTATAGGCTTTCATTTTTAACATGCGCAGCCCATGACCTCGGATGGGAGGTCCATAGGCCTGTTTGTATTTTCTTAGGGCCGTCATGTATCGATCGGCCTATGGACCTCCCATCCAAGGTTTTATTTTTGGCAGCCCAATTTATGTATTTTTTTGAAGAAAACGCAGAGGTTTGTTCTATTTTTCTATATAAGAATAGGAACGCCAGGTCCAATTTATGTTTCCCTTCTAACTATATTATATATATTTAAATTATTTTATATGTTGATTGTTTAGTTCACATACTCCCTCCTTTTTGGTTTATAGGGCTTATCTCAAAATCTTAGTTTTTCCATTTTATAAGGCTCAATTTGGTTGTTTTCCATCACATGTTCAGATTCCAAGGTGCATTAAATCATTGCATGCAAGTATTAAGAGAAAATTGACCAATGCATGTACTTTATGCATGCATGCATAGCAATTTATGCATTGCTAAACATAATTTTTTGAGGAAAACAAGTGCATTAATTAGGTGCTTTTGCAAACTACAAAAAGTATTCCACCATTCATCATCTACCTTGGTTGGTGAGATTTTTGAATTGAGCCCTATAAACCGAAAAGGAGGGAGTAATTGGCAAATAGATCTCGCCGCCACCCCCCGCCTCCTGACTCCGTGCGCGCCTGCCCCTCTCAGCAAGTCCGCTCGTGCACCCCATGGAGTCACTGGCCATATCATGGGGGAATGGCTGGAAGATAGGCAGATGTACAAGATGCATCTCCCACATGTCTACAAAGCCTTCCCGTGGATGCTCCAGCCGCTCGACTCCGTCGCGCCAGCGGTGCTGCGGGAGACTCAAGGGAGGAGATGGAGGGAGCGGGCGATGCGGATCCGCGACGACACTCTCTCCGGGACCCAGTGCACGCGTGAATGGAGGGAAGCAGAGGAGGAAGCTGCGAGGGAGGAAGCCGAGGAGGGACCAAATTCGTTCTCTCACTCGCGCAGGTATGCTCGGGTGTGCAAGGATCATGTGGATTGGGAGCTGCTGAATCTAGCCCTGCGGATCTACTTCGAAGAAGATTTCTCGGAGAAGCACAGGATGCCCCACCCTAGTGAGCCGCTGATTGCGTTCGTTCAATGGGCGAAAGGAGAAGTGAATTCAGGAGATCCACACCGTGCTGCGAGATGAGAATGCTTGACTGGACTCCTGCCCACCAGCACGCCACCGGAGCCGAAGCAGGTGAATCCCCTACCTTACCTCTCCCCCAAACCTCCAGAAGATTGAAATTAGGCTTGCAATCTGCTTCAATTGAGCTGTCTGGTGGTTATTTCTGCTTCCTGAGAGACAACATCTGGCTGGAGGATGAGAAGGAACCAGGAACTCCGATGAATTTCCCCTATCACAATGGGGGGGAGCGCCGGTTGGGCAGTGGTACGGCCCACCTCCGCCCCAAATGGGGGCACAATCTGGGCAGGCTCCTGTAATTGCCCAAGATCAATCTGCTAGTGGTTCCGACTCTCAGATCAGTGGTAAATCTCAAGGCAAGAATCAGCAAAAGAAGAGATAGGACATCCAGAAAACTGCTCCTGCCCCTGCTTCGGGCCTTATGGCATACTTTGAGGTGGTCTGCTACAACTGTGGGGAACCAGGGAATCATTTGGATAAATGTGTCAAGCCCAAGAGTTGTTTTATCTGCAAAATGGTTACCCATAAAGTTGAGAATTGCCCTGTCAGAAGGAAAACCCACAGTTCTACTAGATATGTTGGAAGTGCTACTCCAGGATTATGTCCACCATTGACAGAATTTTCTGTGACACAAAATTAGATAGTTTCTTTCCCCTTTCTAGTTGTAGAGCTCTGCCCAGATGTGGTAGTGACCACACTCCTTTGCTCTGGGACTCTGGTCTTAACCAAACTCCAAAGAGCAATAGTTTTAAATTTGAAAAGTGGTGGTTGCTTAGAGAAGATTTTACTGAGCTAGTCAGGAAAATCTGGAATGAGCCTACTGGGAGCAGCTACCCCCTAAAAAATTGGCAGATCAAAATCGGGAGATTTAGAAGAACTACCAAAGGGTGGAACTCCAATGAGGAAGCTAATCTTAGAATATACAAAAGGCTTCTCCTCCTTGAGTTTGATTCTCTAGATATTAAGGCAGAAACCACTTACCTCTCTGAGGCTGAGACTAATAGATTAAACTTTGTCCATGGAGAGCTCAAGAAAATTTGGCTTCAAGAAGAAATCAAAGCCAAACAAAGGTCTAGAGATAGGAACATTAAGGAGGGTGATAGAAATACTGCTTACTTCCATGCAGTAGCTAACCAGAGGAGGAGGACAACCCTCATTCACTCCCTTGATGGCCCTAATGGCCCTGTTACTGAGGTAGATGAGATGCTGAAAGTGGCTAGTGACTTCTACAAAGACCTGTTTAAGAAAGAAAACCCTTCTGGGTTCTCTCTACAAAACAATTTTTTCTCTGCTTCTGAAAAAGTCTCTCCTGCTGAAAATGAGCTGCTAGAAGCCCCTTTTTCAGAGACAGAGGTGAAGGAAGCCATTTTTAGCTCTTATCCTGATGGGGCGCCTGGTCCTGATGGGATTCCCTTCTTGTTTTACCAGCATTTTTGGGACTTGGTGAAAAATGATCTCTTAGATCTTTTCCAAGCCTTTCATAGAGGAGAGTTGGATCCAGCAACTTACTCATGGGGGGTCTGTTGGGGTCAAGTTAAATAACTATGAAAGTGATTTTTTCCTTGCTGGTAAAGGCCTTAGGCAAGGTGACCCCATCTCCCCGCTTTTGCTTAATTTAGTAGTGGACGTTCTTACTAAAATGCTGAGCAAAGCTGCTGATCATAGTCTGATTGCAGGGCTCTGTCCTGAGGTCTGCCCTGGTGGCCTCATCTGCCTTCAATATGCAGATGATACCATCCTTTTCTTAGACAATGAATCTACACATGCTAGCAATCTAAAAACTATTCTAACCTGGTTTGAACAAGTCTCAGGCATGAGAATCAACTACTCTAAAAGTGAACTCATCCCTATCAACATGGATGGTCAGGAGTTAGCTGACTTCCTCTCTATTTTAGTCTATAATAAAGGTAACTTCCCCATTAAGTACCTAGGTATCCCTCTCCACTATGATAAACTGAGGAGAGAGGATACCCAACCCTTCTTGATAAAATCATTAAAAGGATTGCTAGGTGGAGGGGCAAACTTCTCTCTTACAGAGGTAGATTGATCCTCATACAAGCTTGTTTGGCTAGCATTCCAGTGTATCTCCTCTCCTTCTTCAAGTTCCCTAAATGGGCAGTGAACCTCATCAATTCTCAGATGTCTCATTGCTTGTGGAATGATTTTGAGGGAAATAAGAAGCTACACCTTGCTAATTGGGCCCTAGTCTCTATGAAAAAAGATTTTGGAGGCCTAGGCATACCTAACCTCCAAGAAATTAACATCTGTCTTCTAGGGTCTTGGATTAAAAGATTCTATGAGGAAGACCTGAAACCCTGGAAGCTTCTTATTGCCCATAAATACCTAGGAAATAAACCTAATATTTTTGTCCCTTCCTCCAACCCTAAGACCTCTAGATTCTAGAAAGGATTAAAATCTATTATACATGCTGTGAAATTTGGCTACAGATGGAACATAGGGGATGGGAGCAGAACCAGGTTCTGGGAAGATCCTTGGTTTGGCACATCCCCCCTAGCAGTCCAATTTTGGCCTATTTACTCTGTCCGCAATGAGCTTAACAAAAGTGTCAATGCAGTTTGGGACGGTCAATGCCTAAAACTCTCTTTTAGAAGGAACTTTACTGATAGTCTCATGGAACAATGGTTCCAGTTGGAGGAAATTGCCAAAAGCATTAGCTTTACTGCCGAGCCGGATGCCCTGATTTGGCAGCTGGACAATAAGGGGAAGTATTCCTCCAGCTCCCTCTATCATGCTATCAACTTTGGAGGGGTTCAACCCATGTTTATCCCTGCTGTCTGGAAATTGAGAGTTCCCCCTAAAATTCATGTATTTCCCTGGCTTCTCTCCAAAAACAAATTGATGACTAGGGATAACCTTAGGAAGAGAAACATCATCAAACCCCTTGATTGTGTTTACTGCTTGGAACAAGAGTCTTGTTCTCACCTATTTTTTGAATGTATAGTTGCTAAACATCTCTGGGTCCACATTCAGGAATATTTCTCTAGTCAGATTGGCTCATCCTTCGAATCTGTCGCTAGATTCTGGATTGCTACCAAAAAGTGCTCAGTTTTAAACACTGTTAGCTCAGCTATCCTTTGGTGCCTCTAGAAATATAGAAATGCTATGATTTTCAGTAACACCTCCTGGATTTCCATTCCGTAGGTCTTGAGCTTGATCAGGAACATGGTGAGGAACTGGGCGATTCTCTCCTCCGGATCGGACAAGCACAAGTTGACGAGCTTCGTGGAAACCCTAACAAGATCCCTCCAGAAACCATTGGCGATCACTTGTGGCTGAACAAGGCTCGACCTGCTCTAGGGCTGGACCCGTGGGCTCGTCTCAAGATCTCTGATGAAGATGCTGGGCACCTGGCGCCAAAAAAGAGGGACATCCACCATGCTACGCCTTCTAGCCCGGTGTCTTCGCTTGCTTACTGGTCGCCGCAGGCTGACACGGCCCCTCGGCTGAAGACCATGAAGGCTTCGCTGGACCCTCCTTGTGTCATTTGAATGCTCTATCCGCTCTGCCTTTGGCACCGCTCGGGTGATTTGTGTTATTCAGAGAACTTGTTCATCCACCCCCCTAGTTTGTAGCTTTTCTACCTTTGCTTTCGAACTGCTCTTTGAGCTGCTGTATCAGAATATGTTGTGGTTTCGTTCTCAGCAATGGAACCGGGGAGATGCTCCCTATTTTTCTAAACAAAAATTATTTTATATGTTATTATATATTATTTTTATTGTCTTAATATATTTAACAGATACTTACATATGTAAGAAAACAATATCCCACATCTTAACTTATAAAAATAATTTCTTAACAAATAAAATCCTGGATTGTTTTGGCACGAAAATCCTAGTGATTGTGTACAAAAGCTTGGTAAGATTTAAGGACGAACGTAATAATATCACTTATTAATTAAATATATTTATAACAAAATGCTCAGCCCCTTTTTTTTGATAACATTGCTAGCCCAACCCAACATTATAATTAGAATCAGCCTAGCAAAATCGTGTATTTCGAGAAAGTGCAAATGGCCTGTATTTTTTAGGAAATAAAATAAAAAGGCCGCATGGACGCTACATTATTTGTTCACCCAGCCCAGCTAATGGCTGTAATTCAAAAAAAAGATCAAATTGACTGTAAATTCTACCGCGCAAAAAAAGACTGTAAATTCTGAAAAATGGGTTGAATACGTGCCACATTTTTGGAGGCTGAAATGTGGGCCAATAGGTCGAAGCCAATGCAAGTCGTTGTCAATTTAGTCAACAAATGATTCTGACATGTTAGCCGTTGGATTTACATCCAACGACCGGCATCCATTTTCAATCTCTCGTCTTCTTCCTCCAGCGCCGCTGGGACCACCTCCCGTCTCCTGCTGCTAGCAGCTCTGCTTAACACGCTTCACTATGAAGCGCTACTCCACTGTTGGCCAGGTCATCCCTCCACCCCTCCACACCTCCTGTTCTTCTCCACCGACTGCCGAACCACACCGCACTAGAACCAGTTAACCCTCATACACATCTCTGTCTGTGACTCTACTCCCGCGTCTTCCCATCTCCGGCTCGTTGCTGTCCGGGGCCTCGCCGTCGTCCACCACCTTGGATGCGCTCGGCGCAGCGTGGTTAACATGGTCAATGAACGACACCATCGGAAGTAGACTGTGTGTGGAGAGGCTGACAGCTGGGTCCATGGCCGCACACAAGGAAATGCCTCCTTATTATGCGCAAAATAATGATTCCTCCACCTGACATCTGGGAACCACCGGAAGGGCCTCTGTATTTCGGAAAATAAAGTGCCCCCCGCTGACATGTCGGACCCACCAGCTATGTTCGCACGCAAGGAAGTGCCTCCTTATTACGCACAAAAAAATGAATATTCCCCCTGCCAGCTGGAATCCAGCATAGTGGGAGGCTGACTTGTGGGCCTACCAAGTTGACGGGGACGGAGGGCTTTGTCAACTTATTCAATATGAACGATTCTAGATCCTGTTACCGTACGATGTTCATCCAACGGCCGTAGTGCTTCTTCAACCTTTGGTATTCTTGCTCCAGCTGCCCAAACCAGCGCCGGTCATGCCGCGTGCTCCTACCTCCCGTGGCCTGTTGTGATGCCGCGGAGGCCTCACCGCCCCCTACTACTCCCACCGCTGGCCAGGCCATCCCTCTACTCACCCACACCCCCTGTTATTCTGCGACGACAACAGCCTCACACCGCAGCCGAACCAGTGAACCCTCGTACTCCTCTTCGCGTGGGCATCCACTGCTGCGTCTTCCCCGGCTCTGAGTCGTCCCCTTCCTAGTCCTCGCCGTCGTCCACCGCCCTGGTGCTCTCGGCGCGGCGTGGTCAACGTGGTCAACGACCGACTTCCATCGGAAGAGTACTGTACGTGGAGAGGCTGACAGCTGCGTCCGTGGCAGCCGCAAGGAAGTGCCTCCTTATTACGCGGAAAATAATTATTCCTCCACCTGACAGCGGGGACCCACTGGACGGGCCACCAGTATTTTGCGAAAAAAATCGTTTCCCCTGACTGCTGGGACCCACTAGACGGGCCACCGTATTTTGCGAAAAAACGTCCCCCCCGCTGTCAGCTCGGACCCACCGGAGGTGCCTCCTTATTACACACACAAAAATGAATACTCCCCCGGCTAGCTAGGACTCACCTTGCTGGGAGGCTGACTTGTGGGCCTACTAAGTTGACGGGGATGAAGGGCTTTGTCAACTTAGTCAATATGAACGATTCTAGCTCTAGTGACCATACGATGTCCATCCAACGGCCGTAGTGCTTCTTCAACCTCTGGTCTTCTTGCTCCAGCCGCCCAAAGCAGCGCCGGTCGTGCCGCATGCTCCTGCCTCCCGTGGCCGGCAGTGCTGCCGCAGAGGCCTCACCGCCCCCTACTATTCCCACCGCTGGCTAGGCCCTGCGGCGACGGCAGCCTCACACCGCAGCCGAACCAGTGAACCCTCGTAGTCCTCTCCGCCCGGGCTTCCACTGCCGCTTCGTCCCCTTCCTAGGCCTCGCCGTCGTCCATCGCCGTGGTGCTCTCCGCGCGGCATGGTTAACATGGTCAAGGAACAACTTCCATTGGAAGAGTATTGTACATGGAGAGGCTGACAGCTGGGTCCACGGCCACAGCCCAGTTTTTTTGTGATTTTCCAAGTAAGTCGCTTTGTCAGGCCTGCTGGGCTTTAAATCTTTCAAGACGAGGACAACTTTCATTCGGCTGGACGAGAAAATGGCCCATCAGTAATGAGAAATGGGTTGTACATTTTTAAAACACATCAAACTGGCAATTAGTTTCAAATATGTTTTTTTCATTTAAAGATTTTAAATTACATTAACTTTTATGCGTGGAGAATTTGTTGGATTTTATATTGATATACATTTATTTTTAAAATCAGTTTGAATGTGAGTCGAAATTTCGGGATTAAAAACAATTCGGACCGCACCGAAATATGCAAAATTTCGTATAATTTTTTAACCGTGGCCACAATATGGGCTGTAATGCTAACAAAAAGAATACGGGCTCCAAAAAAACCTTAAGAATTAGAAAATGGGCTATAAATTATTAGAAATAATGGCAGATGGGCTGTATGCTGTTTTCCACAGATTTGAGGCTTTCCTAAAAAAAGGGTTGACGCACAAGCACTGCATGTTGGATGTCCATCCAACGGCTGTCGTGCTTCTTCAATCTCTGCTCTTCCTGCTCCAGCCACTCAAACAAGCGCCGGCGGGACTGCCTGCTCCCTCCTCCTCGCGGTCGGCTGTGCTGTCGCGCAGGCCTCACCGCCCGACTGTACTCCCATCGCTGGCCTAGCCATCCCTCTACTCACCCACATCTGCTGTTATTCTCCGGCGACGGCAGACGAACCGGTAAACCCTCGTACAGTCATACTCCCCTCCGCGTGGGAAACAATTGCCGAGTCTTCCCTGCCTCCGTGTTGTCCCCTTCCTAGGCCTTTCCGTCGTCCACCGCCCTGGTTCTCTCGGCGCGGTGTGGTCAACGTGGTCAAGGAATGACTTCCATCGGACGTGGACTGTACGTGGAGAGGCTGACAGCTGGGTCCATGGCCGCAGCAAGGAAGTGCCTCCTTATTACGCAGAAAATAATTATTCCTCCACTAGACAGCTAGGACCCACCGGACGGGCCACTGTATTTCGTGAAAAAGACGTTTCCCCCTGACTGCTGGGACCCATCATCTACATCTTCGCACGCAAGGAAGTGCGTCCAGGCAAAAAAAAAACGATTCGCCCCTTGACTGCTGGGACCGACCAGCTACATCTTCGCAGGCAAGGAAGTGCCTGACAGTCGGGACCCACCTGGTCGAAGCATACGTAGCGTTGTCATTCTGGTCGCGAACATGTACGTACATACTGGTCTATGTAGAGGCGCGCACGTGTCGTAGTAGAGGCGCGCACGTAGCATTTACACGTACGTACAGCGGCCAGGGTGCAAGAAAGAAAATACAGCCACGTATGTGCCCATACGGGCGGGGTCTCGAATGCCTACTCGCGCATACGTACGGCCAGCGCTCGTGTACATGGCTGGGTCGGAACGGAGAAACAGCATCGTCGTCGTGTTCATGGGGAGGCAACGAAATGCGTCGTGTTCATGGGGAGGCAACGGAATGCGTCGTGTTCATGGGGAGGCAACGGAATGCGTCATGTTCATCGGGAGGGCTTGGACGGAACAAGCGATGGAAACGAGGCCTGGCGTACTGCAGAACAGAGGGAACGACCTTGTGTTCGACCGGCCATGTTCGAAACGGGATCCTGTACCGCAAAACGGAGGAAACGGACTTGTGTTGGAGCGCTACGGTCGAAACGGGGGTCCTGTTCATCGGGAGGGGTGTGGCGTACCGCAAAACGGGACTCCACGGGATACTGTTCATCTCCACCATCGACCTCCTCCAGCCTCCACGGGCTCCTGTTCATCCAGCCTCCATGGGCTCCTGTTCATCCAGCCTCCACCGTGCGCTACTCCACCGGCTACTGTTCAATCACCCCTCCACCGTCTACTGTTCATCCAGCCCTCCACACCACGGGGTCCGGTTCAACCACCCCTCCACAGGCACCCCTCCACCATCTACTGTTCATCCAGCCCTCCACACCACGGGGTCCTGTTCAACCACCCCTCCATCGTCTACTGTTCATCCAGCCCTCCACACCACAGGGTCCTGTTCATCCACCCCTCCACGGGCACCCCTCCACTGTCTACTGTTTATCCAGCCCTCCACCACACCACAGGGTCCTATTCATCCAGAGGCAACGCCACCGCTCACTATTCATCCAAACCCCACCGCAACGCTCATTGTTCATCCCATCGATCGGCTTCAGTTAGCAGCAGTAGCGAAGGAATCGCTCGATCGGGTTCAGTTAACAGCCATCGATCGATCGCTCAGGTTCAGTAACGCGTAGCCTGCAGTGCAATCGCTCGGGTTCAGTTAGAGCACAATGCCTCGCTCGGGTTGAGTTAGAGCCAACGCCTCGCTCGGGTTCAGTTAGAGCCAACGCATCGCACACACGCGCATACGTGTATGAGAGAAATGTGCATCGCTCGGCCCCGACCTCCCACCGTAACCGGGAACTCCCCAAAATTTTCCTCCCCCTCGCTTCTACCACGGTTTTTTTGTCATGGACGACCCAAAGAATGTCATGCAGCTGAGTCTCCGGCCTGCCCAAGACGAAAAGCCCATTTTCTGTCATGATTTTTTGTCATAGAAGTAGGAGACCATCACATCTATGATGATACCGGGTTTTGTCACAATTATCGTCATAGAAGTGTCATATGTATGACAAAAAAAATTCGTTCGGCCCAAAATGTCACGGATGTCTTTTTTTGTAGTGAATATTTTCATTCTCTCTAGCCCTAGCAAGTTGTTCGTCAAGAAATTCACCAAGTGGCATACTAGTATCAAGCATAGAAGTAGTTTCATCATAAGTATCATGCATAGCAGAAGTGGCATCATCACTAACATGCGACATATCAGAACGAATAGCAGAAGCAAGTTTAGGTGTTGCAATCTTACTCAAAACAGAAGGTGAATCAAGTGCAGAGCTAGATGGCAGTTCCTTACCTCCCCTCATAGTTGAGGGATAAATCTTGGTTTTTTGATCTCTCAAGTTCTTCATAATGATAAGCAGATATAAATCCCAAGTGACTCAAGGAATAGAGCTATGCTCCCCAGCAACGGCGCCAGAAATTAGTCTTGATAACCTACAAGTATAGGGGATCGCAACATTTTTTGAGGGTAGAGTATTCAACCCAAATTTATTGATTCGACATAAGGGGAGCCAAAGAATATTCTCAAGTATTAGCAGCTAAGTTGTCAATTAAACCACACCTGGAAACTTAATATCTGCAACAAAGTGTTTAGTAGCAAAGTAATATGATAGAGTGGTAACGGTAGCAAAAGGTAACAATAGTAAAAGTAATGTTTCTGGTATTTTGTAGTGATGATAGCAATAGCAACGGAAAAGTAAATAAGCGAAGAACAATATATGAAAAGCTCGTAGGCAATGGATCAGTGATGGCGAATTAAGCCGGATGCGATTCGTCATGTAACATCCATAACCTAGGGTGACGCAGAACTAGCTCCAGTTCATTGATATAATGTAGGCATGTATTCTGAATATAGTCATACGTGCTTATGGAAAAGAACTTGCATGACATCTTTTGTCCTACCCTCCCATGGCAGCGGGGTCCTTACGGAAACTAAGGGATATTAAGGCCTCCTTTTAATAGAGTACCAGAACAAAGCATTAACACATGGTGAATACATGAACTCCTCAAACTATGGTCATCACCGGTAAGTATCCCGATTATTGTCACTTCGGCGTTAACGGATCATAACACATAATAGGTGACTATAGACTTGCAAGATAGGATCAAGGACTCTCATATATTGATGAAAACATAATAGGTTCAGATCTGAAATCATGGCACTCGGGCCCTAGTGACAAGCATTAAGCATAGCAAAGTCATATAAACATCAATCTCAGAACATAGTGGATACTAGGGATCAAACCCTAACAAAACTAACTCGATTACATGATAGATCCCATCCAACCCATCATCGTCCAGCAAGCCTACGATGGAATTACTCACGCACGGCGGTGAGCATCATGAAATTGGTGATGGAGGATGGTTGATGATGACGATGGTGACGGATTCCCCTCTCCGGAGCCCCGAACGGACTCCAGATCAGCCCTCCCGAGAGGATTTAGGGCTTGGCGGCGGCTCCGTATCGTAAAACACGATGAATCCATCTCTCTGATTTTTTCTCCCCCAAACCAAATATATAGAGTTGGAGTTGGAGTTGGAGAAGCTCCAGGGGGCCCACGAGGTAGGGGGGCGCGCCCCCCACCCTCGTGGACAGGTGGTGGGCCCCCTGGCCTTCATCTTTTGTAGGTATTTTTTATATTTTCCAAAAAGTTGCTACGTGAAGTTTCAGGTCATTCCGAGAACTTTTGTTTCTGCACATAAATAACACCATGGTAATTCTGCTGAAAACATCGTCAATCCGGGTTAGTTCCATTCAAATCATGCAAGTTAGAGTCGAAAACAAGGGAAAAAGTGTTTGGAAAAGTAGATACGACGGAGACATATCATCTGGTTAGTAGGTTAGTCCCAAAAATGATATAAAAGTGTAAAATAAAGCCCATTAACATCCAAAATAGATAATATAATAGCATGGAGCAATCAAAAATTATAGATACGTTGGAGACGTATCAGCATCCCCAAGCTTAATTCCTTCTCGTCCTCGGGTAGGTAAATGATAAAAAGAATAATTTTTGATGTGGAATGCTTTCTAACATGTTTCAACGTAATTTTTCTTTATTGTGGCATGAATGTTCAGATCCATAAGATTCAAGATAAAAGTTTAATATTGACATAAAAATAATAATACTTCAAGCATACTAACTAAGCAATTATGTCTTCTCGAAATAACACGGCCAAAGAAAGTTATCCCTACAAAATCATATAGTTTGGCTATGCTCTATCTTCACCACACAAAATATTTAAATCATGCACAACCCCGATGACAATCCAAGCAATTGTTTCATACTTTTGATGTTCTCAAACTTTTTCAATCTTCACGCAATATATGAGCGTGAGCCATGGATATAGCACTATGGTGGAATAGAATGGTGGTTGTGGATAAGTCAAAAAGGAGAAGATAGTCTCACATCGACTAGGCGTATCAATGGGCTATGGAGATGCCCATTAATAGATATAAATGTGAGTGAGTAGGGATTGTCACGCAATGGATGCACTAGAGCTATAAGTATATGAAAGCTCAACAAAAGAAACTAAGTAGGTGTGCATCCAACTTGCTTGCTCACGAAGACCTAGGGCATTTTGAGGAAGCCCATCATTGCAATATACGAGCCAAGTTCTATAATGAAAAATTCCCACTAGTATATGAAAGTGATAACATAGGAGACTCTCTATATGAAGAACATGGTGCTACTTTGAAACACAAGTGTGGAAAAAGGATAGTAACATTGTCCCTTCTCTCTTTTTCTCTCATTTTTTTATTTGGGCCTTCTTTTTTTGGCCTCTTTTTTCTTTTTCTTTTATTTTTCGTCCGGAGTCTCATCCCGACTTGTGGGGGAATCATAGTCTCCATCATCATTTCCTCACTTGGGACAATGCTCTAATAATGATGATCATCACACTTTATTTACTTACAACTCAAGAATTACAACTCAATACTTAGAACAAAATATGATTCTGTGTGAATGCCTCCGGCGGTGTACCGGGATGTGGAATGATGCATGAGTGACATGTATGAAAGAATTATGAACGGTGTCTTTGCCACAAATACGATGTCAACTACATGATTATGCAAGCAATATGACAATGATGAAGCGTGTCGTAATAACAGAACGGTGGAAAGTTGCATGGCAATATATCTCGGAATGGCTATGGAAATGACATAATAGGTAGGTATGGTGGCTGTTTTGAGGAAGGTATATGGTGGGTTTATGGTACCGGTGAATGTTGCGCAATACTAGAGAGGCTAGCAATGGTGGAAGGGTGAGAGTGCGTATAATCCATGGACTCAACATTAGTCATAAAGAACTCACATACTTATTGCAAAAATCTACAAGTTATCACAACAAAGTATTACACGCATGCTCCTAGGGGGATAGATTGGTAGGAAAAGACCATCGCTCGTCCCCGACCACCACTCATAAGGAAGACAATCAATAAATAAATCATGCTCCAACTTCATCACATAACGGTTCACCATACGTTCATGCTACGGGAATCACAAACTTCAACACAAGTATTTCTCAAATTCACAACTACTCAACTAGCATGACTCTAATATCACCATCTCCATATCTCAAAACAATGATCAAGTATCAAACTTCTCATAGTATTCAATGTACTTATATGAATTTTTTATTATTGCCATGTTGTTCTAAAGGACTCTCAAAATAATATAAGTGAAGCATGAGAAAACAATAGTTTCTACAAAACAAATCCACCACCGTGCTCTAAAAGATATAAGTGAAGCACTAGAGCAAAAACTTTATAGGTCAAAAGATATAAGTGAAGCACATAGAGTATTCTAATAAATATCAAATCATGTGAGTCTCTCTCAAAAGGTGTGTATAGCAAGTATGATTGTGGTAAACTAAAAAGCAAAGACTCAAATCATACAAGACGCTCCAAGCAAAACACATATCATGTGGTGAATAAAAATATAGCTCCAAGTAAAGTTACCAATAGACGAAGACGAAAGAGGGGATGCCTTCCGGGGCATCCCAAGCTTAGGCTCTTGCCACTCTTTGTTCCATAATCCATCAAATCTTTACCCAAAACTTGAACACTTCACAACACAAAACTCAAAATAGAAAATCTCGTGAGCTCCGTTAGCGAAAGAAAACAAAAGACCACTTCAAGGTACTGTAATGAACTCATTCTTTATTTATATTGGTGTTAAACCTACTGTATTCCAACTTCTCTATGGTTTATAAACTCTTTTACTAGCCATAGATTCATCAAAATAAGCAAACAACACAAGAAAAAACAGAATCTGTCAAAAACAGAACAGTCTGTAGTAATCTGTAGCTAACGCAAGTTCTGGAACCCCAAAAATTCTAAAATAAATTGCTGGACGTGAGGAATTTATATATTGATCATCTGAAAAAATAATTAACTAAATAGAACCTTCCAAATAAAAATTTCAGCGATTCTCGTGAGCGCTAACGTTTCTGTTTTTTACAGCAAGATCAAAAAGACTTTCCCCAAGTCTTCCCAACGGTTCTACTTGGCACAAACACTAATTAAACAAAAAAAACAGAGGCTAGGTAAATTATTTATTCCTAAACGGGATCAAAAAGCAAGGAATAAAAATAAAATTGGGTTGCCTCCCAACAAGCGCTATCGTTTAACGCCCCTAGCTAGGCATAAAAGCAAAGATAGATCTAGGTGTTGCCATAATAATAGGATAAATCACGAAAACTCATTTCATATTCTCTATGTTCAGCAGCAAGTTTTTTTTAGGCAAGCAAAAGTAATCGAAAGGGCTAAATTTAATGGGACAAAAGTCCCCAAGATCAATTTTGGGAGGTATAGGTTCCTCCTTTGGCCCTTCATATTGCACAACCAATTCATCATTATAAGCATTCTTTTGACAAAACTTCGTGAGCCTATACTCGAGAGAACATCCTAGCTCATTATTTCGAATAGCAAAATCATCATTAAGTTCAGAAATTCTATCAACTAGAACATTGGTAGGGACCTTTTTTCTGAGGTTCTCATTAAAAGCAACATAGTCTAAAGATTGAAAAGCATTATTTCCTCTTGATCAAAGAGGATTGCCTCTATGGGAGGACGGCCAGCGTCCACCCTATAGTGCACAAAGATTTCTTTGGCCTCTTTTATTATAAATCTGAACTCATGAGCCAAAAATATAGTAGCGGCACGCTTAACAGAAGAATGCTCAATATTAGAAAATTCTAGGAAAATCGTTTGTATGCAAGGATGCATGTGCATAAATTGCCATTCAAGTTCAACTACAAGCATGGCGATAGCGTCCGCAAGACTACTAGTTCTATGAAGGATTGAACTACCCATAGAAGGCAAAGCACTAGCACAAGTAAAGAAATCTTGGATAACTCCCTTCCCAATGATGTTACCGCCACCAATCCAAAACTTTTTAGTATGTAAAATAGTAGGGTTTTCAGGAGGGTCATCAAAAGCATCAAAATTTTCCATATTATTATCCTTACCAATGATAACCTCCCCAGTTTCAGACATGAAGGCAACAGGTTGCAAAAAAAGAACAAGCACACAGAAGGTGGGAAGGAAAAGGAGGCGGATGGAAAGAGAGGGAGAGAGGAAAAGAGGGCGAATAAAACAGCAATGGTGAAGTGGGGGAGAGGAAAACGAGAGGCAAATGGCAAATAATGTAATGCGAGGGATAAGAGTTTGTGATGGGTACTTGGTATATTTTGACTTGGTAATGGAGCCAGAAATGACTCATTGTGGGTGTCAAATCTTGACTTGACTTGGCACAAATCTCCCCGGCAACGGCGCCAGAAATCCTTCTTGCTACCTCTTGAGCATTGCGTTGGTTTTCCCATGAAGATGAAAGGGTGATGTAGTAAAGCAGCGTAAGTATTTCCCTCAGTTTTCGAGAACCAAGGTATCAATCCAGTAGGAGATCACGCTGAAGTCCCACGCACCTACACAAACAAATAAGAACCTCGCAACCAATGCGATAAAGGGGTTGTCAAGCCCTTCTCGGTCACTTATGAGAGTGAGATCTGATAGATATGATAAGATAATATTTTTGGTATTTTTATGATAAAGAGAAATAAAGATGCAAAGTAAAATAAACGGCAAAGGAAATAACTAAGAATTGGAATATTAATATGATGGAAGATAGACCCGGGGGCCATAGGTTTCACCAGTGGCTTCTCTCAAGAGCATAAGTATTACAGTGGGTAAACAAATTACTGTCGAGCAATTGATAGAATTGAGCATAGCTATGAGAATATCTAGGTATGATCATGTATATAGGCATCACGTCCGAGACAAGTAGACCGAAACGATTCTGCATCTACTACTATTACTCCACACATCGACCGCTATCCAGCATGCATCTAGAGTATTAAGTTCAAAAGAACAAAGTAATGCTTTAAGGAAGATGGCATGATGTAGAGGGATAAACTCATGCAATATGATATAAACCCCATATTTTTATCCTCGATGGCAACAATACAATACGTATCGGTTCCCTTTTTGTCACTAGGATCGAACACGGCAAGATTGAACCCAAAGCTAAGCACTTCTCCCATTGCAAGAAAGATCAACCTAGTAGGCCAAACCAAACTGATAATTCAAAAAGACTTGCAAAGATAAACCAATCATACATAAAAGAATTCAGAGGAGAATCAAATATTGTTCATAGATAATCTGGATCATAAACCCACAATTCATCGGATCTCGACAAACACACCGCAAAACAAGATTACATCAAATAGATCTCCAAGAAAATCGAGGAGAACTTTGTATTAAGATCCTAGCTAATAACTATGGACCCGTAGGTCTGAAGTAAACTACTCACACATCACCGGAGAGGCCATGGAGTTGATGTAGAGGCCCTTCGTGATCAATGCCCCCTCTGGTGGAGCTCCGGAAAAGGTCCCGAGATGGGATCTCTCGAGTACAGAAGGTTGCGGCGGTGGAATTAGGTTTTCGTGGTACTCCTGGATGTTTGGGGGGTACATGGACTTATATAGGAGGAAGAAGTACGTCGGTGGAGCAACGGAGGGCCCACGAGGGTGGAGGGCGTGCCCATGGGGGTAGGTGCGCCCCCTGCCTCATGCCTTCCTCCCTTGTTTCTTGATGGCCACTCCAAGTCTCTTGGATCATGTTTGTTGAGAAAATCACGTTCCCGAAGGTTTCATTTCGTTTGGACTTCGTTTGATATTCCTTTTCTTCGAAACCCTAAAATAGGCAAAAAAACAACAATTTGGGCTGGGCCTCCGGTTAGTAGGTTAGTCCCAAAAATGATATAAAAGTGTAAAATAAATCCCATTAACATCCAAAATAGATAATATAATAGCATGGAGCAATAAAAAATTATAGATACCTTGGAGACATATCATAGGTCAACCAGAGTAAAATCCACACCAGAGTGGTACAGTAATCATGTTCTGGAGGTCATGTTACATGACCATGACGAACCTATGAACTATGAGGAAGCGATGATGAGCCCAGATTCCGCAAAATGGCTTAAGGCCATGAAATCTGAGATAGAATCCATGTATGAGAACAAAGTGCGGACTTTGGTGGACTTGCCCGTTGATCGGCAAGCCATTGAGAATAAATGGATCTTCAAGAGGAAGACGGACACCGATAGTAGTTCTACTATCTACAAAGCTCGAATTGTCGAAAAAATATTTCGACAAGTTCAAGGTGTTGACTACGATGAGATTTTCTCACTCGTAGCGATGCTTAAGTCTGTCCAAATCATGTTGGCAATTGCCACATTTTATGAAATCTGGCAAGTGGATGTCAAAATTGCATTCCTTAATAGATTTCTTAAAGAAGAGTTGTATATGATACAACAAGAAAGTTTTGTCAATCCTAAAGGTGCTAACAAAGTGTGCAAGCTTCAGCGATCCATCTATGGACTGGTGCAAACATCTCGGAATTGGAATATACGCTTTGATGAGTTGATCAAAGCATATAGTTTTATACAGACTTTTGGAGAAGCCTGTATTTACAAGAAAGTGAGTGGGAGCTCTCTAGCATTTTTGATATTATATGTGGATGACATATTGTTGATCGGAAATGATACTGAATTTCTGGATAGCATAAAAGGATACTTGAATAAGAATTTTTCGATGAAAGACCTCGGTAAAGCAGCTTACATATTGGGCATAAAGATCTATAGAGATAGATCAAGATGCTTGATAAAATTTTCAATGAGTATGTACCTTGACAAGTTTTTGAAGTAGTTCAAAATGGAACAGTCAAAGAAGGAGTTCTTGACTGTGTTGCCAGGTGTGAAGTTGAGTAAAGACTCAAAACCCGACCATGGAAGAAAATAGAAAGAGAATGAAAAAGTCATTTCCCTATGCCTCAGTCATAGGTTCTATAAAGTATAATATGCTGTGTACCAGACCTATTTTATACCTTAGCATGATTTTGGCAAGGGAGTAAAATAGTGATCTAGGAGTAAATCACTGGACATCGGTCAAAATTATCCTTAGAGGACTAAGGAAATATTTCTCGGTTATGGAGGTGATAAAAGAGTTCGTCTTAAAGAGTTACATCAATGCAAGCTTTTGACACTGATCTAGATGACTCTAAGTCTCGATCTAGATACATATTGGAAGTGGGAGCAATTAACTAGAGTAGCTCCGTGCAGAGTATTGTAGACATAGAAATTTATAAAATACACACAGATCTGAATGTTGCACACCCGTAGACTAAACTTCTCTCACAAGCAAAACATGATCAATCTTTGGGTGTTAATCACATAGCTATGTGAACTAGATTATTGACTCTAGTAAACCCTTTGGGTATTAGTCACATGGAGATGTGAACTAATCACATAAAGATATGAACTATTGGTGTTAAATCACACGACGATGTGAACTAGATTATTGACTCTAGTGCAAGTGGGAGACTGAAGGAAATATGCCCTAGAGGCAATAATAAAGTTATTATTTATTTCCTTATATCATGATAAATGTTTATTATTCATGCTAGAATTGTATTAACCGAAAACTTAGTACATGTATGAATACATAGATAAACAGGGTGTCCCTAGTATGCCTCTACTAGAACTAGCTTGTTAATCAAAGATGGTTAAGTTTACTAACCATAGACATGTGTTCTCATTTGATGAACGGGGTCACATCATTAGAGAATGATGTGATGGACAAGACCCATCCGTTAGCTTGGCATAATAATCGTATAGTTTTATTGTTATTGCTTTCTTCATAACTTATACATGTTCCTCTGACTACGAGATTATGCAACTCCCGGATACCGGAGGAACACCTTGTGTGCTATCAAACGTCACAACGTAACTAGGTGATTATAAAGATGCTCTACAGGTGTCTCCGATGGTGTTTGTTGAGTTGGCATAGATCAAGATTAGGATTTGTCACTCTGATTGTCGAAGAGGTATCTCTGGGCCCTCTCGGTAATGCACATCACTATAAGCCTTACAAGAAATGTGACTAATGAGTTAGTTGTAGGATGTTGCATTATGGAACGAGTGAAGAGACTTGCCAGTAACGAGATTGAACTAGGTATGATGATACCGACGATCGAATCTCGGGCAAGTAACATACCGATGACAAAGGGAACAACGTATGTTGTTATGCAGTTTGACCGATAAAGATCTTCGTAGAATATGTCGGAACCAATATGAGCATCCAGGTTCTGCTATTGGTTATTTACCGGAGATGAGTCTCGGTCATGTCTACATAGTTCTTGAACCTGTAGGGTCCGCACGCTTAATGTTCGGTGACGATTGGTATTATGAGTTTATGTGATTTGATGTACCAAAGGTTGTTCGGAGTCCTGGATGTGATCACGGACATGACAAGGAGTCTTGAAATGGTCGATACATGAAGATTGATATATTGGAAGGTTATGTTTGGACACCGGAAAGGTTTTGGATTAGTTCGGGCATTTTCTAGAGTACTGGGGGGTTACCGGAACCCCTCGGGGGCTTAATGGGCCTACATGGGCTTTAGTGGAAGAGAGGAGGAAGTGGCCAAGAGGTGGGGCGCGCCCCCAAGCCCAATCTGAATTGGGAAGGGGGTCGGGCCCCCTTTCCTTTCTCTCCCTCTTCCCTTCCTTCCCCCTCCTAGTTGGACTAGGAAAGGGGGGAACCTACTCCTCGTAGGAGTAGGATTCCCCCCTTGGGGCGCGCCATAGGAGGCTGGCCTGCCCCCTCCTCCACTCCTTTATATACGGGGAGGGGGCACCCCATAGACACACAAGTTGACAATTGTTTTAGCCATGTGCGGTGCCCCCTTCCACAGAAACACATCTCGGTCATATTGTCATAGTGCATAGGCGAAGCCCTGCGTCGATATCATCATCACCGTCACCACGCCGTCGTGCTGATGAAACTCTCCCTTGGCCTCAGCTAGATCTAGAGTTCGAGTGACGTCACTGACCTGAATGTGTGCAGATCGCAGAGGTGTCATGCTTTGCTCTCTAGCTGGCCGCTTCTCAATCTAATTGCTAGCCTTCGCCTGTACTAAGTGGGAATTCTACTTGTACATCAAAAACCTTGAACCCGAAGTTATTCCAGATGAGTCCACCATACCTACCTATATACAGTATTACCCTATCGTCCTAAGTAAATTTGCATGTGCCACCTCTAAATACTTCTAAAAATATATCCTTTGTGTGCCTGGATCGTTCATGGAACGACAGGAGGTGGTCAGTATCTTCCATGCTAAGCGGGTTATTCTCAGGTCAAGTGTTTATTCACTCGCCATTGCACGAGGAAAGGGCGGTAATAGGGATTCCTAGTAGCGAACTAAAAAATGCAAATAATTAAACAAAACTCCCCGGGGCCTGATTTTGGTTTGGACGGCACCCGTTGTTTTGGACAAGCCATGGAGCGTGATTTTTGGTGGAGGGGGAGTAAACCTTTACTTTTATCGCTTGGGAACCGCCAGTAGCATGCTTAGCATGGAAGATATTGATAAATGATAGTCATGAAGTAAATGAGAAGGGTGCATGTCTCAAAATATCATTTATGTCTGTTTTAAAACTTAAGCTCTCGCACCTCTGCAAATCACTGCTTCCCTCTGCGAAGGGACTATCTATTTACTTTTATGTTGTGTCATCACCTTCTAAAACAAGCGCTAGAACCTGAGAGCACAGTTGTCATGACTTATGCATTGTGTGTAGCTAATGTTTGGTGCATCATGACTGGATCTTTTTTACCATGAATTACAATGTTTAGTCGCTGCTTGGACTTTGGAGGTGCTCTGCATTTATGTTTTGGGGTCTCAGAAAGGGCTAGCGAGATACCACTATTGTCATGTTATATCATGGTTGTTTTGAAAACGTGTTGCCATTTGAGACATCTTATTATTGCTCGCTAGCTGATTATGTCATTGATACGAGTTAATATAATCTTTAAGAGTTATTGTCGGCATGGTTAGTTATAATGTTGGATGAAAACCCAGGTGCTATTTAAGCTTATTTATGCAAACAAGAGCAAAAGAGTTCGTAAAAGTTTTTCTTTTTCACTTTCAGTTTATCAACTGAATTGCTTGAGGATAAGCAAAGGTTTAAGCTTGGGGGAGTTGGTACGTCTCCAACATATCTACTTTTCCTAACACTTTTCCTCTTCTTTTGGACTATAATTTGCATGATTTGAATGAAACTAACCCCGGATTGACGTTGTTTTCAGTAGAACTACCATGGTGTTGTTTTTGTGCAGAAATAAAAGTTCTCAGAATGGAACGAAACTTTGCGGGGAATTTTTATATAATAAATAAGAATTTCTGGAGCCAAGACCTACCGGAGAGGGGCACCTGGGTGGGCACAACCCACTAGGGCACGCCCCCTCTCCTAGCGCGCCCAGGTGGGTTGTCCCCACCTGGTGGCCCCACAGACCCTGAAACCGACGCTATAAAATCCTATTTTTTAGAAAAAATAAGGGAGAAAGAATTATCATGATCCACGGGGCGGAGTGATGACTCACAAGTATAGGGGATCTATCATAGTCCTTTCGATAAGTACGAGTGTCAAACCCAACGAGGAGCAGAAGGAAATGATAAGCAATTTTCAGTAAGGTATTCTCTGCAAGCACTGAAATTATCGGTAACAGATAGTTTTGTGATAAGGTAATTTGTAACGGGTAACAAGTAATAAAAGTAAATAAGGTGCAGCAAGATGGCCCAATACTTTTTGTAGCAAAGGACGAGCCTAGACAAACTCTTATATAAAAAAAGCACTCTCGAGGACACATGGGAATTATTGTCAAGCTAGTTTTCATCACGTTCATATGATTCGCCTTCGGTACTTTGATAATTTGATATGTGGGTAGACCAGTGCTTGGGTACTGCCCTTCCTTGGACAAGCATCCCACTTATGATTAACCCCTCTTGCAAGCATCCGCAACTACAAAAGAAGTATTAAGGTAAACCTAACCATAGCATGAAACATATGGATACAAATCAGCCCCTTATGAAGCAGCGCATAAACTAGGGTTTAAGCTTTTGTCACTCTAGCAACCCATCATCTACTTATTACTTCCCAATGCCTTCCTCTTAGCCCAAACAATGGTGAAGTGTCATGTAGTCGACATTCACATGACACCACTAGAGGAGAGACAACATACATCTCATCAAAATATCAAATGAATACCAAATTCACATGACTACTTATAGCAAGACTTCTCCCATGTCCTCAGGAACAAACATAACTACTCACAAATCATATTCATGTTCATAATCATAGGGGTCTTAATATGCATAAAGGATCTGAACATATGATCTTTCACCGAATAAACCAACTAGCATCAACTACAAGGAGTAATCAACACTACTAGTAACACACAGGTACCAATCTGAGGCTTTGGGACAAAGATTGGATACAAGAGATGGACCAGTTGATGGAGATTGACCCCCTCCCGATGAGAGGATCGATGGTGATGATTTCCCCCTCCCGGAGGGATGTTTCCCCGGCAGAACAGCTCCGCCGAAGCCCTAGATTGGTTCCGCCTCGTGGCGGTGGAGTTTCGTCCCGTGAGCTTGCTTATGAATTTTTTCCGGACGAAAGACCTCATATAGCAGAAGATGGGCACCGGAGGCCTGCCAGGGGGCGCATGAGGCAGGGGGCGCACCCAGGGGGTAGGGCGCGCCCCCACCCTCGTGGATGGTGGGTGGCCCCCGTCTGGTGCTTCCTTCGCCCAATATTTTTTATATATTTTGAAAATGACTCCCGTGGAGTTTCAGGACTTTTGGAGCTGTCCAGAATAGGTCTCTAATATTTGCTCCCTTTCCAGCCTAGAATTACAGCTGCCAGCATTCTCCCTCTTCATGTAAACCTTGTAAAATAAGAGAGAATAGGCATAAGTATTGTGACATAATGTGTAATAACAGCCCATAATGCAATAAATATCGATATATGATGCAAAATGGACGTATCACGGAGCCGCCGTCACCTCCTATTCTTCATCGGGAGGCCAGATCTGGAGTCCGTTTGGGGCTCCGGAGAGGGCGATCTTCATTCTTTGTCATCACCAACCCTTCTCCATCGCCAATTCCATGATGCTCCCCAGTGGGAGTGAGTAATTCCTTCATAGGCTTGCTGGTCGGTGAGTAGTTGGATGAGATTCATCATGTAATCGAGTTAGTTTTGTTAGGGCTTGATCCCTAGTATCCACTATGTTCTAAGATTGATGTTGTTGTGACTTTGCCATGCTTAATGCTTGTCACTTTGGGCCCGGGTGCCATGATTTCAGATCTGAACCGTTTATGTTATCACCATTACATCCACGTTCTAGATCCGATCTTGCAAGTTATAGTCACCTACTACGTGTTATGATCCGGCAACCCCGGAGTGACAGAAACCGAGACTTCTCCCAGTGATTACCGTAGTTGGAGGAGTTCATGTATTCACTATGTGTTAATGCTTTGTTTCCGTTCTCTATTAAAAGGAGACCTTAATATCCCTTAGATTCCAATATGGACCCCGCTGCCACGGGAGGGTATGACAAAAGATGTCATGCAAGTTCTTTCCATAAGCACGTATGACTACTTACAGAATACATGCCTACATTATATTGACGAACTGGAGCTAGTGTCGTATCGCTTGGTTATAATTGTCTCATGATGAATATCATCCAACAAGTCACTGATCCCATGCCTACGAATTTATCTTATATTGTTCTTGCTAAGTTACTACTGCTATCATCACTGTTACACTTGCTACAAAACTGCTATCACTTTTACCGTTACTGTTACTGCTGTCATTATTATCAAAACTATCATATTACTTTGCTACTGATTACTTGCTGTAGATAATTACTCTCCAGGTGTGGTTGAATTGACAACTCAGCTGCTAATACCTTCAAATATTCTTTGGCTCCCCTTGTGTCTAATCTATAAATTTGGGTTGAATACTCTAGCCTCAAAAACTGTTGCAATCCCCTATACTTATGGGTTATCACTGATCGATAAAAATCTTTGATTGTTTTGAGGATTCTTAATCTTTGGCTGAGAACAATAGTTGTATTATTAATACCGCCAGACATAATTCCAGAAATAAAAAATTGTTGGACAACCTTGACAATACCATCTTTGATTAGACCCCAATTCCGATGGAAAAACCTCGCAGGAAAGCCATTTGGCCCTGGAGCTTTTAGCGATCCCATTTAAAAAAGGGCATGACTTATTTATTTTTCCGTAAACGGTTTGCAAAGATCGCATTCATATTATCAGTCCCAAGGGGCTTGACAATCGAAATAATGTGGGATGGATCAACCGAAGCATCACAAGAATAAAGCTGTTTAAAGAATGAGTTTGCGATACCTTTCATTTCCTCTAGATTTTCCATGAGACAACCATCATCCTTCCTAAGAGCATAAATATAATTTTTTTTTGCTCTCCAAGAAGCCTTTAGCTGAAAATATTTGTATTACAATCTCCCCCTTTCATCTTGTCTAGACGAGATCTCTTCTTCCATAACATTTCTTCCTTGATAATAAGTTCATCCATTTCCCCTAGAATTTTCTTTCTTCCCAACAAAGCAGAATGATCAGTTCTGTTTTCAACTTTATGATGATTCTATTTTGATCAATGTATGCTTGGAAGTGTAAATTATGAACTATGGATGAAGAAATATCTCTTTGTATGACCAATGTGCTCGAAACCGCCTGTATTTACCAATGTTTCATACCTGGACACACTTTTGACTATCGTGTCAGACCAAAGACGTGTCGAAGGCACGACCTATGTTCTAAAATCCATATTTTGCTATTTACAATATTTAGCTTTTCTTTTCCTCTTGGAAATCACTAACCTTCATCATTGACGTCGCCTTTGGTGTGTCACCATCATCCGCATCAGCAGAGTCATATATTCATCCCTTCATCTGTCGTGAGATCATTGTGTCACGTGCTCACCCACAAGCCCACTTGCTCATTCTCGATCACATCCTTCTGTAGAGCCTATCTATGAGAGGGAATAACAGATTGACGGTGTCTTTGAGCTACCTCTCATCGATTGTCCGGACGGCAAGTGGAAGGCACGTTATTGATGACCCACAAGTATAGGGGATCTATCATAGTCCTTTCGATAAGTAAGAGTGTCGAACCCAACGAGGAGCAGAAGGAAATGATAAGCGGTTTCCAGCAAGGTATTCTTTGCAAGTACTGAAATAAGTGGTAACAGATAGTTTTGTGATAGGATAATTTATAACAAGCAACAAGTAACAAAAGTAAATAAAGTGCAGTAAGGTGGCCGATCCTTTTTGTAGCAAAGGACAAGCCTGGACAAACTCTTATATAGAGAAAAGCGCTCCCGAGGACACATGGGAATATCGTCAAGCTAATTTTCAGCACGCTCATATGATTCGCGTTCGGTACTTTGATAATCTGATATGTGGGTGGACCGGTGCTTGGGTACTATCCTTACATGGACAAGCATCCCACTTATGATTAACCTCTATTGCAAGCATACGCAACTACAACAAAAGTATTAAGGTAAACCTAACCATAACATGAAACATATGGATCCAAATCAGCCCCTTACGAAGCAACGCATAAACTAGGGTTTAAGCTTCTGTCACTCTAGCAACCCATCATCTACTTATTACTTCCTAATGCCTTCCTCTAGGCCCAAATAATGGTGAAGTGTCATGTAGTCGACGTTCACATAACACCACTAGAGGAGAGACAACATACATCTCATCAAAATATCGAACGAATACCAAATTCACATGACTACTAATAGCAAGACTTCTCCCATGTCCTCAGGAACAAACGTAACTACTCACAAAGCATAAACATGTTCATAATCATAAGGGTATTAATATGCATATAGGATCTGAACATATGATCTTCCACCAAATAAACCAACTAGCATCAACTACACGGAGTAATTAACACTACTAGCAACCTACTAGCACCAATCTCGGACTTGGAGACAAGAATTGGATACAAGAGATGAACTAGGGTTTTGAGAGGAGATGGTTCTGATGAAGATGTTGATGGAGATTGCCCTCTCCCGATGAGAGGAGCATTCGTAATGACGATGACGATGATTTGCCCCTCCCAGAGGGAAGTTTCCCTAGCAGAACAGCTCCGCCAGAGCCCTAGATTGGTTCCGCCAAGGTTCCGCCTCGTGGCGGTGGAGTTTCGTCTGAGAAGATGGCTTATGATTTTTTTTCCATCGAAAGACTTCATATAGAAAAAGATGGCCACCAGGAGGCCCACGAGGTAGGGGGGCGCGCCCAGGGGGTAGGGCGCGCCCCCCACCCTCGTGGGCAGGGTGTGGC
This sequence comes from Triticum dicoccoides, assembly GCF_002162155.2. Taxonomy (NCBI): domain Eukaryota; kingdom Viridiplantae; phylum Streptophyta; class Magnoliopsida; order Poales; family Poaceae; genus Triticum; species Triticum dicoccoides. Next base: position 443,276,415 of record NC_041380.1, on the reverse strand, counting down.
CCCCCTGGTGAACTTCTTCCGCTGAGTATTTTTTATATATTCTGAAAACGTCTTCCGTGATGTTTCAGGACTTTTGGAGTTGTGCAGAATACGTCTCTAATATTTGCTCCTTTTCCAGCCAAGAATCCCAGCTGCCGACATTCTCCCTCTTTATGTAAACCTTGTAAAATAAGAGGGAATAGGCATAAGTATTGTGACATAATGTGTAATAACAGCCCATAATGCAATAAATATCTATATAAAAGCATGATGTAAAATGGACGTATCAACTCCCCCAAGCTTAGACCTCACTTGTCCTCAAGCGAAAGCCGAAATCGAAAAATATGTCCACATGTTTAGAGATAGAGGTGTTGATAAAAAATAAAATACGGACATGAGGGAATCATGATCATTCTTAGAACAACAACTTATATAATTCTTGTTATATGATTTCTTATGCTAGAGTGATAATTCAATCACAATTTCAAGTATGAATCATAAACTTCATTGAAAACTAACAAACTATAATCTCAGTCATTGGAGCAATTGCAATTTATCATAACATAGGAAAGAGTCAATGTATAAGAGCTTTTCAGCAAGTCCACATACTCAACTATCATATAGTCTTTCACAATTGCTGACACTCACGCAATACTTATGGGTATGGAGTTTTAATCGGAAACAGAGAAAGATTGGGGCATATAGTTTTGCCTCCCAACGTTTTACCTCAAGGGTAATGTCAACAACAATAGTTCATGAAAACTCACATCCAATTAGCCATATATACCAGGATCTTTCCAACATACTGTGCTTGCCAAAGGATAAAATGTAAAAAGGAAGGATGAAGATCACCATGACTCTTATGCAAGGTAGGAGATAAAAGTAAAAGATAGGCCCTTCGCAGAGGGAAGCAGAGGTTGTCATGTGTTTTTATGGTTGGATGCACAAAATCTTAATGCAAAAGAACGTCACTTTATATTGCCACTTGTGATATGGACCTTTATTATGCAGTCCGTCGCTTTTATTTCTTCCACATCACAAGATCGTATAAAGCTTGTTTTCTCCACACTAATAAATCATACATATTTAGAGAGCAATTTTTATTGCTTGCAACAATGACAACTTAATTGAAGGATCTTACTCAATCCATAGGTAGGTATAGTGGACTCTCATGGCAAAACTGGGTTTAAGGATATTTGGAAGCACAAGTAGTATCTCTACTTCATGCAAAGAATTGGGCTAGCATGAGGGGGGAAGGCAAGCTCAACATGTTGGATGATCCATGACAATATAAATTTATTTCGGATGTAAGAAAACATAACCCATTACGTTGTCTTCCTTGTCCAACCTCAACTTTTTAGCATATTATATTTTAATGAGTGCTCACAATCATAAAATATGTCCAAGATAGTATATTTATATGTGAAAACCTCTCTTTCTTTATTACTTACTATTAATTGCAACGATGACCAAAACCATGTTTGTCGACTCTCAACAACTTTTATTCATCATACTCTTTATATGTGAAGTCATTACTCTCCATAAGATTAATATGATCTCGTTATTTCTTTTTATTCTTACTTTTATTCCCTCAAGATCATAGCAAGATAACCAAGCCCTTGACTCAAAACTAATCTTTATTATATATGGCTCACGGACTCAATTACATAGAAGGATCATAAAGAAAAACTCAAAACTAAATCATACTGAAACTTTATTCTACTAGATCAAGATATTACCAAAAGGATTGAACTAGAAAAATGGTAAAGATAAAAGGTGTGATGGTGATACGATACCGGGGCACTCCCCCAGGCTTGGCAGTTGCCAAGAGGAGTGCCCATACCTGATACTCAGTGCTCATTTGGTGGTGAAGAAGAGATTGTTGATGATGTAGGCTTGCCGTCCAGCATCGAGCGCAGGAGATGCTCCAACTTACGAATAATGCCCTTGAGTGCAATGATATGCTCTTACAATAGAATATTTTCATGATTTAGATACTTGTTCTGCACCCGAACTATTTCAATCATCTTGAAAGCTTCAATTCTGGTAGGGGTAAGAAGAGTGTAATGAGGTTGAAGGATGTCTTCTTCTCCCGCTACCGGAGCTTGATCCTTCGCGTCCTTCTTGATCTCATCATCCTTGTTGATCTCCCTGGGTTCTTCTCTCTTCAGCTCTATCTTCATTAGCCAAGCATCGTCGCCCTCATTGTTGGAGGAGGGGGACGACATGATGCCTGGCCTTGACAACTCTGGCAGAAAACAGCTTGAAACAAAAACAGAGGATAATTGCGTGGTACGGTGGTCAAAACCTTTGGGAGATTATATAATGATTTTTTACCGACCAAAAGAAGTATCGTGCAAGAAAACGGAGTCCGGAGGGCACATGAGGTGCCCACGAGGCAGGGGGCGCGCCCTCCACCCTCGTGGATGCCTCGTGTCCTTTTCGGACTGTTTCTTATTTTCTTGTTTTCTTAAATATTTCAAAACGGAGAAAAATTGCTATTAGAACTGTTTTGGAGTTGGTTTGCTTACTGTACCACATACCTCTTCCTTTTCGGAGGCTGAAATGTTCTGGAAGGTGTCCCTTATATACTCCTCCGGGGTTACGGTTTCAATAACATTAGTTTCAACATTTATAGGATTACATGAGATATAATGTTTCATTCTTTGACCGTTCACCACCCTCAGATTTGTGCCTTCGAAGTTGTTGATTTTTATGGCACCAGAACGGTAGACCTCCTCGATAACGTAAGGACCTTCCCATTTAGAGAGGATTTTTCCTGCAAAAAATCTTAAACGAGAGTTGTATAACAATACATAATCACCTACATTAAACTCACGTTTTTGTATCCTTTTGTCATGCCATCTTTTAACCTTTTCCTTAAACAGTTTGGCATTCTCATAGGCCTGGGTTCTCCATTCATCAAGTGAGCTAATGTCAAATAGTCTCTTCTCACCGGCAAGTTTGAAATCATAATTGAGCCCTTTATTGGCCCAATATGCCTTATGTTCTAGTTTGAGAGGTAAGTGACATGCTTTTCCATAAACCATTATATATGGAGACATACCCATAGGATTTTTATATGCAGTTCTATAGGCCCATAATGCATCATCAAGTTTCTTGGACCAATTATTTCTAGATCTATTAACAGCCTTTTGCAAAATTAATTTAAGCTCTCTATTACTCAGTTCTACTTGACCAATAGACTGTGGATGATATGGAGATGCAATTCTATGATTAACATCATACTTAGCAAGCATTTTACGAAAAGCACCATGAATAAAATGTGAACCACCATCGGTCATTAAGTATCTAGGGACTCCAAACCTCGGAAAAATAACTTCTTTAAGCATCTTAATAGAGGTGTTATGATCAGCACTACTAGTTGGAATAGCTTCTACCCACTTAGTAACGTAATCAACAGCAACTAAAATATGTGTATACCCATTAGAGGAAGGAAATGGTCCCATATAATCAAAACCCCAAACATCGAATAGTTTAATAACAAGTGAATAATTCATAGGCAATTCTTGACATCTACTAATATTACCAATTCTTTGACATTCATCACAAGACAAGACAAACGTATGGGCATCCATGAAGAGAGTAGGCCAATAAAAACCGGATTGCAATACCTCATGTGCAGTTCTATCTCCAGCATGGTGTCCTTCATAAGCCTCGGAGTGAGACTTGCGTAGGATATGTTCCTATTCATGCGCTGGTACACAACGTCTAATAACACCATCTACTCCTTCTTTATAAAGGCGTGGGTCATCCCAGAAGTAATATCTTAAATCATAGAAAACCTTTTTCTTTTGCTGATATGTGAAACTAGGTGGTATAAATTTAGCAACAATGTAATTGGCATAATCAGCATACCATGGAGCAGTACGAGAAGCATTTATGACAGCTAATTGTTCATCAGGAAAGCTATCATCTATATGCAGTGGGTCATCAAGAACATTCTCTAACCTAGACAAGTTGTCTGCAACGGGGTTCTCAGCTCCCTTTCTATCAATAATATGCAAATCAAATTCTTGTAGTAGGAGAACCCATCTAATAAGTCTAGGTTTAGCATCTTTCTTTTCCATAAGATATTTAATAGTAGCATGATTGGTGTGAACAGTTACTTTAGAATCAAGAATACAAGGTCTGAACTTATCACAAGCAAATACAACTGCTAAAAATTCTTTTTAAGTAGTAGCATAATTTCTCTGGGCACTGCCTAGAGTTTTACTAACATATTGGATAACATTTAATTTCTTATCAACTCTTTGTCCTAGAACAGCACCTACTGTCGTGGTTCTAAGCCACGATCGACCGGATCGCTGGCGCCGGCGAGCAACGGAAAGTCAGGTTGCCATAGGAGCCGACTGATACTGAGTCGACAGCTGCCGAAGAAGGACGCCGCGGACGCATGCGTGGAAGTGCGTCGCACCGCGGACAGGGAGCGCCTCGACGTTGAGTGGAGCCTCGTGGAGCCAAGCGGAGTCGTCGGCGATGAAGATAAGCGCGCCGAGATGGATCTCGTGGCCTTCAGCCAATCCTCCGCTGGAAACCATGATGACGGGAATCGTAAAAATCACAACTTCTCCAACAAACTGCTAAGACACCTGCCCCAAGGTGGGCGCCAACTGTCATGGTTCTAAGACTGACAGTAGAATGGGGGTAGGTATGAGGAGGCAAGATCCTAGCTATGGAGTAGTTGTACACACGAGTTTATGAGTTCAGGCCCTTCTCGGAGGAAGTAACAGCCCTACGTCTCGATGCCCAGAGGCGGTCGACTGGATTATGTGTGTGTGTGTGTGTTTACAAAAGATGCGAACCCCATCCTCGAGGAGGGGGTGGCTTATATAGAATGCGCCAGGACCCCAGCTCCCCTCCGTTATGCGGGGTTCAATGTACATAAAGGTGGAGCGTTACAGGTAATGTCCGTATTAAAGTTTTATAAATGGTAGTTAAGGCTATGAATAAACGCCCGACCGTTGCTGTGTAGAGTGGCTTCAGATCTTCTGTTTGTCGAGTGACTTCTGTGACGGTCGAGTGACATTGATTCTTCTGAGTGGAATGTCTCTGGTCGAGTGGATGATGGTACCCTTTGAATGCTGCTGGATTTAGGGTGAAGTCCTTGGGGAGGTAGTCTAGGTCAGGCCTATGACCCTACCCTAGGTACATAGCTTCATCATTAGCCCCCGAATGGTTCGGGGCTTGAGTGGAGAAGGAGTTGAGAATTTCTCCGATTCAATTTTTGTGCTCCGGTAGTGACTTATCATGACCAAGCGAACAACCATAATGATATCAACTCCTTTCCAGTCGCCTTGATCCATTCTTGAATCTGCCAAGTGAACTTCACTGTGATGTCTTGAGTGCTGGTATGGAGAAGATATTCTGTCTGACAGATTGCCCTGCTGTGCGTGGATATCGTGGGATTTGGATTTTCGGGAAGCGCGCGAGACGGGGGAGGCCGCAGTAATCGGAAAGGATTAGGTGCAACCGCCTCGATCACTGCGCCACCTTTTTTGCCACATACCTCGTGCGTGACTATTGCGGGATTTGATTGGGTCGTCCGGACCCACAGGTCAGCCACTCGGAAGCGGCCCCATATAAGGCGTCGGGCCGGGGTTTTCTTTAAATAGTGCGTCTTTGTTCTTCTCTTTCCCTCTCAGTTTTCTCCGCTGCATCTGCTCCTGCTCCAGCGCCACCGCCCCGTTCGAGCTCTGCTCACCGCGATGGGGAAAGAGAAGATGGTGGCATTGGAGCGCGCGGAGAAGGCGACGGCAAAGGCGAAGGGGAAGAAGTCTGGCCGGGGCGGATCTTCTTCGAGGGCCGGCCTGCCGCCGGGCTGGATCCAGGGCGACTGGATCCGCTCGACGATTCGTCAGGACAACATCGACGACCTGGTCGAGGGGGTACTGATTCCCCACGAATCGGCGCGACTCCCGGGGAACGAGACCGAGCCGCAGCCACAGGAGGGTGAGCGCGTTCTCCTTGCTACTCACGTCGACCGCGGGTTCTCCTTGCCTCCCCACCCTTTCTTCCGAGGTTTTTTGAACTTCTTCGGGGCACAACTTCACCACTTTACTCCAAATACCATCGTGTACCTCGCTGCTTTTGTGTCCATGTGTGAGAGCTTCCTGGGCTGTCGGCCACACTGGGGGCTCTTCAAGCACATATTCACATGCCGTTCTCAGTCGGTTAAGAAGGCCAACCCGAGTGATGAGAGGACACAAGTGATTCAGATGTGCGGGGGTCTTGGGATTCGGATGAGGAGTAAAAGTACTTTTCCAGCCATGATCCTTCCTGAGTCGGTCCGAGGGTGGCAGTCGACCTGGTTCTACTGCAAGGACCAGCCGACTCCCGATCAGTCAACTGGACTTCCCCCCTTTTCCATTGCCCGAGTGGAGAAGCCCTCTACCTTGAAAGTGATCCCAGAGGAGAAGGCGCAAGTGAAAGTGCTGGTTGAGCAAGTAGTTCAGCTTGTCCATGACGGGGTAACCGGTATGGATTTGTTGGAGGTCTTCCTCAAGCGACGCATCCAACCCCTTCAAGCTCGTGACCATCCGATGTGGATGTATTCGGGCACCGACAACACCACTCGGATCCATCCAGAGGAAGTCGACGATGCCACGTTGGAAGGGTGGCTGAAGAGCATCACTGGCAACAAGGACAACCCCAGGGGATCTCGGAGGATTCCTCCGCTCAACAACTCGTACGAAACCGACAAGGTATGACTCCAAGTGGTCGAGTGCCTTCTTGATTTATCAATTAGCTATCTGCTGTTATCCGACTGTCTCCTATCTTGGTTGTTGTCTTCTAGGCCCTGACTGAGATGTACTCGATGCCCAACGGAGAGCAGGAGAAGGAACCAGAGGGGGAGTGATACTTCTCCATCGTATCTACTTTTCCAAAAACATTTGCCCTTGTTTTGGACTCTAACTTGCATGATTTGAATGGAACTAACCCGGACTGATACTGTTTTCAGCAGAATTACCATCGTGTTATTTATGTGGAGAAACAAAAGTTCTTGGAATGACCTAAAACTTCACGGAGCAACTTTTTGGAAAATATAAAAAGTACCTGCAAAAGATGAAGGCCAGGGGGCCCACCACCTGTCCACGAGGGTGGGGGCGCGCCCCCTACCTCGTGGGGCCCCTGGAGCTCCTCCGACTCCAACTCAAACTCTATATATTTGGTTTCGGGGAGAAAAAAATCAGAGAGAAGGATTCATCGCATTTTACGATATGGAGCCACCGCCAAGCCCTAAAACCTCTCGGGAGGGCTGATCTGGAGTCCGTTCAGGGCTCCGGAGAGGGGAATCCATCACCATCGTCATCATCAACCATCCTCCATCACCAATTTCATGATGCTCACCGCCGTGCGTGAGTAATTCCATCGTAGGCTTGTTGGACAGTGATGGGTTCACTACAAAAAAAAGACACATCCGTGACATTTTGGGCCGAACAAATTTTTTTTGTCATACATATGACACTTCTATGACGATAATTGTGACAAAACCTGGTATCATCCTAGATGTGGTGGGCTCCTACTTCTATGACAAAAAATCATGACAGAAAATGGGCTTTTCATTCTGGGCGGGCCGGAGACGCAGCTGCATGACATTCTTTGGACCGTCCATGACGGAAAAAACCGTGGTAGAAGCGAGGGGGAGGAAAATTTCGGGGAGTTCCCGGTTATGGTGGGAGGTCGAGGGCCGAGCGATGCGCGTTTCTCTCATACACGTACGCGCGTGTGTGCGAGGCGTTGGCTCTAACTGAACCCGAGCGAGGCGTTGGGCTCTAACTGAACCCGAGCGATTGCACTGCAGGCTACGCGTTACTGAACCCGAGCGATCGATCAATGGATGTTAACTGAACCCGATCGAGCGATTCCTTCGCTACTGCTGCTAACTGAAGCCGATCGATGCTGCCTCTGGGATGAACAGTGAGCGTTAGGGGGGGTTTGGATGAACAGTGAGCGGTGGCGTTGCCTCTGGATGAACAGGACCCCGTGGTGTGGTGGAGGGCTGGATGAATAGTAGATGGTGGAGGGGTGCCCGTGGAGGGGTGGTTGAACAGGACCCCGTGGTGTGGAGGGCTAGATGAACAGTAGACGGTGGAGGGGTGCCCGTGGAGGGGTGGTTGAACAGGACCCCATGGTGTAGAGGGCTGGATGAACAGTAGACGGTGGAGGGGTGGTTGAACAGTAGCCGGTGGAGTAGCGCGTGGTGGAGGCTGGATGAACAGGAGCCCGTGGAGGCTGGATGAACAGGAGCCCGTGGAGGCTGGAGGAGGTCGACGGTAGAGATGAACAGTATTCCGTGGAGTCCCGTTTTGCGGTACGCCACACCCCTCCCGATGAACAGGACCCCCGTTTCGACCGTAGCGCTCCAACACAAGTCCGTTTCCTCCATTTTGCGGTACGCCACACCCCTCCCGATCAACAGGACCCCCGTTTCGACCGTAGGAGGTCTGTTTCCTCCGTTTTGCGGTACGCCAGACCCCTCCCGATGAACAGGATCCCATTTCGAACGTGGCCGGTCGAACACAAGGCCGTTTCCTCCGTTCTACGCTACGCCAGGCCTCGTTTCCATTGCATGTTCTGTCCAAGCCCTCCCGATGAACACGACGCATTCCGTTGCCTCCCCATGAACACAACACATTCCGTTGCCTCCCCATGAACACGACGACGACGCTGTTTCTCTGTTCCGACCAAGCCATGTACACAAGCCCTCGCCGTATGTATGCGCGAGTAGGCGTTCGAGATCCCGCCCATATGTACACATACGTGGCCATATTTTCTTTCTTGCACCCTGACCGCCTCTACTACGACACGTGCGCGCCTCTACATCGACTAGTATATATGTACGTACACGTTCGCGACCAGAATGACAACGCTACGTACGCTTCGACCAGGTGGGTCCCGACTGTCACGCACTTCCTTGCATGCGAAGATGTAGCTGGTGGGTCCCAGCAATCAGGGGGCGAAATATGGTGGCCCGTCCGGTGGGTCCCGCTGTCAGGTGGAGGAATAATTGTTTTGCATGTAATAAGGAGGCACTTCCTTGCTGCGGCCATGGACCCAGTTGTCAGCCTCTCCACGTAAAGTCCACGTCCGATGGAAGCCGTTCCTTGACCATGTTGACCACGCCGCGCCGAGAGCACCAAGGTGGTGGACGACGGCGAGGCCTAGGAAGGGGACGACGTGGAGCCGGGAAGACGCGGTAGTGGATGCCCACGCGTAGAGGAGTACGAGGGTTCACTGGTTCGCTGTGGTGTGAGGCTGCCGTCGCCGCAGAATAACAGGGGGTGTGGGTGAGTAGAGGGATGGCCTGGCCAGCGGTGGGAGTAGTAGGGGCGGTGAGGCCTCCGCCGCATCGCAGCCGGCCACGGGAGGCAGGAGCACAAGGCATGACCGGCGCTGGTTTGGGCGGCTGGAGCAAGAAGACCAGAGGTTAAAGAAGCACTACGGCCGTTGGATGGACATCATATGGTCACTGGAGCTAGAATCGTGCATATTGACTAATTGACAAAGCCCTCCGTCCCCGTCAACTTAGTAGGCCCACAAGTCAGCTTGCCACTATACTGGGTCCCAGTTAATAGGGGGGGTATTCATTTTTTTGTGCGTAATAAGGAGGCACTTCCTTGCGTGCGAAGATATAGCTGGTGGGTCCGAGCTGTCAGCGGCAGTAACGTTTTCTCGCGAAATACAGAGGCCCTTTCAGTGGGTCCCTGATCTCAGGTGGAGGAATCATTATTTTGCGCGTAATAAGGAGGCATTTCCTTGCATGCGGCCGTGGACCCAGCAGTCGGCCTCTCCACGTAAAGTCCACTTCAGATGCATGTCGGTCATTGACCACGTTGACCAGGCCGCGCCGAGAGCACCAGGGCGGTGGACGATGGCGAGGCCTAGGAAGGGAACGACATGGAGGCAGGGAAGACTCGGCAGTTGTTTCCCACGCGGAGGGGAGTATGACTGTACGAGGGTTTACTGGTTCGTCTGCCGTCGCCGGAGAATAACAGCAGATGTGGGTGAGTAGAGGGATGGCTAGGCCAGCGATGGGAGTACGGTGGGGCGGTGAGGCCTGCGCGGCAGCAGAGCCGGCCGCGGGGAGGAGGGAGCAGGCAATCCCGCCGGCACCTGTTTGAGCGGCTGGAGCAGGAAGAGCAGAGATTGAAGAAGCACGACGGCCATCGGATGGCCATCCAACAGTCACTGCTTGTGCGTCAACCTTTTTTTAGGAAAGCCTCAAATATGTGGAAAACAGCATACAACCCATCTGCCATTATTTCTAATAATTTACAGCCCATTTGCTAATTATTAAGGTTTTTTTTGGAGCCCATATTCTTTTTATTAGCATTACAGCCCATATTGTGGCCACGGTTAAACAATTATATGAAATTTTGCATATTTCGGTCCGGTCCGAACTGTTTTTAATCCCGAAATTTCGACTCACATTCAAACTGATTTTAAAAATAAATGTATATCAATATAAAATCCAACAAATTCTCCACGCATAAAAATTAATGTAATTTGAAATCTCAAAATGAAAAAAAGATATTTGAAACTAATTACCGGTTTGATGTGTTTTAAAAATGTACAACCCATTTCCCATTACTGGTGGGCCATTTTCTCGGCCAGCCGAATGAAAGCTCTCCTCGTCTTGAAATATTTGCAGCCCAACAGTCCTAAAAAAGCGACTTACTTGGCAAATCACAAAAAAAATGGGGCTGTGGCCGTGGACCCAGCTGTCAGCCTCTCCACGTACAATACTCTTCCGATGGAATGTTGTTGACCACGTTGACCACGCCGCGCCGAGAGCACCAAGGCTGTGGACGACGGCGAGGCCTAGGAAGGGGACGACGCGGAGCCAGGGAAGACGTGGCAGTGGATGCCCACGCGGAGAGGAGTACGAGGGTTCACTGGTTCGGTTGCGGTGTGAGGCTGCCGTCGCTGCAGGGCCTGGCTAGCGGTGGGAGTAGTAGGGGGCGATGAGGCCTCATCGGCAGCACAGCCGGCCACTAGAGGCAGGAGCAGGCGGTCTCCCCGGTGCTGGTTTGGGCAGCTGGTGCAAGAAGAGCAGCGATTGAAGAAGCAGCAGGACCGTTCGATTCAAATCCAACGGTTACTGCTGCTAGAATCGTTTGTTGACTAAGTTGACAAGCCCTGCGTACGCGTCAACTTAGTAGGCCCATAGGTCAGCCTCCCAACCGGTGCGCCCCAGATGTCAGTGGGAGGAGTCATTTTTTCGCGTAATAAGGAGGCCGTTGATTGCGTGCGGCCAGGCCAGCGGAAGGAGTAGGGTGGGCCGGGGAAGCCTGCGCGGCATCACAGGGGGCCACAAGAGGAGGGAGCAGGCAGTCCCGCTGGCACTAGTTTAGGTGGCGGGAGCAGGAAGATCATAGATTGAAGAAGCACGTCGGTCGTTGGATGGACATCCAACACTAACTGTTGCTAGAATCGTGTGTTCACTGACAAAGCCTTGCGTAAACAAGTCAGCCTCGAAATCTGTGGCGTGTACAACCCATTTGCTATTATTTTTATAATTTTTACTCATTTTCTAATTCATATGGAATTTATTGCAGCCCATTTTCCATTTTTAAAATTGCTGGCCATTTTCTGGTCAGTACCAGGGTCAAAAAATTAACTAAATATGTGGGAAATTTTGAAAATTCGCAAATTTTTGTTGGGGAATGAAATATTCTTAATCCAAAAATTAATAGCCATACTAAAACAAATTTAAAAATAAATTAGTACTATGTCATGTTAAATCTAATGAAATACGTATAAGATATCAGTGAAGAACAAAAACAAAAAAAGAAACTTATATCCCATTTGCTATAATTTTTTTGGAATTTTCAACCCCTTTTGATATTACTTTTAATAGACATTGACCATACTCTTAAGCCAGGCCAGAATGCATCCCTCCTCGCCTCGAAAGATTTGGAGCCCAGTAATTCGGAGAAAACAAATAGGCCTAGCTTGGGTATTCTTCAAAAAGAAATACTGGGCTACCTATTTTCCCAAAGAACTGGTGCATGAGCATTTAGCTTTATTTAGTTATTTATGTTTAGGGGACCATGAGTATGTACCTAGGCCAGATTCATGTGAGAGCCTCCCTTCCAGTTAATTATGGGCTTCTCTATTGGGCCTTCATCAGTGGGCTGCATGTTATCAACAAGTGGAAAATGTGTTCCGAGTTTCAAAAAAAAATGTGTTCCGTACGATAAATAGTATGCACTACGTACGGTACGGGGCACTAAAGGATCGAACCGTGCAATGACTTCAAAAACATTCTGTTTGTCATTCTAACAACACATTTATTCAACCAACAGACGAAATATACTACTGATTGTACATTGAAAACAGCAGCAGCAGCAACCAGGGCTGGGGGTGCAACAGAAGCAGTAAGCAGGCCAGAAGAGTGAAGACGCAGCTCTCTCTTCCAAACCAAACATCATCCATCATTACAAAAGGGCTACCAAAAAAGAACAAGTTTATGCATCAAACTAAATAAAGATCCTACTACACCAAGTGTATGCATCTAACTAACTGGCTCAGTTAGACGTTACTATTTATTAAGCTGTGGAGATTGGCTGACGGCTTGAACCAGATGGGTGCCTGACGGGGGAAACTCCAGCCAGCAAGTCGAAGTCTGATACTTGCGACCCTCTCTCCTACTTTGGGCTGCAGAGCGTGGCGGCACATATCAGGGTATGGTGCATGCAAAGACGCATGGTACGCTGTGTACACACAGTTTTGCCTGATGAACAAAACCGCGCTGCCATCATGATCCTTGCCGTTGGTTATCTCCTGGTTAATCGGATAATTCAGTCCGACAAACAAAGAGCGTGTACCAAGGCTACTTACCAGCCTCTAGTCAAAAATTCCTGAAGGCCCAGAGAAGCTAGGATCCTGCTCAAAGACCTTGCAGTAACTGTGATTGTATTCCGCGAAACAACACATCCGGTACATGCGAACGATCATCAATCTTTCACCATCGTCTAATCGAGCCAGGAACCACCTGCAACTGCCATGCCGCTTTTCTTTGAAAGGTTCTGGGATTGGGAAGGGTAGGGACACCAGGCGGCCTACAACATCATATCAAGTTGGAGTCAAATAAAAAAGGGCTCTTGGTTTAGTCAATCTTAAGAACAGCATGTTATGAGCATGAATATTTTTTCAGCAAATGTTGACAGTAATATAAGCAAGCCATCATGATATCATAGGAAAGTAACATACTGTTGTAACAGCCGTTTGTAGCGATGACTGGAGTAGGTCAGCAATACGTCCAGCCATAGAAGGAGTCGATAGCGTAAATGAAGCCCTTGTGTTCAATGGCATCAGAGAACCATGGAGGATGTATGATCCTGCGATGGACGTGTAGATTTATCCACTTACCGCAGTGACCTATCAGATAGGCGAGACCGCGGTTGAAGAACGCAATTAGCCTGAAATCTTTATAATTCGCAGATCTTGTGGGCACTTGGCAGATTACAACCTTGAGCAAATCAAACTTGGTATCATGTTGGCTACTATAAGATTCCGAGTATTCTGGGCCGCGGTGCCAAAGCAGTGCAGTGTTAATCGAAGGAAGGGGGATCAATCGTTGGGTGTACACCTCCACGAGCATCTAGCTGCCGCGACCGTCGACGAGCACCATCCAAGACGTGTTCATGCCGACCCAGTACATATCGTTAATGTAGTTAAGGCTGACGGGGATCGGATCGCAGTCAAGGGGGTTGATGCTCGCCACCCTATGATCGTTATGCTGCGTGACACGCCATTTCTGAAGATCAGGCGGCATCAACAAGCAAGGAGCTGGCTTAAAAAGCTCCGGCCTGAGGGCTTTGAGTAAATGGTACAGCCCCGACGAGCACGCGGCAAGCGGCATGGTACTGAGATTGTCCACACACGAAACAATGAGCTTGATTACCTCTGTGGGGAGGGAATTCTAGCCACTCTTTCAGCGGACGCTGCTCGGTTCTGCCATTGTTAGTGCTTGGGTTTCGGACGAGGGGGGAAGGCGCCTTAGCAGGGATGGAAGATTGGACGAGATTATGTGCGGACAAAGATGGAGAAGCGAATATGTGCTGCGGGAAGTGGACAGGTGATGATGACTATAGCATGCCGCTTGACTTACGAGACACATACCAGCAGCGTAGGGTCATGTCGATGCCAGACAACTTGCTTGAGTGATCACAGTACTGGTACTCCCTACAATGCTATGCCCTAACTTGCTTGAGTAGAGTAGTAGAGTACGACTCTGCTCTACTACTAGCACCGGAGGAGTAGTATATTCTAATCTAAAATAGTTACAAACTTCAATGCCCGAGCGTGGAACGACTACGAACCATGCTCAAAGACCGTGTCTACGTGGTGTTTGGACATGGGCGACAACCTCAACGCCAACGGTGCTGCTCCCGTTGCACCTTAAGTGTTTCTGTCCTTCCTATTCGAAATCGTGGTAGAATTCATGTTTCTACTCTGTATCCTACTACTATGCTAGTCCACATGATTAGATTCATCTCTGTTATAGCCGTCATGATTTATTTTGTGCTTATTCGGATTAAATCTCGTAGTACCTTGCTCATATATTCAACTGGCGTAATGTCCCCTACAGCCACTCCCGTTTCATGGGCGGCCTGGTCGATGTTGGAATTTTGCTAGTAGGCCTTTATAAGGTGAGCTCTTCTACCACTTGTATGAGCATGAGAAGAGGAGACCTACACGCGCGCTCCTCCTCCTCGCTCGCCTCGCCACGCCACGCCTCGTCACGACGCGCCGCGGGTTGCGGGATTGAGCCGAGCCGAGGACAGAGCTATACTCCCATGACCTACCCGGCCCGCACTATATAGTTTCTGACCACTGTTCTAGATCATTGCGCCGCCAAGCAAGTCTTCTCCACCCCTCCTTTCGGTGTGCACCGGGAGAAGGGACAGGAGGCCTCCGGAACCCCGCCTCTCATGATCCTGTACGGGAGAGGGGTGATCAGGTTTTTGGGGAGCGCACTCGCGCGACCGCTGGCAGCGACGACTTCGCGAATGACGACTTCTTCCCCGACCGCGGCAACCTCATCCTTGACATGGGCGACAATGTCAACACCGGCAACCAGTGAGATACAGGGTGTAGGAAGCGGTTTGGGAATTTGCATGCCTTTCCAACCAGTGAGATACTCTGTACAAAGTACGACAGAGAAATAACCATAGAGAAGGAAGCTAAAAGTAAACAATCAAATGAGCATTTTTGCATTTGTTTTCCATTGAATCATTTCACAAGCTTGACTAGTGCTGTTTTTCTACTTTTACAAAAACCGCATCGTAATGTTAAAACGTGCATTTGCACGTACATAAGTAATAGTAGTACTCCCTCCGTCTAGGTGTATAAGTCTTCCCTCCTTCTTGGTCACGATGCACAACCGAAAATGACTTATTGACCTGGACGGAGGGAGTAGCACAGTCTATAAGCATATATCGAGAGAGACGTGTAGTGCGATATTATATAGTAAAGTTTGTGCTACATGCACGTACTTGCAAAATGCGTATGAATACAGAAGGTTTCCAAACTTCCTTTTTACATACTTAATTAAGGACGCTAAAAATTCCTGAACGTTCGGGATTTATCATTTGCGTCCCAAAACTAATGAGATCGCCTTACAAAACAAAAATTATACTCCTCCTAAAAGCCATGGCGCTCCCAGGAGCACTTGCCGCGCGCCACGAGTGCCCTCGTGCACGCCCGTTTCCCAGCGCACTGACACAATGCCTCTTCCTCAGCCTCGCAACTCGCGAGGTGCTGATTGGTGGCTTGCCGGAGGGCGAGCGCGATCTCACCGGTGTGGTGATCCGGCGCCAACAGGTACTCCTCCTCGCTGGAAGTGTGCACC
Source organism: Triticum dicoccoides (assembly GCF_002162155.2). NCBI lineage: Eukaryota > Viridiplantae > Streptophyta > Magnoliopsida > Poales > Poaceae > Triticum > Triticum dicoccoides. Next base: position 443,260,553 of record NC_041380.1, on the reverse strand, counting down.
CGGTCCACATACCGCCAAGCGTAGATGAGGCGCTTGGGCCCGGCTGCACTCAGGGCGTCGGCACGGGCGTCCTCCGCCACCCTCACGGCCCTCGCACGAGCCTTCTGCCAAAGAGCCAATTGCCTGACTCTCTCGGACGCGACATAGGCCTCCCAGGCAGCTTGTTCCGCAGTGCGCTTCTCTTCCTCAGCCTTCTTCTCCGCCTCTATTTTGGCGTGCTCTGTTGGAGGCAAAGCCTCCCACAAGGCGACATCCATTTCTTTCCAAAGCTCCTCAAGGCTGGGGGGGCTCAGCGGGAGGCGCGGCGTTCTCCTCGTAGCGGGGAGCCGACGGGTCCTCCGGCGCACGTGCTGGCGAGATTGGGAACGCCAATGCGTCCACCTCGATGCGTCGCGGCGAGGAGCGGAACGCCGACGCGTCCTCCTCGACTAGTGGCGGCGAGGAACAGAACGCCGACGTGTCGCGTCACGGCGAGGAGCGGAACACCGGCGCGTCCTCCTCGACTAGTGGCGGCGAGGAACGGAACGGAGACGTGTCGCGTAGCGGCGAGGAGCAGAACACCGACGCATCCTCCTCGACTAGTGGCGGCAAGGAACGGAACGGCGACGCGTGACCATCCGCGCGGTGCAGCGAGGGGCTCCTAGGGCTTGGGAGGGGCGATGCCATGGTGGTCGATGTGAGTGGGAGGGGGAGGAGATAGCGATGAACGTGAACATGAGGGGGAGGAGATAACGATGTCGTGGGAGGCGCAGTATTTATAGCGAGCAATGGCACACCTATGTAAGATATGGACTGAGCTACACTGACTTAACTGCCGGTCCAGTTGCGTCACTGACATGTGGGCCAGACCCCTGTTGGGCCCATATGTCAGTGACCGAATGCACCTACAGTTAAGTAACAACTACGTGGGCATATTTGTTGGAGTAAATTACGGGGGAGCGAAGGGTGGAAATATTGTTGGTCACAACGGATTGGACGAGCGTGGGGGGGAGAGTCATGCATGCAGATTTTTTCACACGGGGTAGAGTGGTGGGACCGCCGGAGGGAGAAGGAGAGTTTGGCAGGCATATTGTTTCCACACATGGAGAGGAAAATATTTGGAGACGAACGGGCTTCCTGCAGGTATGGGGAACAGTGCATAATAAGTCATCTTGCATGCCGGGCTAGGTATAGTCTCAAGTCATTAAAAACAAACACGCCCCACACATGTTCATATTTCAAGGTGCACTAAATTATTGCATGCGATGATTAAGGATGGCCATAATGGTGGTATCATAGCCGGTATCATGCACATGGGAATAGCAAACATGCTGATGTGGCAAAGAATTAAAGAAGAGAGGGGGTTAGAGTAACTAGTGTTCATGCATGCATTGGTAAACACATTTTTTTGTGGAGAACGACAACACTAGTTGAGTACTTTTGCAGACTTCAAAAACTATTCCACAATGTGTCAACATTCACAATGTCAAATCAATATTTTTACACTCATTATAAAATGTAGTTCTTATACTCATTATAATCAGTACTCCCTCCGTCTAGGTGAGCAAGTCATCTTAGATTGTGCACTGTGACCAAGGAGGAGGGGAAAACAAGAGATCTTAATGTTTATTTGCTAATTAATAGCATTGCATGCAATGAACTAACCACTGCATGTTGTGCTTGGTAGTCTCAAGTAATTAAAAGCATGCACACCCACATCTCCTATTGGTTGATATGTCAAGAAACAAGAAATGAGGTAGAAGTTAATGCACCACCTAAGTGTTTTGGGAGTATTGTAGATATTGATATTTTAGTATAAATTTGGTCGTGGGATTTCATTGATGCTCGTCAAAGCGTTGATAGGTCTGCTATGCGTGACCTGGAGATGAAAGCGTTGAGCATCTCGAAGTTGATCAACAATCTTCAATTGTCAAAGATTAGTCGTTAGGCCAATAAGGTGGCACACTTAATCGCTAAGTATAGCTTTGACAATAGATTAGATGGTATTCTTGTAAATAATGTACCGCCCTGTGTGGTGAATATTGTATCGAATGAGTGTACTGGTGTGGCTGGTTAATTAATATAAGGTGGTGTTAAAAAAAAAGTATAAATTTGGTCAAACACTTTGCAAACGGTTGACGGGAGTAAAAAGGACCAGAGGGAGTATCATGCATGCGGAGTAGGCAAAAAAATTGCTTGTCTAAAAAAGGCAAAAAATTTGCTCATTTATAGCCGGTCGAAGTCTCAAAGGGCGCGACCGCGCGAGGGAGGCGAAGGTCGTGGGAGGCGCGACGTTTGACTGAATTAAGTGAAGTTACATCCACGTGCTGGCATGGCGTGCGAACATGCAGAAGCTATACCGTCAGGCCTACGATATGGGTCTAGTAGACATGACATATAGTGGGTCCCGCATAGTTCTCAAGAACTCTTTGGGGGCTTGCAGTCGTTTATCCACCGGGCAAGCCAGCAACCCCACGCCGTTCGCACGCCCTACTCGTCCCCGTCTTCTACCTTACAACAGTTCGCTCCCAGTCGTCCCGTCCTTTCACATTAGTTCGCTCCCAGTTTTTTATGGGGTACAACAGTTCAACTTCTCCTAACCCTCCTCCAAAATCCATGGCCTCCCAAATCTCCATGGTCTCCGCTGAGTACCAGGTTAGAGCCATCACCGGCGATCAGTTCATCGTCATCTACACACGTGGATCCGAGATGGTGAAAGCATGGCTTGCTTGCTTCCTACGCATGTTCAACAGTTCACCGGATGAGTGGGTCGCTGGGCTAGATGTTGAGTACACCACAGTCCTGGGACGAGAGAAGGATCTAAAGGACGAAGAGAGGAAGAAGCCCGCCATGATCCAGGTTTGCGTACATAACGTTTGCTTGGTCTACAACATATGCCATGCCGACATTGAGTGCCAGGATTTTAAGAACTTCCTCAAGGACAAAAGAGTGAAATTCGTTACTGTAGGCTTTAAGAACGACAGTGATGTCCTGCGTCGGATAGGTCTCGTTGTAGGCCAGCCCTTCGATCTCCAGAAGGCAAGCCTGGTGTCCTCCTCTCAACCTTCAATGTTGACCCTGGCAACAGCCATGATTGATCCTTCGTACGGTAAACTAAAGAAACCTCATCACGAGTTTCATCATGCATGGGAGTCGAAGACATTAGGTGAAGATCACATCATGTACGCAGCAATGGATGACTACCTTTGTTTAAATATCTACAAGGGTTGGATGAAGAAGCAGAGCCCAGTGTCCGGTTCAAGCAAAGAAGCATCGGCGAAGAGGAAGAGGAAGAGGGACGAGGACTAAGTCGAGGACGTGGACTCGGACTCCAAGTAGGTGGCAGTGTCGTCGCTCATGCTGGTTCTACTGCAGTGTCAACCGGACTAGTTGCTTATTAGTTTATTTTCAAGAGTGTGTTGTGTTGAGGCCCCAGCAGAACTATGTTTATGTTCTTTCTCGTTATTTGAACTCTTTAGTACGTACAGTAGTACTAGTACTATGTCTTACTACTGTTCTTCTTGCAGTTGGTACTACTGCTCGTATCTTTGTGTTCCTACTGTATTTAATACGTTCGTACTAGTAGTATAATTTGGGTCAGTCGATTTGTGAAAGAAGTTCGACGGAGCAAAGGAAGAAGACGACAGAAGAGGAGGAAGAAGCCCTTCTAGCCATCCATGTTGCATCAAACGGCTCACATGAGTCGACTGACCCAAATTGCTCCTTCAGATTGCAGGATCCACGTGGCATTCAAGGTCTCGAAGGTAGATTCCGCGTCCGCACCCGGTTTGCGGGCTCGACACGCGCGCTATCAGATTTCGGGTTCCGGCAGACCCTTGAGGTTCGAACACTAGGGTGCGCGCGGAGATTTCGCCTTCTACCTACCTGCACCCCTCCGCCTCGCTAAGATCTTAAGCTATGGAAAGAACAACACAAGAGACACAGGGTTTATACTGGTTCGGGCCACCGTTGTGGTGTAATACCCTACTCCAGTGTGTGGTGTGGTGGATTGCCTCTTGGGCTGATGATGATGAGCAATACAAGGAAGAACAGCCTCGCGAGGGTCTATTCTTGGCCAGGGGGATGAACTGCTAGGAGGAGTTCAGTCGCCCTCCTCTCTCTCTCTCTGTGTGTGTGATGCTACTCGATCCGATCCTAGCTAGTTTCTCTCTTGGCTTCTAGATTCTCCCTTCTTGATTGCCCCCCTACCCTGGGGGTGGCTAGTCCTATTTATAGGCAAAGGCCCTGGGCCTCTTCCCAAATATTGAGCGGGAAGGGCGCCAACAATTGGCCATTTTGAAGGGGAACATCTGGTACACTTATCCTGACTAAAGTTGGTCCTCGCCTGCCAAAGGCTCTGGTGGTGATGCTGGCTTGGGCTCCACAATGACTTCCTCCCTGCCGTTGGACTGGTCTTGGTCTCGTTGCACCGAAACAGGTGCCTTTACTTGATGCTCTCGCCTACGCTTGCTCCCTTTGCACCAAAGAGGAAAGGAGGACACTACGCGGGCTGGCGCCCGCCTGGCGCCCTTGGTCGTCATGGCTTGCATCACGGGCACCTCGTGAGGTACCCCGCCTTGATCTCTCCGCCTCCTCGCGAGCCAGCCTGATGAGGCTGTGCCTGAGGAAGCTCCGTGTCGTCTGCCCCGCGAGGCTTGGCCCCACACGAGGGTCTTGGGTTTGTGTTGATGAAGATGGGCCGTGCTGGGCCCCTCCTCGAGCCACGCCGCAGGCCGCAGGCAGGCAAGTCTAGGGACCCCCGTTCCCAGAACACCGACAGTAGCCCCTGGGCCCAAGGCGTGCCCAGACTTGGCCGTGTAGGAAGGCGAAAGGGCAAGAGCGAAGCGCCATGGGCCCTAACAGCATGCGGCCTTGGGCGCCGCGTGGCGGTTGATTGGACGTGGGCGTCTCCACTTCCCCACTGTGCCTCGGCAACTGCACGGATTGGACAAGTCCCTGCATGCAAAGCAGGTCATGATTACCTGCGATCATGGGGGCCGACGGTTGGCCCTCGCCGGCTATAAGTACGGAGCGGCGCGCGCTCTTCCAGTTCATCCCCCCTTGCTTCTCCTTCTTCTTCATGGCTCCGTCGAGGAGGTTCTCGGATGCAGAGAAGGGGAAGGCTCGCCAGGTTGAGCCTGCCTCTCCCCCGCCCAAGCGCGGCCGAGGGCGCCCTCGCAAACATCCTATGGCCTCCACGGCAGCTCCCCGCGGCCGTGGAGATGATTTCCAGCATGGTGACGGGCGGACTGCTGCGGCCGGGGGGCGCACTCCGGTCGCGCGTTCCCCTAGGGCACGCTTTCACGCAGCAGAGGTGTTGCCGGAGTTCGTTGTGTGGTCGGCTGAGTCGACTAGCACCCGGCTTCAACTTCCTCGCTTCCTCCTCGGCGAGCTCCCAGCCGGCGCCCCGGGCGGCCTCTGTCTTCAGGCAGACGGCTGCTGCAGCTGGGCCTCATGGGCTTCACTGGAGGTCTTCGCGGCCGGGAGCCTAGCCTTGACCCGCGGTTGGCAGACGTTTGCCCGCGCGCATGGCCTGAGCCGTCGGTGCACCCTGCACTTCAAGTTTGACGGCGATGCCACCCTCTACGTGAGGGTGTTTGGGGGAAGATGGTCGCCGTGCAGGGTGCTGCCCTGAGGACGACGACCGCGGCCGGGGACCCAGCCCCGACGATGATGGAGAGGACAGCGCTCGCGTGATTGGCGGCGCTCAGGGTTCCCCAAGCATCACCGGTTCTTCTTCAGGCGGTGACTCTTCTAGCACTGGCCGCGGTCAGCCTCCACGCCGTCGTACCTGCTTGGGAGGTGGTAGCGCGTCTGCTCGCCGTCGCGCCTCGGTGAAGCGCGAGAGGGAGTCTGCCTGAGCCCCGGAGGCAGCTGGAGTCTTCCCTGCAGGCCGGTGTGAGGCGAGCTGCGCCTGATTTGTTCTTTCTTTTCCTTTTTCCTACGTAAAAAGACAATAGCGTGGAGCCCCGCGGGGGCGTGTTTGGGTTATTGCTGTTAATCGTCGCTTTGCTTCCGTTATCGTGCCTTCCGGCTACGTGCCCGCGCGTGGATAGTTCCCGGCCCCAGCCGTGGGGGGGGCGACCGACCCAGGCCCTGTGTTCGTGTCGCGGTGCCCGTGGGGCACGGACTGGAGGGGTGCTCCTGTAATGGACCCAGGTCGCGAAACCTTTGAACGACTAGGACGGAAACACTCACGAGGGCGCTCGGCTGCCCCCCTCGCGAGGCCTTGCATAAGAGAAATCGCGGCAGGAGAGTGAAAAGTCGAAGAACCACAAGTCAAAGACGGCAACAACTTCAATAAAACTTCGAATGAGAATGAACAAGCCAACTGCGGAAAGCAAATGAAAAGGCCGCGTCCGGCACCTAATCTAGTCTTCGACGTCTTCTCACCAGCGCGGAGCTAAGTGCTACCACTGGGCGTGGGAGGGAGCCCCAGGGCCTGAGGCCGGCGCTCCTGAGACTCCGGGGCGTGTACATCCCCAACTCATTATTACGTGAGAGTGTCACGGGTGGCGAGCTTCACAGGCGTTGGCCTTCTTCACAGGCTCCGAGCCTTTTCCCAAACGCGACAGCTTCACAGGCATTCGCCTTCTTCACAGGCTCTGGGCCTTTTCCAAAAAGGATAATCTTCACAGGCATTCGCCTTCTTCACAGGCTCTGGGCCTTTTCCAAAAAGCATAATCTTCACAGGCATTCGCCTTCTTCACAGGCTCTGGGCCTTTTCCAAAAAGGATAATCTTCACAGACATTCGCCTTCTTCACAGGCTCTGGGCCTTTTCCAAAAAGGATAATCATCACAGGCATTCGCCTTCTTCACAGGCTCTGGGCCTTTTCCAAAAAGGATAATCTTCACAGGCATTCGCCTTCTTCACAGGCTCTGGGCCTTTTTAGGGGTAGAACCTCCGGAGGTGCTGGATGTTCCATGCGTTCTGGACCGGCACCCCCTCCCGAGTCTCCAAGCGCGTGGAGCCAGGCCTGGAAACATGAACAACCTTGAATGGGCCCTCCCACATGGGAGAGAGCTTGTGCAGTCCCTCCCTGGAGAGAACCCGCCTGAGCACGAGGTCGCCTACCTCGAGAGTTCTGGGGCGGATGTTGCGGCAGTGATATCGTCGCAGTGCTTGTTGGTACCTCGCCGCTCGCAGCGCGGCCTCTCGGCGACGTTCCTCCCCCAGCACGAGGTCCATCCCTCGCGTGGCGTCCTGCTGCGCCTCGTCGAACGCCAGGACCCGTGTGGAGCGACGTCTGACCTCGTGAGGGAGGACCGCTTTGGCTCTGTAGACCAGGAAGAACGGGGTCTCTCCAGTCGGCTTGGTCGCGGTTGTGCGGATGGACCACAACACGGACTGAAGCTCGTCGTACCAACCTCTACCGCAGGCCTCCAGCTTCTTCTTGAACGTCCTGGTCTTGAGGCCCCTCAGGACCTCTGCGTTGGCTCGCTCAGCCTGGCCGTTGCTTCGGGGGTGCGCCATCGAAGCGTAGCATATCTGCGTTCCAAGGTTAGCACAGTATGTTTGGAAGAGGTTACTGGTGAACTGCGAACCGTTGTCTGTGATAATGCGGTTCGGCACCCTGAACCGGCTCACGATGCCCCTGATGAACTTGACCGCGGAACCCGCAGGGATGGTGTAGACGGCCTCTACTTCAGCCCACTTGGTGAACTTGTCCACGGCGACGTAGAGGTAGCGGTAGCCCCCTGGTGCCCGAGGAAACGGGCCCAGGATGTCCAGACCCCAGACTGCGAACGGCCACGAAAGGGGTATAGTCTGCAGGCCTCCTGCCGGCCGATGGATCTGCTTGGAGTGGAACTGGCAGGCCTCACAAGCCTTCACCAGTTCGACGGTGTCAATGAGTGCGGTGGGCCAATAAAACCCACTACGGAACGCCTTCCCGACGAGGGTCCGTGATGATGAATGATGTCCACAGTCTCCGCCGTGTATATCTTCCAGCAGTTCCTTTCCTTGCTCCCTGGAGATGCAGCGCAGGGATACATCATTTGGTCGCTTCCGATAGAGCTCTCCATCCTTGATGCAGTATGCCGTGGCCAGCCGTGCCACACGCTCCGCTTCCTCCTCCTTCTCCGGCAGGGTCCCTTGTGTTAAGTAACTCCGGAGCTCCGTGATCCAGCACCCCTCCTGGGGTTCCATCGTCAGGAGCAGGCGTGCTCCTGAGGCCGGGCCACAGACCGGGGCTCCTGAGGCAGGTGGCTAGGGGAGCTCCTCCCGAGGCTGAACCGTGTTTGACAATGACGGCAGGGCTGAGGGCTTGAAGAGCCGCTCCTCGAAGACGCCAGGCTCCTGAGGTAACCGCCTGGACACCCGTTTGGCGATGTCGTCGGCCTCCTGATTGGTGCGACGGGGCACATGCTACAACTCCAACCCCCAGAACTGCTTCTCCATCCTGTGGACCTCCGCAAGGTAGGCTTCCATGTGCTCATCTTTCGGCTCGTACACCTTGTTGGAGAAATTGACAAGGAGCTGCGAATCTCCCTTGATGGTGAGGCGTTTCACCCCCAGGGCAGCTGCGGCCTTCAAGCCTGCTATCAGACCTTCATACTCTGTTATGTTGTTGGAGACCTTTTCACCTTGCTGGAAACAGAGCTGTACAGCATAGTAGAGCTTGTCCTGAGTGGGCGATATGAGCACCGCCCCAGCCCCAGCGCCATGCCTGGAGAACGCCCCATCGAAGTACATGACCCAGCCTTCTGGCGCCTCGCTTCCCGGGGAGAGGGACCGATCCTCGTCGGCCTTGAGGCCTGGGGCCTCCGTCCATTCTGCCACAAAATCCGCTAATGCTGCTCCCTTGATGACTCTGGTCGTGCTGAATTCGAGCTGAAACGCTTGCAGTTCTATGTTCCACTCAGCGACCCTTCCGGCTGAGTTAGGGCTCCTGAGCACTCTCTCCAAGGGGTATGACGAGACGACCTTGATGGGGTGACCCTGAAAATAGTGCCGCAGCTTGTGCGAGGCCACCAGTAGCGCGAGGAGGAGCTTCTGAGGCATGGGGTACCGCGCCCTCGCGTCCCGCAACACCGTGTTGACGAAGTACACTGGGTGCTCAACGAGGTTGTGTGCGTCAGTGCTGGTGACGCCCCCCAGAGACCATGGCGCCTCCTGAGGCGATGGGGCCTCCGGAGGCTAACCATCTGGGAGAGGGGCCCCTTCCGCCTCCGGTGCACTCCTCTGAGGCGGCTGATCCTCCTTAGCCGCGGTGGCGGTTTCTGTGGGCCTTCCTTGTTCCTGTTTTGCCTTATCCCGGGCTGCTACTGTGGTTTTGATTCGACACTCTTCCCTAACCGCCACCAGGGCTGCGCTGGCGGAGTAGGGAGTGGTGGCGAGGTAAAGCACCAGGGGCTCTTGAGGGCGCGGAGCCACCATGACCGAAGGGCTGGTCAGGTATCTCTTGAGATCTTGGAACGCCTTGTCGGCCTCTTTAGTCCATTCAAAGGGCCCCTTTTTCTTCATTAGCTGGAAGAAGGGCGGCGCACGCTCCCCCAACTTGGAGATGAAGCGCCCTAGCGCGGTCACGCGCCCAGTGAGCTTCTGCATTTCTCTGAGGGTCTTTGGCGGGCTCAAGTCCTCGACCGCCTTGACCTTTCTCGGGTTAGCCTCGATGCCTCGGTGGGACACGAGAAAACCCAAGAGCTTGCCCGAGGGGACTCCGAACACATACTTCTCTGGGTTGAGCCGCAGGTTTACTGCGTTGAGGCTCGCGAAGGTTTCCTCCAGGTCTTGTATCAGGGTCCTGGCCTCCCGAGACTTCACCACTATGTCATCGACGTAAGCCTCGACGTTCTTCCCGAGCCGCGGGCCCAAGGTGATGTGCATCAGCCGCTGAAAGGTCGCCCCTGTGTTACGCAGCCCAAATGGCATGCATGTGTAGCAGTACACCCCACACGGGGTTAGGAAGGCTGTCTTTTTGACGTCTTCTACCGCCATCTTGATCTGGTGATACCCAGAGAAGGCATCCAAGAAGCATAGCAGGTCGCATTCTGCGGTGGAATCGATGATCTGGTCGATGCGGGGGAGCGGGAACGGATCTTGCGAGCATGCCTTGTTGAGGTTGGTGAAGTCGACACACATGCGCTCCTTCCCTCCCTTCTTTGGCACAACGACAGGGTTGGCCAACCAATCCGGGTATCGGACCTCGCGAATGACACCAGCGGCTTCTAGCTTGCGGGTCTCTTGGACGATGAAGGCCTGCTTTTCTATGGACTTCCGCCTTGTCTTCTGCTTCACAGGGCGCACATTGGGACACACGTTGAGGTGATGCTTGATTACGCTCCTAGGGATCCCCGCCAACTGGTCAGGCTCCCAAGCGAATACCTTCTTGTTCGCGCGCAGGAACCTGACCAGGGCCTCCTCCTGCTCGGGTTCGAGGTTGGCGCCTATGGTGAAAGTGGCATTGGTGGACCCGTCCTCATTGACGGGTATCTGCTTGGTTTCTGCCTTGTCTTGGGTGAACAACTATTTCTTCTTGGCGGGTGCAGCCCCCTTGGGCTCGGGGGTCTCCGAGTCGGCGGGCTGTGCCGACGCCGCCGTCTTGAAGGCGAGCTCGAGCACTCGCAGCGCGTCTCTGGTGTCCCCGTGCATGGTGACGACACCGCTGCTCCCGGGCATCTTCATGAGGTTGTACGCTGGGTGCGTCGCGGCCATGAACTGGGCCAGCGCTGGATAGCCAAGGATGGTGTTGTAGGGGAGGCCGATGGGGGCGATGTCGAAGTCGACCAGCTCCATGCGGAAGTTGTCATAGGTGCCGAAGGTTACTGGGAGCCGGATCTGTCCCAAGGAGTTGGATGACCCGCCCCCAACGCCTGAGAAGGGTCGGCTGGGTTGCAGCCGTTCCAGGGGTATGCAGAGGAGGTTGAAGGCCTCAATCGAGAGCACGCTGAGGCCCGCGCCGCCATCGATGAGAGTTCTGGTGACGGCCACCTGGCAGATGGTGGGGGTGCACAGGATGGGGACCGCACCCGAGCAGGCCGAGTTGGAGGGGTGGTTCTCCGAGCTGAAGTTCAGGCCGGCCTTGGGCGCCGCCCGGTCTGGGGGAGCCCCCTACCGCGTGGAAGCGACGCTGACCCGGCGGATGAACGGCTTGACGTGGTGACTTGTAGGCGGCGCCTGCGAGCCGCCCAGGAGGACCGCGACGACCGGGGGTGTTGGTGTAGCGTGGTGGGCGAGGAATAGGCTGCGGAGCTCTTCCCAAGAGGCCACGGAGGCTGCCGGCAGGTGGAGCAGCCATGCGCGCGGAGCACCGGTGAGGGCCATGGGAAGCCAGTTGGCTATGACCCTATCATCACCTCCAGCTTCGAGGATGGCCTCCTCGTACGCCAGCAAGAAGGCCAGTGGATCAGTCACGCCGCTGTAGCGCGGCGGCGTCGTTGGCTTGGACATGTCTGGCCACCGTACCCGTTGCAGGGCTGGGGCCAGGGCTCGGAGCACCCTGGCCCCCATGCTGGCGCCGGCGGCCGGAGCGGGCGACGCGCTACTCATCGCGGGGCAGGTCGTGGCGGTGGCGGAAGGGAAAACTCCGGTGCACCCCCTACCTGGCGTGCCAAATGTCGGATTTCGGGTTCCGGCAGACCCTTGAGGTTCGAACACTGGGGTGCGCGCGGAGATTTCGCCTTCTACCTACCTGCACCCCTCCGCCTCGCTAAGATCTTAAGCTATGGAAAGAACAGCACAAGAGACACAGGGTTTATACTGGTTCGGGCCACCGTTGTGGTGTAATACCCTACTTCAGTGTGTGGTGTGGTGGATTGCCTCTTAGGCTGATGATGATGAGCAATACAAGGAAGAACAGCCTCGCGAGGGTCTGTTCTTGGCCGGGGGGATGAACTGCTAGGAGGAGTTCAGTCGCCCTCCTCTCTCTCTCTCTCTATGTGATGCTACTCGATCCGATCCTAGCTAGTTTCTCTCTTGGCTTCTAGATTCTCCCTTCTTGATTGCCCCCCTACCCTGGGGGTGGCTAGTCCTATTTATAGGCAAAGGCCCTGGGCCTCTTCCCAAATATTGACCGGGAAGGGCGCCAACAATTGGCCATTTTGAAGGGGAACATCTGGTGCACTTATCCTGACTAAAGTTGGTCCTCGCCTGCCAAAGGCTCTGGTGGTGACACTGGCTTGGGCTCCACAATGACTTCCTCCCTGCCATTGGACTGGTCTTGGTCTCTTTGCACCGAACGGGTGCCTTTACTTGATGCTCTCGCCTGCGCTTGCTCCCTTTGCACCAAAGAGGAAAGGAGGACACTGCGCGGGCTGGCGCCCGCCTGGCGCCCTTGATCGTCATGGCTTGCGTCACGGGCACCTCGTGAGGTACCCCGCCTTGATCTTTCCGCCTCCTCGCGAGCCAGCCTGATGCGGCCGTGCCTGAGGAAGCTCTGTGTCGTCCGCCCCGCGAGGCTTGGCCCCTCGCGAGGGTCTTGGGTCTGTGTTGATGAAGATGGGCCGTGCTGGGCCCCTCCTCGAGCCACGTCGCAGGCTGCAGGCAGGCAAGTCCGGGGACCCCCGTTCCCAGAACACCGACACGCGCGCTACCGGCTTCTTCCGCGACAGCCACCATGCGCGCCTCCTCTGCGCGGGCAGAGACGACAATGACATGCTAGTTCCTCCTCGCCGGCGTGCTGGAGCATGCGCTCGTCCTCCTCTTCATACGCTGCATGCATAGACGCGGCTCCACCAGCTGCTTGCGAGCTTGGCAGCGCGGCGGCATCGCGAGGAGGGACTGCAGACGACGTGAGCGGGCGAGCCTTTGGCTTCATGGCACAGGGATGGCGGCGACACGGCGGTGATGGGCGAGAAATTGTTGGCCGGAGAAGGCGGGCGCCGGCATGCGCAACGGCGGCGGCGGCATATTGATGAGTGCGCGTGTGGGAGCTTACTTTAGTTTTATATATAAGGTTGGTCGAACTTAAAAGAAAACTGTACTAGTACATTTAAACATTAGACTTAGGCAGCGCTTTTATTAGTTACTAGCTTATGTTCTTGCCCATTGTGACCAGCCTTAGTACCACGGCCACGATACGGAATCCTGTGCAAGCTCGTGAACCGCGGCCGCGCGGTCGATCAAACGGTGCGTCACCGTGTCGCGCTCGAAGGACATCCACTGAACCTTTTTGTGTGTGTGAAAACAATCCTCGAATATTACTCAACTTTTTTTCATGTGAAAGTTCTTGACACTGCAATATTTCCATATATTTGAATTTAGCTTCAGTTCGTGTTTATTTGGATTTTGACGTTTTAGGTGCGTCCTAGTTTTTTAAATACTGATTTTATGTGTGTGACTGAGAGAGGACATGTGTATGTGTCCAGATGTGTGTTGTGGCGGAAGGGCAATGTGGAGACGGTGTGCGTGTGATACAGACATAGAGAGGTGTGAATGTGCAAATGATCGTGCATGAGTGAGACATAGACAAATGCCGATACGTTGTGTATACATGAGAGAACGGTCTTCTAGTTTACTTGTGTGTGTGTGTGTGAGAGAGAGAGGGAGAGAGGGAGAGGGAGAGAGAGAGACAGAGAGAGAAGCATCCGTAACACAACAACCATCTCTCTCGATTCGTCTGTCCCTCGCACGGTCGCATGCAACACATGCATCAACGCGCACATTTTGACACCCTCACCCGGCCCATGCCCACCTCAAGGCCCGCACAATCTCTTCGTGAATACCCATTTCTCTCCTTAGGTTTGTTTTCTCTCAATATCTGACACACACACACACACAGAGAGAGAGAGACACACGCAGCACAACACACACACACTCCCCCGAGCACACAATTCATCCCCATCCAAGGTTATACGGCGACCACTCTCGCTTGTGCTTCTTTGCACCCCAACATGCACAACACCTCAATCTTCAAAGAGGGCAACGAGCAGATCGTAGACGGCGACCACACCGCGCTAGAGAATGCGTGGTCATTTGGAAGCAGGGTGATGTGACGACGGCTGACTGACTCCTCCCCCCACCCTCTCTCTCTTGCACAAAATTACCAATCCCTCTCTCCCCCGCACAAAATTGTCAATCCCTCAACCCACGAGATCCTTCCCCTCTCGTCCATGTTTTTCCCGCTCTCTCATCAAACATGTTGTCTCTTCTCCTTCCACGTATACAGAATCCAGATGCACACGCATCTCATGTATATTACATGTATGCATCTTTCTCACAGACCTAACTTCTTCCTCTCTCTTTCTCTCTCTATCTCTCTCTGTCTCGTTAGGTTTGTCTCCTACTCTCTCGTCCACATACATACAATCTTTCCCACCCTATCTGCTCCATCTTCAAAAGCTCTCTCTGCACGTTTCATTCACACATTGGGATATGTCAAAATGTTGCTTCTATAATGGCTGATGTAGAGTTATGGTTGTTCTTGTTGCATCCTACAAAGTAATAACTATGAAATGCATTTAGATTCTCATTTGACTGGGATTATGTGAGTTTGAGCATGTTGTGAAGTACTATAGACCTTGTATACATCTTGGGATTCGACAATGATTGTAACTATTGAATTGTATAGACCATTACATTCGAAGTCAATAGCCTAATATATTTATTTCACAATTTCAACAAATGATTAGTTCACTACAAACTAAGAAAACAAATGTGTACTCCCTCCGTTTTTATTTAAGTCCGCGTATTAGCATTGGTCAAAGTCAAGTTTTGTAAACTCTCAGAAAGCTTATAACAAAAAATATTAACATATACAATAACAAATAAATACCATTAGATTCATTATTGAATGTACTTTCACATCATACATATTTTTTATGGTAAATGTTTATATTTTTTTATAAACTTGGTCAAACTTTAGGAAGTTTGACTTCGGTCAAACCTAATATGCAGAGTTTACTACTACTACTCGCTAGTTGCTTAGCCAAATCACTCAACACGCCACACGGGGAGTCCAGTGTCACAAAATTTTGAGGTCGGTGGGAAAATCTCCCGCGACCCTGATTCGAGCAGTGGGAAGTTACCATCATAGCCTTCGGAACAGGCCTACGGATGACGCTTGGTAGGGGGCTATTTTCGTAACTTCAAGTTCACCCTACCCAGCCAACCCCACCCCGGCACCCAAAGTAGTACACCTGAATACTCCCCAATTTCTATCCCCATCGCAAAATAGACTTCTCCACGGCACCGCAGCCTTCGTGCTCCTCCCCTTTATATCAGCGCACTCGTCCACCGCGGTGCATCTGCCTCATCGCCGACCTCATACGCCGCACTGGAGCCGGTCCACCGTCATCGTCGTACACAAAGCCTCTTCCCCGGCATCGTCTTCCACGGTCTCAGATCTGCTTCCCGGAAGCCGATGCCAAGCGCAGAAGTACCACCGTCGTGGACAATGAACTGACTCCCGTTGCCGACCATGACTCACAGAGGCCGCCGCGACCATCATTCTCCTCCTCGATTGGTAATGTGTGTATTGAATCACTTAGCAGTACATGTGCAGTTCCAATTTTGTTCATACCTACCCTTCAAATTTCCTGGGTGCTATTGTTCCTGTAAAAGTAATTGGTTATAGCCTCCATTGTCCAACAGAATATCAGCTTGTAATTATGCGTCGCTCTTGTATCGCGCTGTGCTTGGGTAGGTTTTTCATCTGCAACCAGTAGTGTGGCAAATGATGGAAAGGTTTTTAGAACTAGCAAAATGCCCATGCGTTGCACGCATCAAGATGCATTTGTATGAGTAGTTTATCTTGTTGGAGATGCTCTAACATGGCATACGAGTGCTTTAATGTTGCCCACAAGGTGCGCGAGTATTACTAGCAGTATATTTTTCTTGCCATGTTGAGATTTTAAAACCACGAGTGTGAACATGCAGAGGAGCAATGAAGACCAAACACGGGATATTTGGGACATCTTCAAGGAGCGTGGCAAGTTAAAGAGGAGCTTCACCGAACCTGTAAAACGAGCTTTGGTAAGTAACACCCTTTCAATTACTTTCGTGTAGCCTCGTGTTCTTCGATGTGTATATGTTGTAGTTTCTATTTGTCTTAAGCGTGGTGTTCTTCGATGTGTAATAAGAAGAGTCTTAATCATCCTAATGCTTTCGTTTTTAGCTCGATGTAGGAAGTGGGTGTTCCCACCTTGTAGTCTATTTTTATTTACTTTTTCCTTTTGAATTCACTTCTCCGAGTTCTGTTTATCTGGCATCTACTAAATGGATCTAGGTTGCTCTGAGTATTGATCTAAAAAAGAAGTAACTTCATGTCAGGATGCAGTTCCTGCGAGGAGGGGAGTAGTGTCAACCTCGAGATCATGTTTCCAAAATGAGGCTGGATTACACACAAGGTGCCAGTTCCCTAATGATGCTGGATTAGACACAAGGTGCAAATTCCCAGATGATGCTGGATTACACACAAGCCAGGTGGAGTCGTCAGCTGTTCGTGTCCTCGTGGCATTAGTAAAGGCTGAAAGAAAGCGTGCAGAAGCCCTTGAGAATGTAGTTGAGTTCCTGAAGAAGTGAAAAGAGCAATCAGATGCTCTCTTCACCCAAGCCAAAGAAGAGATGGAAGAAGCCAGAAATAAGCTAGCAGAGGCAGAGCAGGCTAGGCGTCTCCTGCTATCTAAAATTGTTGTCAATACAAAATTTCCTTCATAATACCTAGGTTCAAATGTTTATCCAGTCAGCATGCCTGTTGTGATGCCCGTGCATCTACTGATGTGGCACAAAATGTTTTTTTTGGGTCATGTAATAACAGCAATTACTTTCCAAACAATAACAGACGAAGCATTGGACATGGTATAGTTCACGCGCAAGCCCGACATTCCAAGTTCAACTTCCACATCAAACTCATGTTCACAGATATCTGCACATTCATACATAATGTCCACAACCATGATTCACTTCAAAGCCAAAAAAATGTGAGGAGAGTTATAAATAAAGAAAATCCTCTACTAGTTCCTACTACTAGTGCAAGCACAACAAGTCAAGACCATGCGTAAATTAATTATATTTTAGTCATTTTTGTGTTCTAAAATGCCTGCCGGCTCGCGGAAGGACGTGTTGCCGGCACACGCGCGGATTCAATGAAGGCAGGCGGGGCAGTCTTAAGCTAGTTGCACGCGGCGAGGAGGCGTGCTCGGCTGGGCCTGCAGCGAGTGCGGCCCTCTTGGCCGGCGCGCCGGTTCAATGCCTGCGCTATGAGAGGTCGTGTCCGTGTCAGAGCAATCACTCCCTCCGGTCCTTTTTTGTTTGGGTATAACAAAATCTCGTTTTCCATTCACATTTTACAAGTAAAGTTCGTGGACAAACTTTGACCCAAAGTACGATGGGGACTAGTAAACTAGAATGGAGGTAGTAGTTTTTTTAATCGAAGAAGGGTTTCCCTTCCGATTTTCATTAAAGAAAACCAGCATCTAAATCTAAACCATAGTATTTTTCCCTAGAACTACCAGGTTCAACATCTCGCAACATAAACCCATACAACCTCCATCGCAAAAAAAAACATACAACCATACGCCAAGGAGGTACGTAGTAATATGAATTCCATTTTTGCTCCATACCAATCGTTCTAAAAACTACTTACTATTTATAACGCGCCATTGAAAATTGGAACTCTTAACCCCGCTAAAAACGATATTTTAAACGTGGTTAGTCGATCTGTGGCAACTGGCGAGCCACCGTGCTCCAAGTCGTTCACCTGTGGTCCCGACCATCAACTCCTACGGATCAAATTATCACGCGAGCTAACTATTCCTACAAAGGTGCTCCACCACGTACTCGGTACCCGTGAATGCAGCAATCGTGCCCCTAGGGTTTTAGGGTTTATTTGTTAACGTCGCCTTTACGTAACACTCATGTGTGTGAGACAGTGAGAGGCCGACTGCGTGCGTGCGCCTCGTCTCTTCGTATATGTACTCCATCGTTTGTCTGGTGTCCAAAAAATTATAATAACTACTAGCAATGTGCCAATGCGTTGCCACACGATCAAAGTAGATTAATACAATGGCGGAGCTAGATGCAGACTACGCCTGGGGCTGTGCTATGTTGAGTGATAAACTTCTATGATTTTCTATGCTTTGCATGAAGAAATTACAAAGGAAGTTGTTTCTAGGCCTGGGGCTATAGCCCTAGCTGCCCCAAGCCTGTCTCCGCCACTGGATTAATACATATTCACCGATTTGGTAGAAAAAAATCTAGCTTTGAAATACGTATATCACTAAAAATATGTTATGTTTCACTCAAAATATATTCCTTTGGCGGTTTTGATGAGATAAGGGGAATGTTGTTGGTTTCAAGACTCAAGAAGTGGTATATGTATAATTTCTACTCTTACTAGCAAGATGCCCGTGCGTTGCACGGAACATCAAGATCTTGTGGGAGAAAAGGATGAACGAGGGAAGGACTTATCTGCAAATGTGGTGAAGAGTGCGGGTAAATTGCCATATTTTCCTTCCTATCCGTCAGATATAAATTAGACGACCTACATTGCAGGATGGCAGGCCCACCATCATCACCAACTCTATTTTTTATCCTTACTCTCATAATAAGCATTGTCGGTGATGATCGTGTGCTTGCCATCCTGCAATATAGGCCGTCCGATCTATATCTGACAGATAGGAAGGAAACTATGGCAATTTTGCAAAAAGATACCCACACCCCTCTCCACATTTGCAAATAAGGCCTTCCCTCGTTCATCCTTTTCCCCCACAAGATAAACTACTCATACAAATGCATCTTGATGTTCCGTGCAACTCATGGGCATCTTGCTAGTTGTTGCAAAAAGCCCATGTATGTGTGAGAGAGAGGGCGAGTGGAGGAGGACGGAGTGCATGTGTGACAAAGACACAAGGAGTGTGTGTGCGATAGGTATCAGCTTAAAATGAGGCGATAGTGTGTGTGCACGATCGAGAGGGCGTGTCTCAAGAAGGGAAGAATAATCTACATAGATACAAGGAGCGGGAGAGAGACATGTATGCGATGGTGGAAGCACGAGTGTGCGGGTGTATAAACCTATCTAGAGGCTAGCTAGTCGATAAATGTTTGTGAGAGAAATACGAGTCAGGGTGCGAAAGCGAGAGTTTTGTGTGAGAGAGAGAGAGACGGTAGTCGGGAAGGGGAGTGTAAGCAGGAGTTGTGCGTGTGTGTCTATGAGAGAGAGAGGAGACGGTAGTCGGGGTTGTCTGATTGGTAAACAAATGAATAATGTCAGTCTAGGATGGAGACGAAAAGGAGACCGCAACAAATGTTGTGTCTACAGGAGAGATAGAGAGAGTAATTTTAGTGGTATGAATCATATGTAGAGACATATAGGGTGTGTGAGAGAATCCCATAGAGAGAAAGACAAAGTGAAAGACGAGTGGAGACTGTGTGTTTGGCGGTGAAAAAGAGAGCTTAGGTACCGAGTGATACCAGAGAACAGTAGAGACGTGAGAGATAATGAAAACCGTGTAATTTATAATGATAGGGAGAGTGTGTGACACTTCTCAAGGGAGACGTCGAGAGACCATGTTTGTGAGGATAGGAGCAACATGAAGTGAGCGTGCGGGTGAGCTGGAGAAAAGAGAGTGATAGCTACCTGAAGGAGCATGCATGCGAGAGAGATGGGCATGAAAGGAGTGAACAAAAAAGGGATTCAAATATTTGAATTCGAGATGATGATACATGTAATCCATACTCGAACCAAAATTGATCTATCAACATGCATACTCATATGAATTCACGCACATCTATGTTATTTAATATGTAGATATTATTGATCCATACATTTTAGTAGAACATAATTTGGTTAATTTTTTTCGAATTCAACCTTAAGATTTCGAGATCGTTGTATTTGTAAATCATATTATACATATAAAGGAGCAGAATTCTTTGTTGTGCTTTTGAAAGTATATATAAAAAATGATGTATATAGAATGTAATTCCAATTGAAAATGGATCCCGCCCGAAAAAAATGGAATACAAACAGGATTCGAATTGAGTTGGCACGGTAAATGTGCACTTTGCAAAATTTCAATGAAGCGGGGAAAGTCGCAGTAACCGCCCGAAACCAAAATCTGCGAGATGGAAATCACTACTGCCTATCCCTGCCACGCAAAGCCTATATGCTGGATTTCTATAGGTTTCGATAGGGGTAGGTTTGTAATTTCACCCAAATGTGACGTAACCGCCTCTCACCCGGATTCATACACGGTGGGTGCCAAAACACAGTGTGTCCTCGGCCGAAATCGACTCCCTCCCCGATTCATATTCATACACGATGGGCGCCAAAAACAAACTCTCGTCGGCAAATATTCGGTGTATGCGAGATTACCGTCCTATCCCCAACCGACTAGTGTTGTTGTGATGTAGTAGAAATTTGAAATGGGGGCTAAGTTTGTAAATTTCCTCGCATTTGAGACAAGCGCGCCCTGAATACATGGTTCCCCCCTTCCTCTCAACCTCCCTTTTCCCCATTCGTACTCCGTGGGCACCAAAACACCCTCTCCACCCCACCCTCCTCCGTCTGCCGCCGTCCGCCACCCCATCCACCGCCATCCTCCTCCACCATGCCGGAGCTGATACCCCGATGCTGCCTTCCATTAGAAGAGATCGACCTGTCTCATCCACGGCTTCAGACCGGGATCCTTGCATCCCGTCCTCTCGCTTCATCCCCGCCGTCGTCCACCTTGGCGGCCCCGCTCCTATGACCGTCTCGTCCACCGCGCCCCTCCGCCACCGTCTACCCTACTAGATCTGCTTCCACGCCGCTGACGGCCATCGCTACCGCAACACCATCAAATTCTCAGCAGATGCGTACATGGCGCCGCACCAGAGGCGGTACTCTTTCGTATCTGCTCAACTTATTTATCGCAGCAGGAAAATAGATCGCCACTGCTTTACTCTGATTTCATGTCTTGGTTGCGAAGTTGCCTTTGTTCGGTTTGCACCTTCAGATCTGCCATGGCACGCTCAACACCATACTCGCAATGCTTATGGTTTTCCCCTTTTATATTCCACACTAGTTAAATCACAGTAGACTAAATTTCAAAATTGGGCCAGTCGATTTTTCAGAGCTCGCCGGAGTTCGTCGGTGCGATTGAAGGGGCTCGGGTGGGGATGGTGGTTGTGGGGGGCGGTGGTGGGGGCTCGTCGAACGAAGAAAACACGACGCGGGTGGGGTCGGGGTGGGGGTGGCGGAGGAACAGATGCGGTGGGGCCGGTGGTTTGGCCGGCAACCCATGCGGTGTTCTGTATGGGAAGCACAGTATGTTCCTTGTGAGGAAGGGGAGCAGGGACATCTGCAGTCAACAGCTGATAGAGCTAGCCTGTACGTGATCGATAGGCTTTCAATTACTAGCGGCAATACAACATCATAATTTCCAGCCAGTTCCACTTTCCCGATTTATATATCTTGGTTATGGTGTACCCCTGTTATGTACACTATGATCTGCCTAGTTGTTGTGTGCTCTTGTTATCATGGTTTGGCAATAAACTCTCTATACAGTATATTATGAACCTATCATCTGCCAGCTATCCTTACTTCTGGAGCCTATTTTTTGTGTACTTGTGCCAGATTATATAAATGCACACACCATATTATAGCACACATGAGCTCTCTCATCAGAATCCAGTGATAGCACACAAGTGTTTACATGGGCGCCCCTATATTAGAATATCATCTGCATTACAAAGATAATCTCACAACTATTTATGTTTTCATGGTTCTCAGATATTATACGCAATTACAGTGAATATCAAAATCCGCGCATCAGAAGAATATTGTGGAACACTGCAATGACTTACAAAACTGGCAGCAAGGCATTGAGTGCCATTCTGGAAGCAATGAAACTCGTACGCTCCCCACCTATTGATTCTTGTTCAGAATATCATCCTAATGTCTATTCTAACCTCGAGGAGTCAAAGGCAAATGGCCTGTCCTATTCACCCATAAAGGTGTCTGTTCTAATTTGGCAAGGTTTTATTGATTGCGCGTATCTTGCATATGTTGTCTTGCATTTCTTCTACTTTGTTGCACCGCCATCTGCTTAGTTTACTCATCATATATGTCGAGATGCCATGCCCATCCATTATCAATACATATTCCATGTGTCATCATACCATGTTTTCCACTCAAATGATGTTCTTGTGCATCAGACATCAAAAAGGAAGAGGGTGATTGCTGAACCTGAAGGAGCACCAGCAAAGTCCTTGAAAAACATGGTGGTGTCGGAGAAATCAGACAGCACCCCACTTATATTGGTTGTACAACCAGTGACACAAAACGTAGGACCGACTCCAGCAGACTGTACCCATACTTCATTGGCCACACCACTAGCCCCACCACACAGGACCTGCACTCCAGCAAAAGGTATACCGATTTCATTTACCATAGCACCAGTTGTACCATGGAAAAATCCCACTCCAGCAAAAAGTACAGCAAGTTCACCGGCCGAAGACCTATCCCAACTCCAGAGACGGCCAATTCCTGAAGATTGGAACCCCATTCCACTTATTCCCAGTTTAAAAGACAATGTTTCAATGTTGTTAGGGCCTACGTGCATATATTCCCATCATGGGAAGATTATTGTGAAGACAAACACCATTTTCACATCTTCCTGTCCAACTTACGTGTAAGTGCTATTATTCATGGTTATTATTTTCCTGTTTTCTGCTGATTGAACACATCAATGATTTACATTACATTGTTGTAACTAGGCGAGGGTCAATCTGGAGAGTCATGGCGAGCAAAGCTTGCTTGTGCTTTTCAAGGAAGCATTGCAGCAGTATCGGTGTTACCTGAGGAAATCACACTTTGATGGCAAGTCTATAAACGAATTTTCAGTGAAGTCTCATGTGCTAAATTTAGAAGACATTAAATGGAAAAACCTTGTTATGCACTGGTCTCATTCCCAGGATGAGGTACAGTCTATGAAATCACATGACAATTTGAACTTCTACTTTTCCGCATGTGCCTTACGGATCTTTTTTGCGGGAAATTTGCTCGAAGAAGAATTCCGGTTTGACAAGAACGACAGGATATCGCAAATATGCTGCCCGCTGCTTTGCTCTTGTTAGTACCTGTTGTCCTGTATCACTGTACTTGCATACATACATGGTTCATTATGTGACAGCAGTATGCACGATAGCTTGCTAATCAATTGTTTGCTCCAAATTATCTGATCTGTATGAATGGTTACATTAGTGTAGAATATATCCAATGCCAATGTTTTTTAGCTCTGCATTGTTCTTGTAAGTACATGATGTCCTTTATCAGTGTACTTATAATGACAGGTAGTTGTTCATGTACCATCACTCCGCAGCTTATCTTCCTTTGCCCTCCATTTTCTACACATCAGATCTATATTTACTCTTACCATAAGGTTGGTACTGAAGAAGTTTAGCTGTGCATTGCTCTTGGTTGTACCTTTTGCCTGTATCGCTGCACTTACATTTATAGCTACTTGGTTATGTAGCATCACTCTTCATCTTATCTTAAATATTCTCCATTTTTTCGTATATTATCACATCTATATTTACTCTTAACAAAATGTAGAATAAAGGCAATGCTTTTGAAGAAGATTCTGTGGTAAATTTCTTGAATTGCCCCCCCCCCCATCAGCATGGACAAGGCCTTTATAGAGCCTGTCTTCACCAATAATGTAAGTTTGTCCATCTCAAGCCTTCAAACTTTGTTGTATATATTTGGTTAGGCATGACTGCAACAGCTGTTTATTTTTGGTGTTTGCATCAAATTGCTTGTTTAAAGTGTATTATATGTAGTTCATAAACAAAAGTTCGTCCTTTCTCAATTTAAGTTTTCAGTTGTACAACCAAGTTCCTTCTTCATACCATGTAAATTAAACTATACAAAGCAAGTGATCTTCTTTTGCACTGCGTGTATGCTTATGTTCTTCATCTGTAATCCAGTGGTGTGGTGAACCTACCCACTACAGGACAATGTCATATTCTGCAATGTCTTAACTATGAAAAATGTCATATTATTCTACTATTATTTAAACCATCTCTTTATTTGCCAATCTGAAATGGTATAAATTGACAACACACTAACCATTGATACTTATGAGTTCTTGATATGTAATCCAGTGGTGTCGTGAAGCTACCAACTGCTTCACAATGTCATTTCCTGCCATGTCTTGACATGAACAATACCATATTGTGTTAATGCAAATTTAAACTGTGTCACTTTATTCATTAGTAAGAAATGTGATGAATTGTCAGCACTGATACTTTTATGTGCAAAACCTGTCATCTGTCTGCTTGTTTATCTTTCAGAGTGAGGAAGATATAAGTGTTGAACAAGCGCAGTCTCATCATCTTGCTCAGCTGCTTGCGCTGCAGCTCCCCAGCAGGGCTAACCTTTCTTGAAATCTATTGAAGTGTTGTCGGTTTTGTATATTATTTTGTCGGCGTGTTTATTTGCACTAGTGGCGACCATGCCCAGTGTATGTAATCTGCTGTCTGCTTGTGCTTTATTATCATAGTGGCGAACTTTGATGCCCAGTGGATGTAATATGCCGTAATTTCTTTATTGTATAGTATAGGTTTTTCTTATTCACGATGCTGCAGTTATTTTACTGTATATATATCCTGTCTTTGCAGTAAACCGGCAAAACCGTAAAATTACGGTACATAATCGGGCCGTCATGCAATCACGATGTAGGTTGGGCCTGAAACGTGCCGATCAGCTCACGGGCCGGCAGCAGCCCGAAATGAACCCCGGCCCATGATTGTGCGAATCAAATCACATGTGCCGATCAGCTCATGGGCCGGTAGCAGCCCGAAATGAACCCCGGACCATGATTGTGCGAATCAAATCACGGGCTTTTAATAGGCCGAAAAATTGTCTCGGTCCTTGTTTGGCCCAATCAGATATCGGCTGCGGGCAGGCCGGATGCAAATCGGGCCATAGTTAGGCCCAACTATATGACGGGCTTTTAACAGGCTGAAATTAATATAGGGCCAAAATGTTAAACGGGCCCTTAACAGGCCAAAACTAATATCAGGCCGAATTACTAAGTGGGCCTTTAGCAAGTGGGCCCAAAAGCATAGTCTCCAGTTAACGGGCCGAATCTGATATGGGCCATAATTAGGCCCAAAACCTCTTAAAGGGCCGGACCTGATCTGGGCCGTAATTTGGCCCAGAACGTGGTAGGCTTTTAACGGGCTGGATCTCATATGGGCCACTATTAGGCCCGGAGCGTGGCAGGCCATTAATAGACCGGATCAAATATGGGCCGGCATTTGGCCCAAAACATGGTAGCTAGTTAACGGGCCGGCCTACTAGGGTCCTCAAAATCTTCTGGGCCTATAGCTGGGCCGGCCCATTAATGTTGGCGAAATCTCGTGGGCCTTTAGCTGGGCTGGCCCATTATGATCCGCAAGAATTTTGTGGGCCTTTACCTGGGCCGGCCTATTATGGCACACAAAAAACTTGTGGGCCTTTACTTGGGCCGGCCCATTATGGCCCGCGAAATCTTGTGGGCCTTTAGCTAGGTTAGCCCATTATGGTCCGCAAAATCTCGTGGGCCTTTAGCTGGGCCGGCCCATTATGGTCCATAAAATCTTGTGGGCCTTTAGTTGGGCCGGCCCATTTAAACTTGTTGGGCCGTGCCACGTGTCGACGTATCATAGGCGCCTTCTATCCAGTGAGTGGATGACATCTGTGCCGACGATGAGCCGACACGTGTTTCCTCTAGCCAATGATGATTTTACACGTGGAAAATCCCCATTGGTCGGGGCTGTTGACGGGTTATCGGATCCAAAACTCGACCCGATAGCTTAACAGTGTTCCGTTATGGTGGATGCCACGTGTCGGTCACCCTTGACGAAAGCACTTTTGTGACACGCGATTTATCGTCATGGAAGTGGACACTTCCGTGATGATAATTTTGGTAATGTCATGGAACACTTCTACGACAACACAAGTATGACTATCTTGATTCTGTCATAAATTTGTCATGGATGTACATGCATGATAAAAAAAGCGACCTACTGTGACAAACACGTATCATCACGGAAGTGTATTTTTTTGTGTTGGTTGGATGGGATCTATCATGTAATCGAGTTAGTTTTGTTAGGGTTTGATCCCTAGTATCCACTATGTTCTAAGATTGATGTTCCTATGACTTTTCTATGCTTAATGCTTGTCAATAGGGCCCGAGTGCCATGATTTCAGATCTGAACCTATTATGTTTTCATCAATATATGAGAGTTCATGATCCTATCTTGCAAGTCTATAGTCACCTATTATGTGTTATGATCCGTTAACCCCGAAGTGACAATAATCGGGATACTTACCGGTGATGACCGTAGTTTGAGGAGTTCATGTATTCACTATGTGTTAATGCTTTGTTCCGGTACTCTATTAAAAGGAGGCCTTAATATCCCTTAGTTTCTGTAAGGACACCGCTGCCACAGGAGGGTAGGACAAAAGATGTCATGCAAGTTCTTTTTCATAAGCACGTATGACTATATTCGGAATACATGCCTACATTATATCAATGAACTGGAGCAAGTTCTGTGTCACCCTAGGTTATAACTGTTACATGATGAACCGCATCCGGCATAATTCTCCATCATTGATCCATTGCCTATGAGCTTTCCATATATTGTTCTTCGCTTATTTATTTTTCCGTTGCTATTGCTATCATCACTACAAAATACCAAAAACATTACTTTTACTATTGTTACCTTTTGCTACCGTTAC
Source organism: Triticum dicoccoides (assembly GCF_002162155.2). Lineage (NCBI taxonomy): Eukaryota > Viridiplantae > Streptophyta > Magnoliopsida > Poales > Poaceae > Triticum > Triticum dicoccoides. Next base: position 443,233,925 of record NC_041380.1, on the reverse strand, counting down.
CACTACTATCATATTACTTTGCTACTAAACACTTTGCTGCAGATATGAAGTTTCCAGGTGTGGTTGAATTGACAAATCAACTGCTAATACTTGAGAATATTCTTTGGCTCCCCTTATACCGAATCAATAAATTTGGGTTGAATACTCTACCCTCGAAAACTGTTGTGATTCCCTATACTTGTGGGTTATCAAGACTAATTTCTGGCGCCGTTGCTAGGGAGCATAGCTCTATTCCTTGAGTCATTTGGGATTTATATCTGCTTATCATTATGAAGAACTTGGGAGATCCAAAAACCAAGATTTATCCCTCAACCACGAGGGGAGGTAAGGAACTGCCATCTAGCTCTGCTCTTGATTCACCTTCTGTTTTGAGTAAGCTTGCGACACCTAAACCTGCTTCTGCTATTCGTTCTGATATGTCGCATGTTATTGATGATGCCACTTCTGCTATGCATGATACTTATGATGAAACTACTTCTATGCTTGATACTACTGTGCCACTTGGTGAATTTCTTGATGAACAACTTGCTAGGGCTAGAGAGAATGAAAATATTGAATCTAATAATACTGATGAAATTGATGATGAAGACTTGCCTGTTATTCCTGAGGGTTATGTTTTTGATAAATAAGCTTCTTTAGCTATTTTATCTTGCAAAGATAGATACGAACTCAAGAGGTTATTAGCTAAATGGAATAAGCAATCTCTAAATGCTAGAATGAAACCTGACCCTGCTTTTGCTACTTCACCTATCTGTGTTACTGATAAGGATTATGAATTCTCTGTTGATCCTGATATAATTACTTTAGTTGAATCTGATCCTTTTCATGGCTATGAATCTGAAACTGTTGTGGCACATCTTACTAAATTAAATGATATAGCTACCCTGTTCACTAAAGATGAGAGAACTTGCTACTTTTATATCCTTAAAATATTTCCGTTCTCATTAAGGGGTGATGCTAAGATATGGTTTAATTCTCTTGATCCTGGTTGTGTGCGTAGTCCCCAGGATATGATTTATTACTTCTCTGCTAAATATTTCCCTGCTCATAAGAAACAAGTTGCTTTAAGGGATATATATAATTTTGTGCAAATTGAAGAAGAGAGTCTCCCACAAGCTTGGGGGAGGCTTCTCCGATTACTTAATGCTTTGCCTGATCATCCTCTTAAGAAAAATGAAATACTTGATATCTTTTATAATGGACTAACCGATGCCTCTAGAGATTACCTGGATAGTTGTGTTGGTTCTGTTTTCAGGGAAAGAACACCGGATGAAGCTGAAATTTTATTGAATAATATGTTGACAAATGAAAATAATTGGACACCTCCGGAGCCAATTCTTGAGCCTATTCCTAAACCAACTCCGAAGAAGAGAGGTATTCTATTTCTCAGTCCTGAAGATATGCAAGAGGCAAAGAAATCTATGAAAGAAAAAGGTATTAAAGCTGAAGATGTTAAGAATTTACCTCCTATTGAAGAAATACACGGTCTTAATTTACCGCCTGTTGAAGAAACATATGATCTTAATCCATTACCTATTGAAGAAACTCATGGTCTTGATAACCCGACACAGGTAGTAAAGGTAAGTTCTCTCTATAGATATGATAAAGCTGAAATCCCATTTACTAAGTTTGCTAGCCCATGCTTAGATGAGTTTGATAAATTTATGGCTAAGCAAGAAGATTTTAATGCCTATTTTGGTAGAAAATTGAAATACAATTCAAATATGCTGGAACACTTGGGTGATTATATGGCTAATGTCAAAGGTGAACTTAAACTTATTAGTAAACATGCTTCTATGGTTACCACTCAAGTAGAACAAGTACTTAAAGCTCAAAATGATTTGCTCAATGAATTGAATAGTAAGAATAATGATAATGCTGTTAGAGTGGCTACTAGAACTGGTAGAATGACTCAGGAACCTTTGTATCCTGAAGGCCACCCTAAGAGAATTGAGCAAGATTCTCAGAGAAATAATATAGATGCACCTAGTCCTTCCAAAAGGAAGAAAAAGAAAAATGATAGGACTTTGCATGCTTCTAGTAAACCTATTATTGAACCACCTGAGAATCCAAATGATATTTCTCTTTCTGATGCTGAAACACAATCTGGTAATGAACCTGAAACTAGTGATAATATTAACGATAATGTTCATGATGATGCTCAACCTAGTAATGATAATGATATAGAAACTGAACCTGCTGTTGATCTTGATAACCCACAATCAAAGAATCAACGTTATGATAAGAAAGACTTTGTTGCTAGGAAACACGGTAAAGAAAGAGAACCATGGATTCAGAAACCCATGCATTTTCCTCCCAAACCATCCAAGAAAAAGGATGATGAGGATTTTGAGCGCTTTGCTGAAATGATTAGACCTATCTTTTTGCGTATGCGATTAACTGATATGCTCAAAATGAATCCTTATGCTAAGTATATGAAAGAAATTGTTACTAATAAAAGAAAGATACCGGAAGCTAAAATTTCCACCATGCTTGCTAATTATACTTTTAAGGGTGGAATACCAAAGAAACTTGGAGATCCAGGAGTACCCACTATACCATGCTCCATTAAAGGAAACTATGTTAAAACTGCTTTATGTGATCTTGGAGCCGGTGTTAGTGTTATGCCTCTCTCTTTATATCGTAGACTTGATTTAAATAAGTTGACACCTACTGAAATATCTTTGCAAATGGCTGATAAATCAACTACTATACCTGTCGGTATTTGTGAGGATCTGCCTGTTGTAGTTGCAAACATTACTATTTTAACGGACTTTGTTATTCTTGATATTCCCGAGGACGGTAGTATGTCTATTATTCTTGGAAGACTTTTCTTGAACACTGCAGGGGCTGTTATTGATTGCACTAAAGGCAATGTCACTTTTCATGTTAATGGTAATGAGCATACGGTACATTTTCCAAGGAAACAACCTCAAGTTCATAGTATCAACTCTATTGGAAAAATTCCATCGATTATATTTGGAGGTTTTGAATTTCCTCTCCCTACTGTCAAGAAGAAATATGATATTCTTATTATTGGGGATGTGCATATCCCCGTTGAGGTAACATAGTGTTATTCGAAATTTCTCCGGTTCCATGTTATTCGGAATGAGTTTGTTAACAAGACCTGATCAACCTTGTTAGTGGATTCCTTTTGATGAGCATGAGATGGATGTAACTAGAAGGCACAACCATCTGTACCCTCCTTTTACTTTCTGTTAATTCTATTAAATAAAATAAAAATAGTGTTTTCTGTCTGTTATCTAATTATCCATGCAATATAAAAATACCCCAAACATAAAAGTTCTCCAAATGCCCTGAAATTTAAATATGATTTTTTCCAAAATATTTGAGAATATTTGGCACTGAGAACACAGCAGGGGGGTCGCCCACCTGCCCACGAGGGTGGAGGGCATGCCCTACCCCCTGGGCACGCCCCCTGCCTCGTGGGCCCATGGTGGCCCTCCTCCTCTTATCCTTTCACCCACACACTTCTTCTTCCTCCCAGAAACACGAATATCCAGCTCAAACACGAGTTCTAGCTCATCTTGCTGCCATTTTCGATCTCCTTGCTCAAAGCACCTCTCACAAAACTGCTTGGGGAGATTGTTCCTTGGTATGTGACTCCTCCATTGGTCCAATTAGTTTTTGTTCTAGTGCTTTATTTATTGCAAATTTTTGCTGCTTAGGTGACCCTATTCTTGAGCTTGCATGTCAAATTTATATGGTTAAGAGTAGTTTTGATGCATGATATAGGCCCTAGGCACTTGTAGGAGTAGTTGCTATCAATATTATTGAGTTTGGTTTACTTTTATTTTGAAGTTACTAAAAATTTCAGAATTTTTCAGAAAATGATGAAGAGACTTTTGAGGGGCTCATCGAGCCCAAACTCAAAGGAAAAGGTACCAAAGCCCAAGTATAATCTGCCTCACACCGCGGAGGTTCGGTCGTGTGAATGGCCTTCCGATGAGTTCTTAAGAGCAGCCGGGATTTATGATGATTTTTATGAATTGGCTAAGAATGCAGGCCTCACCGCTTTCCTCCATGACCAACGCGATCAGTATCTCTTACTCACAAATATCTTTGTGCAAAACTTTCATTTCCATTCTAGGAGCTCACCACCTACAGTGGAGTTTTATTTATATGCTGAGCATAAGGAGATGTCACTTTATGATTTTTGTCGGGTTTGTTTGGTCCCTTTCGAGGGCAAGACAGAGGAACCACATCGCGAGGATGTGGATGGGTTTATTGATACTATCACTGTAGGGGAAACAAGGAAGGTTTCTGATGCACGAATCACTAGCATACATTTTCCTGTTTTACGCTATTTTGCATTATTTGCTAGTCGTTGTTTAATTGGTCGCGGAAACTGTGGAAACCTTAGTGTCCCTGATATTATTATTTTCCTCCATGGTTTATTCAGTGATAACTCTGTTAGTATGGGCGGCATTATTGCTAAACGGTTAAGTCTGAACCATACAAAGGGCCCCATCTTTGGAGGCATCTATGCTTCACGCCTAGCTGCACATTTTGACATACCTATTAGGCATTATGAGAAGGAAGAAAAAGTGCTGCCTCGTGTTTATTTAGATTATAAGAGTATGGTGGCACATGATTTTATTGTTAAGAATAGGGAAGGAGAGCTTAAATACAAATTGTTCTTTGATAAACATCATCCTGAGACTATTACCCTGCCTGCTCCTTCTTTGTTTGATTTATCTGTAGGCCAGTACCTTGTTCCGTTAGAGGCTATTCACGCCGACCGGAACCCTGCACCAGCCATGGAGCCAGAGCTGGAACCACAAGTTGATCCTTCACGACAGTCTAATTACCAGTGGGATTCGGAGATGATTGCCAACCAGTGGCAATCAGAGTCTTCTTCTTCTTCGCAGTACGACCCCAACTATTACTATGGAGATCATCCAGGCCAACCGTGGCCATAGACCAACTTAGACCAAAATCCTAAGCTTGGGGGAGTACGTATTTCCCACCGACATTACATTTATGTTCACACACTCATTGCTAGATGTCGGTGCTCATACTTTTTCATTGTATCATCCATGCTAGTTTACTTTCCTTTTTATGCTTTCTTCTTGTGTGTTTAATAAACCTTAAGAAAAACCAAAAAAAATATTTGTAGCTTTTAATTAGTTTACTTTCCATGCTTGTAGTAGTAATTCAAAAGAAAACCCAAAAAGATTTCATGTTCTTCTTTTGCTTGTTGGGAGCTTTCCCGTGTAAATAGTTTTATTTCTTTTCTTTTATTTGGGGGTCGATAGGAGAAGACCATAATTAAATTGTTGAAGTGGCTCTTATTTGCATTATTGTTGATCTGACAAAAGAGCCCATATTGCCTTGTCTTCTCTTGTTTATTGAATGCTTGCAAATTCCAGCTTAGTCCAATGCGCGTGCACTATTATTATTATTCACATCATTCGGTCGTGCAAGTGAAAGGCAATTATGACGATATATGATGGACTAACTGAGATGAGAAAAGCTGGTATGAACTCGACCTCTTTTGTTTTTGTAAATATGATTAGTTCATCGTTCCTGATTCAGCCTATTATGAATAAACATGTTTGCAATGACAACTGGAGATCATAGTTTCTTGTGCCATGCTTGATTAGCTATGAGTTATAATGGTTTACCTTGCGTGCCAACATGCTATTGAAATGGTTATGATGTGGTATGATAGGGTGGTATCCTCCTCTGAATGATTTAAGTGACTTGACTTGGCACATGTTCACGCATGTAGTTGAAAAAAAAATCAACATAGCCTTCACGATATTTATGTTCATGGTGGATTATATCCTACTCATGCTTCCATTTGGTGTTGATTAATTTTAATGCATGTTCATGACTGTTGTCGCTCTCTAGCTGGTCGCTTCCTAGTCTTTTGCTAGCCTTCACCTATACTAAGCGGGAATACTGCTTGTGCATCCAACTCCATAAACCCCAAAGTTATTCCATATGAGTCCACCATACTAACCTATATACGGTATCTACCTGCCGTTCCAAGTAAATTTGTATGTGCCAAACTCTAAACCTTCAAATAAATATCCTGTTTTGTATGCTCGAATAGCTCATGTACCAAACTAGGGTTGTTCGTATCTTCCATGTTAGGCGGGTTATTCTCAAGAGGAGTGGACTCCGCTCCTGACTCACGAGAAAGTGGTTGGTCACTGGGATGCCCAGTCCCATGCTTTATGCAAACTAAATCAAAATAATTGCAAACAAAACTCCCCCTGGGACTCTTGTTAGTTGGAGGCACTCGTTGTTTCGAGCAAGCCATGGATTGATGCTTGTTGGTGGAAGGGGGAGTATAAACTTTACCATTCCGTTTGGGAACCGCCTATAATGTGTGTAGCATGGAAGATATCGCCATCTCTTGGTTGTTATGTTGACAATGAAAGTATACCGCTCAAAATATTATTCATCTCTATTTCAAAACTGAGCTCTGGCACCTCTACAAATCCCTGCTTCCCTCTGCGAAGGGCCTATCTATTTACTTTTATGCTGAGTCATCATCCTCTTATTAAAAAGCACCAGTTGGAGAGTACCGCAGTCATTTGCATTCATTATTGTTAGTTTACATTGGGTATGACTTGACTGGATCTCTTTTACCATGAATTACAATGTCTAGTCAGTCCTTGATCTTTAAAGGTGCTCTGCATTTATGTTTTGTGGTCTCAGAAAGGGCTAGCAAGATACCATCTTGTTATATCATATTACGATTGTTTTGAGAAAGTGTTGTCATCCGAGATTTATTATTATTGCTCACTAGTTGATTATGCCATTGATATGAGTAAACTTGAGACCTAAGCATTATTGTGAATGTGGTTAGTTATAATCTTTGCTAAAAACTTGAATGTTGGCTTTACATATTTACAACAACAAGAGCAAACAGAGTTTGTAAAAGTTTTTCTTTATCACTTTCAGTTTGTCAACTGAATTGCTTGAGGACAAGCAAAGGTTTAAGCTTGGGGGAGTTGATACGTCTCTGTCGTATCTACTTTTCCAAACACTTTTGCCCTTGTTTTGGACTCTAACTTGCATGATTTGAATGGAACTAACCCGGACTGGCGCTGTTTTCAGCAGAATTACCATGGTGTTATTTATGTGCAGAAACAAAAGTTCTCGGAATGACCTGAAACTTCACGGAGCAACTTTTTGGAAAATATAAAAAATACCTGCAAAAGATGAAGGCCAGGGGGGCCACCACCTGTCCACGAGGGTGGGGGGCGCGCCTGCCCCCCTAGGGCGCGCCCCCTACCTCGTGGGCCCCTTGGAGCTCCTCTGACTCCAACTCCAACTCTATATATTTGGTTTCGGGGAAAAAAATTCAGAGAGAAGGATTCATCGCGTTTTACGATATGAAGCCGCCGCCAAGCCCTAAAACCTCTCGGGAGGGCTGATCTGGAGTCCGTTTGGGGCTCCAAAGAGGGGAATCCATCGCCATCATCATCATCAACCATCCTCCATCACCAATTTCATGATGCTCACCGTCGTGCGTGAGTAATTCCATCGTGGATGGGATCTATCATGTAATCGAGTTAGTTTTTATAGGGTTTGATCCCTAGTATCCACTATGTTCTGAGATTGATGTTGCTATGACTTTGCTATGCTTAATGCTTGTCACTAGGTCCCGAGTGCCATGATTTCAGATCTGAACCTATTATGTTTTCATCAATGTATGAGAGTTCTTGATCCTATCTTGCAAGTCTATAGTCACCTATTATGTGTTATGATCCATTAACCCCGAAGAGACAATAATCGGGATACTTACCGATGATTACCGTAGTTTGAGGAGTTCATGTATTCACTATGTGTTAATGCTTTGTTCCGGTACTCTATTAAAAGGAGGCCTTAATATCCATTAGTTTCCGTAAGGACCACACTGCCACGGGAGGGTAGGACAAAAGATGTCATGCAAGTTCTTTTCCATAAGCACGTATGACTATATTCGGAATACATGCCTACATTATATCAATGAACTGGAGCTAGTTCTGTGTCACCCTAGGTTATGACTATTACATGATGAACCACATCCAGCATAATTCTCCATCACTGATCCATTGCCTACGAGCTTTCCATATATTGCTCTTCGCTTATTTACTTTTCCGTTGCTATTGCTATCATAACTACAAAATACCAAAAACATTACTATTACCACTGTTAGCTTTTGCTACCGTTACCACTACTATCATATTACTTTGCTACTAAACACTTTGCTGCAGATATTAAGTTTCCAGGTGTGGTTGAATTGACAACTCAGCTTCTAATACTTGAGAATATTCTTTGGCTCCCCTTGTGTCGAATCAATAAATTTGGGTTGAATACTCTACCCTCGAAAACTGTTGCGATCCCCTATACTTGTTGGTTATCAGGGAGGCGAGTGGAGGTGAAAGCGGCGAGTGGCACTCTGACGACAAAGTGGACGAGGACAGCGATGACCCGAGTGAAGAAGAAGAAGAGGTCGACTCTCCTACTAGTGGGGAAAACGATCCAAGCTTTCTCACGACCCCGCAAGTGCTCGCGACAAAGCGACCATGCAAACTAGGCAGTCCTCGAAGCACCCTCGAACGTCTTCTCCAGCGCCGACTAAAAAAGCATCGAAGCAACCGAAAGCTACTGTCCAAACCGCCAAAGGCCTTGCCGAAGATCAAAGTGGTAATCCCCATTACTTCCGGGTATTAGTTGTACTTGATTTCTTGTTTTAGTATGAGTCTGGATTTGAGTCGACTTATTTCGCCAAACATGACCGACTGAATTCTGAAATTTGTAGTGCTGCTACTTCTGGGACTTCCACCCGCTAGTATGAAGATGAGGACATGGAAGATGCGGTCACCTCCAACCCGGGTACAATTCTCGTGATCTTGTTCTCGATTGTATAGTTGGTTGAATTCTGGTGACTCATTTAGGGTCAACTGATTTCTTTGCAGCCCCTCCCAATGTCATCGAGCTTCCGGATGATGAAGAGGACGTGCCGCTGAGGCCCAGGAAGAAGAAGGCAACAACTAGCAAGACATCCCAGTCGGAGCCAATGACAGAGCGAGCATTCAATGGCCCGAAGATGTGAGTAAGGTTTCTGTAACCTTTGCTGACCCAGTGTCGAGTGTGCATCCCGCATCATCAACTGCTCCAGAGCTTGCTTCAACCATCCAACCTCATGCCTCGGATCTCCAAGCCGCTACGTCTGGACCGTCCGTCCCCTTCTTTGCTACCTATCATGTTTCAAAAAGCCAGTCGGACGCCGCTGCGGAGGCTATTCGTCAGGATGGCATAATGATGGAGCGGGTGAAGGCGGTGCACGAAAGCAGTCAGGCTACTTATGATGCCAGCGCGGCTCTTCGAGCCAATGTCCAGGTAAATCAACTTCCAACTGAATTTGTTCTTTTAGGATATGTTATCCGAATGTTTTCCTTCACGCAATATTTCATTGTCTTGCACTTCGAGATTGTACACCCACTGGGTGCAGCCGAGTGGAATCCTAACCAGTGGGGGCACGCTTAGTGCACCCACTGGGTGTAGTCCCTGAGACCGCAGTCGACTGCTGGCAGTCGGTTGGGGTCTAAGTAGTCTTGAAGTTTTATTCATTCGGAAATAAATAATCTTTGATCTTGTCGATTGATATCTCTTTTTCTCACTATAGAAATCTTATACGCTTATCTCCAAGTTCGCCGAATTTGAGGAAAAGCAAAGGCAACTCAACCTTGACCTGGAGTTGGCTCATCAGAACTTGAAGAAGGCTCAAGATGAAGTCGCTGGTACGGAAGGTAACAGCCTGTCGACTGCTTATCTTGACCATCCCTCAAGTTATCTCTTCATTCTTCTGTTTGATCTAAATGTGTATTTTGCAGAGAAAATGAGGTTGGCCCTGGAGAAGAAGGATCTGGACCTTGCAGCTGCGCAAAAGGAGGCTCAGGAGAAGACTGCCCTTGCTGACCAGAAACTGGCTTCGGTCGGAGCACTGGAGGAAGAAATCAACAAGCTGAAGTCGTCTCTCACTGAATCCAATCGAGAGGCGACTCGTCTGAAAAAAGATAAAGTGGCTTTGACCGACCAGCTGGAGAGCATGACTCGTAGGAGGAACGATTTGGAGGCTTATCTGAAAGCTCTTGCCAAGAAACTATTTCTTATGCTCGAAGGTACCTCTTTTTTACTCGACTGTTTTACTGTTTGCAAGTTGGACCCGACCAGTCGACTCATTAACTCTTTGACTCTACAGAATTCTGCCAAAACTTTGAAGAGGAGACTGGACGGGTCGAGACAGGCTTGGACCCTATCCTTTCTCCAGTCGGTGACGACGCTGCCATGAATGTGCTTCACTGGAATCTCGCGTCGCCAGTGTTACAAGTTTTCTTGCCCGTCTGAAGGTTGCAGTTTCACGCATCGACTCATCGCTCTGGCCAAGGGAAACGCTTCAGAATGATCTCGAGTCTCTGATGGCTCGACTCAACGAGATCCCTGGTCGAGTGCAGGAATGGAAGAAGTCATCTGCCTGATGTGGCGCTGACATGGCTCTGTCACTAGTCAGAGTCCACTGTCGAGAAGCTCGAGAGGAGAAGTTGGCGGCGATCAAGGTTGCTAACACAAAAAGGCACGACTTCCAGTCCTTCATGTAGACTTTTATTGCTGCTGCTACTCGGATCGCGGATGGGATTGATTTGGATGAGTTCATCGAGCCTGCAAGTCCTCCTCCTGCCGAGTGAACAAACTTGATACTTAAACTTGCTTTAAATTTGCCTTGGAATGCCGAGTGGTTTTTGTAACCGTTAAACTCCTTTGGGCCTGACGCCCGAATACTTTTATCTTCATTCTGAAACTCTTGAGATTTTATCTGATCTTGGTTTATCTTCTGCATCTGCTTGCGTTTTCTTTCGAGTGGAACTTAATCTTCACTCGGAATATTTTTTTGAGATGCAACTCTGAGGGAGATATCTCAGTCGACCTGCACCTCGTTGTCCTTGCGGATAGGGATGGAACGGACATTGTACTTGTGGCACAGCTCTGTGGAGGGAATGCAGTCGACCTGCACCTCGTCGTCCTTGCGGATAGGGATGGAGCGGACATTGTACTTGTGGTGCAGCTCCGTGGAGAGGATTGCAGTCGACCTGCACCTCGTCGTCCTTGCGGATAGGGATGGTTTTTTAACTTAGGCGAGTACTAGACTGCAGCTAAGCCCCCTGGCATGAGGTTTTCTCATCACCCGGTAGAATTTTTGAAACTTAGGCAAGCACTAGGCTGCAGCTAAGCCCCCGAGTGTGAGGTTTGCTCATCACTCGGTAGGATTTTTGAAACTTAGGCGAGCACTGGGCTGTAGC
>NC_041380.1:443187371-443222063 GCF_002162155.2 Triticum dicoccoides | reverse complement strand
CTCATCACTTGGTAGGATTTTTTTTCAACTTAGGCGAGTACTGGACTGCAGCTAAGCCCCCGGGTGAGAGACTTGCTCATCACTCGGTAGGATTTTTTCAACTTAGGCGAGTACTGGACTGCAGCTAAGCCCCCGAGTGAGAGACTTGCTCATCACTCGGTAGGATTTTTTCAACTTAGGCGAGTACTGGACTGCAGTTAAGCCCCTGAGTGAGAGGTTTGCTCATCACTCAGTAGGATTTTTTCAACTTAGGCGAAACGGATTCGCAGCTAAGCCACCCACTGGGGGATTTCAGAAACAAACGTAAGCAATCGACAATCATTTTCAGAAGACTGTATAAACTCTTGTCTTTGATAAACAAACTACAAAGGTGTTTCTTATTACATCTCAACAGACTAAGTGTTTAAGTATAAAAGGGACAGAGCAGCTCCGTATTCCAAGCGCGCGGCTCGTCTTTCTTATGCTCGACGTCGTAGAGGTGGTACTCTCCATTGTGGAGCACTCTGGTGACAACGAAGGGGCCTTCCCAAGAGGGAGCAAACTTGTGTGGTTTCTGCTGATCCACTCGGAGAACCAAGTCTCCCTCTTGAAATGATCGACCCCTCACGTTTCTGGCATGGAATCGACGCAGGTCTTGTTGATAGATGGTTGATCGTATCAAGGCCATCTCTCTTTCTTCTTCCAAGAGATCAACTGTATCTTGTCGTGCTTGTTCTGCTTCTTCCTCTGAGAAAAGCTCGACTCGGGGCACATTGTGGAGCAAGTCATTCAGAAGTACAGCTTCGGCTCCATAAACTAAGAAAAATGGGGTTCTGCCAGTCGACCGATTGGGAGTTGTCCTCAATCCCCACAATACTGATGGAAGTTCGTCGACCCAGGCTCCTGCTGTGTGTTTGAGGTCACGCATCAGTCGGGGTTTCAGTCCTTTGAGAATCAATCCATTTGCTCTTTCAGCTTGTCCATTCGACTGGGGATGGGCGACTAAGGCATAGTCGACTCGAGTACCTTGTGAACCACAGAAAGTTCTGAACTCATCAGAGTCGAAGTTTGATCCGTTGTCAGTGATGATGCTGTGTGGAACACCATATCTGAATGTTATCTCTCTGATGAAGCTGACAGCAGTGCTGGCATCAAGGTTCCTGATAGGCTTGGCCTCAATCCACTTGCTGAACTTGTCGACTGCTACAAGCACATGAGTGAATCCACTCCTACCAGTCCTCAGAGGTCCAACCATGTCTAATCCCCAAACAGCAAAGGGCCAGACAAGTGGAATGGTCTTCAGGGCCGACGCAGGCTTGTGAGACAAGTTGGAGTAAAACTGGCAACCTTCACATTTGTCGACTATTTCTTGTGCCATCTCATTTTCCCGTGGCCAGTAAAATCCCGCTCGGTATGCTTTGGCCACAATGGTCCAAGAGGACGCGTGATGACCACAGGTCCCTGAGTGGATGTCATTGAGGATCACTCGACCTTCTTCAGGCGTTATGCATTTCTGGCAAACTCCAGTCACACTTTCTCTGAACAACTGTCCTCTTATCACAGTAAAGGCTTTGGATCGACGGACGATCTGTCAAGCCTCTTCTTCATCTTCTGGGAGTTCCCTTCTAAGAATGTATGCAATATATGGTACTGTCCAATCGGGGGTGATGACCAAAACCTCCATAATCAAATCGACTATGGCTGGAATCTCGATTTCAGTTGGATCCGTGGCACTCTTCGGCTGTGGGGGCTCTTCGGTTAAGGGATCTTCTTGAACTGAAGGTGTATGAATGTGCTCCAAGAACACATTGCTGGGGATGGCTTCTCTCTTGGATCCTATCTTTGCCAGATCATCGGCCGCTTGATTTTTCAGTCGAGGGATGTGATGGAGCTCCAATCCCTCGAATCTCTTTTATAGCTTTCTCACTACATTGCAATAACCAGTCATAGTTGGGCTTCTGACATCCCACTCCTTCATTACTTGATTGACCACCAAATCTGAGTCGCCATAGACCATGAGGCAACGAACACCGAGTGTACAAAAGTGCCTCATATTCGGCTTCATTGTTGGAGGAGTCAAAGTGAATCTGGAGAACATAGCTGAGTTTGTCACCGCGGGGGGATACCAACACCACCCCAGCACCGGAACCATTCAGCATCTTGGACCCATCGAAGAACATGGTCCAATGCTCCGAGTGGATTTGGGCCGAAAGTTGTTGTTCAATCCACTCGGCGAGGAAATCAGCTATTGCTTGGGACTTGATGGCCTTCTTCGCTTCAAACTTGATGTCCAGGGGAAGGAGTTCAATCACCCACTTTGCCACTCGACCAGTTGCATCTCTGTTGTTCAAAATCTCTGATAATGGAGCGTCACTGACGACTGTAATGGAATGATCAGAGAAGTAGTGTGCAACTTTCTTCGTGGTCATGTAAATCCCATAAACAAGCTTCTGATAATGTGGATATCTTTGCTTCGACGAAGTCAGAACTTCAGAAACATAATATACTGGGCACTGAACTTTATAGGACTTTCCTTCTTCCTCCCGCTCGATCGTGAGTACTGTACTGACAACTTGTCCAGTGGCTGTAATATAAAGCAGTAAAGGCTCTTTGCTGATTGGCGCAGCAAGCACCGGCTGGGTGGAAAGCAGGGCTTTGAGCTCTGCAAATGCTGCGTCAGCTTTGGGAGTCCACTCGAACTTATCAGACTTCTTCATCAGTCGGTAAAGAGGCAATGCCTTTTCACCGAGGCGACAAATGAATCGACTCAAGGTGGCCAAAAAAACTAGTAAGCTTCTGGACATCGTGCACACGCACATGGTGTTTCATCTGAAGTATAGCACCAACTTTCTCTGGGTTAGCGTCGATCCCTCGTTTGGAAACAAGGAAATCGAGTAACTTTCCACCAGGAACTCCGAATGTGCACTTTGATGGATTAAGCTTGATATCATATCTTCTGAGATTGGCAAAGGTTTCAGCAAGGTCAGTCAACAGGTCGGAACCTTTACGTGACTTGACCACAATGTCATCCATGTATGCTTCCACATTCCGACTGATTTGAGTGAGCAGACACTTCTGGATCATCCTCATGAATGTGGCCTCGGTGTTCTTCAAGCCGAATGGCATAGTGACAGAACAAAAGCATCCGAATGGAGTGATGAAAGCCGTTTTTATCTCATCGGGACCATACAGTCGGATCTGATGGTACCCGGAATAGGCGCCCAAAAAGGACAAACGCTCACACCCCGCAGTTGAGTCGACGATTTGGTCGATGCGGGGGAGAGGAAAATGATCTTTTGGGAAGGCCCGATTGATATGCTTGAAGTCAATGCACATGCGAAGTGAGTCGTCCTTCTTAGGGACCATGGCAACATTGGTGAGCCACTCGGAGTGGTAGATTTCACGGATGAACTTAGCAGCCAGGAGCCGAGCCACTTCCTCGCCGATTGCCTTTCTCTTCTGGACGGCGGACCGTCGGAGATGTTCCTTGACTGGTTTTACTTTTGGGTCCACTCGCAAACGATGCTCAGCCAGTCCCCTGGGTACACCTAGCCTGTCATAAGGTTTCCATGCAAAGATGTCCCAGTTCTCACGGAGGAACTGGATGAGCGCTTCTTCCTATTTGCTGTCGAGTGTTGTTGAGATATGGGTCGGATCGGCATTGGAATCGGTCGGGTGAATATGAATCGGCTTCGTTTCACCGGATGACTGAAATGCAGAATCTATGGCAGGCTTCTTGGCTCGCAGCAAATCACTCGGATCTACATTCTTCTGATACTCTTGTAGTTCTACTACTGCCATCTGTGCATCAGCAATTTTTGAGCCTTTTTGGAAGCACTCTTCCGCCTTCTGCCGATTGCCAGTGATGGTGATTACTCCTTTAGGACCAGGCATCTTTAATTTGAGATACACGTAACATGGTCGAGCCATAAAACGTGCCTAAGCGGGCCTACCCAGAATAGCATGGTAAGCACTCTTGAAATCCACTACCTCAAATGTCAACTTTTCCTTGCGGTAATTCTTGGAATCGCCGAAAACACATCAAGGGCGATCTGGCCGAGTGACTGAGCTTTCTTGCCAGGAATAACGCCATGGAAACTCATGTTGCTTTCACTAAGCTTGGACATCGGAATGCCCATTCCCTTCAAGGTTTCAGCATAAAGGATGTTCAGGCCACTTCCACCATCCATCAGCACTTTAGTTAGTCGAGTGCCTTCAACTACTGGGTCGACCACCAGTGCTTGCCTCCCAGGGGTGGCTACATTAGCTGGATGGTCTGACTGGTCGAATGTGATGGCAGTCTAGGACCACTTCAGATAACTGGGTGTTGCAGGAGCAACCATGTTTACTTCCTTGTTAATAACTTTCAACTGACTTTTGCTTTCAACATCAGCAAAAATCATCAGTGTAGAATTGACATTGGGAAAACCATCATCATATTCTTCCCTATCCTCACCTCCGTCCGACTCCTTTTCCTTCTCCCTAGGTTGTTTCTCTCAGAACTGCTAGATAAGGAAACGACACTGTCGAGTGCTGTGTTTAGGGTAAATGATGTTCCCCTCTTCGTATTTTTTGGTATGAATATGGCATGGTAAATCCAACACATCATTCCCATCTTTATCCTTAACTTTTTTGGGAGCCCAGGGCCCATTGGGCTTTCCTTTGAACTTTCCTTGGGCAACAGCTAAAGCTTCACCAGGAGCAGCTGGTTCAGCCTTTCGTTTCTATTTCCGACTGGAATTCCCTCCTTCGGTTTCTTGGGCGATTGTTTTGTGCTTGCCACTCCGGAGTCGGTCTTCCTCTTCACCATTGGCATATTTGGTGGCAATCTCCATCATCCGAGTCAGAGTCATATCTCCTGTCCGACCGAATTTTAGATTCAACTCCCGATACTTAACGCCTTCCTTGAAGGCACAAATTGCTTGGTGATCTAACACATTCTCCACTGTATGGTGCAACGTGGTCCATCTCTGGATATAATCCCTCAATGTTTCATTCGGTTTCTGGACACAACACTGCAATTCTATCAACCCTGTCGGCCTTTTGCAAGTGCCTTCAAAGGTCCTAACAAACACTCGAGCAAGTTCCTCCCAACTATATATACTGCCAGGAGCCAACTGATTCAACCACGCTCTGGCTGAGCCCTCCAACATCAAGGGGAGGTGCTTCATAGCCACATCATCATTGCCACCACCAATCTGCACAGCCACTTGGTAGTCCTCCAGCCAAGTGTCTAGCTTGGACTCGCCGGTGAACTTGCTGACTCCAGTCACCAACCTGAAGTTGGGAGGAATCACTGCTGCTCTGATGGCTCTGCTGAAACACTCGGGTCCTGAAACATGCACCCTACTTCCAGTCGGATGATCTCTATCGTGGCCTTCTCCGTGAGCCCTGTTCCTATCAACTAGACCTTGAACGGGGATAGATCTTGCATCAAAGCCTGGCTCTCTGGGGTCGACTGGAATTCTTTGTTCGCCGTTGTGGGGGTGCCTGTCATCTTGCCGCCGAGGCACGTATGACCCACTCCTCGGAGGAGGCGTGGGCACTCGACGACGGTCATCGTGGTCAAGTCGATGATCATACTGCTCACGGTTCCTGTACTGATCTTGCCGGTGCCCACGTTCCTCACGCCGTGGAGGCAATCTTAGGCTGTGAGCAGATTGGACAGTATCTGCCACCACAGATCTGCTATGTATTCTGCTCTCCCGCTGCCTAGAGCAAAGCCCGGATCTGCATCAAACCTCGGCCAGCTTCTGACTGGGAAGGTTGAATTGACTCTGCTATTCGAGCTGCAACTGTGAGATTCTGGATCGGAGTTCGGTATACCTGAGTCGGAGGCGGAAAAAGTTGTCGTCAACTGGATTCAGGAATCCGCTGCCGGGCACGCTCGTCGAGGGCACGCTGGAGGTTCTCCAGTCGAGTGCGCTCAGCCAAGTTGGCCAGGCGTGCCTCCTCCAAGGCCTGGGCCTCGGGGGTTTCTCCAACGATAGGAGTGTGAAGCGCATCCATGTTACGGCGGCGAGGCTCTTCCCTCCGCTGCGAAGCGAGGGGTTCGGGGCGGTACTCCTCATGGGCATGTGATGGGTCGCCGACGCCATCACCGCTGTCTTCACGGGTGAAGCCAGGAGGACTGTGTGGTCCATTGACCATCAAAACTTCTGCCGCGGGGTCGCTGCTATCGCACTTGGATGCAGTCTCAACGGAGCCAGTCAACAGATCAAACAGGCCGTAGAGCATTTCATCAGGCTCGATCGCCGCGATTTGTGGGGTGGCCGATTGGCGGGCCACCGCATGTCTCACCCACCGCTGAAGCCGCGATCGACCGAATCGCTGGCGCCAGCGAGCAACGGAAAGTGAGGTTTCCATAGGAGCCGAATGATACTGAGTCAACGGCTGCTGAAGAAGGACGCCGCGGATGCATGCGCGGAAGTGCGTCGCCCCGCGGACGGGGAGCGCCTCGACGTCAAGTGGAGCCTCGTGGAGCCAAGCGGAGTCGTCGGCGATGAAGATAAGCGCGCCGAGACGGATCTCGCGGCCTTCAGCCAATCCTCCGCCGGAAACCATGATGACGGGAATCGGAAAAATCACAACTTCTCCAACAAACTGCTAAGACACCTGCCCCAAGGTGGGCGCCAACTGTCGTGGTTCTAAGACTGACAGTAGAATGGGGGGTAGGTATGAGGAGGCAAGATCCTAGCTATGGAGTACTTGTACACACTAGTTTACGAGTTCAGACCCTTCTCGGAGGAAGTAACAGCCCTACGTCTCGATGCCCTGAGGCGGTCGACTGGATTATATGCATATGTGTGTGTTTACAAAAGATGTGAACCCCTGTCCTGGAGGAGGGGGTGGCTTATATAGAGTGCGCCAGGACCACAGCTCCCCTCCGTTATGCAGGGTTCAATGTACATAAAGGTGGAGCGTTATAGGTAAGGTCCGTATTAAAGTGCTATAAATGGTAGTTAAGGCTATGAGTAAACGCCCGACCGTTGCTGTGTAGAGTGGCTTCAGATCTTCTGTTTGTCGAGTGACTTTTGTGATGGTCGAGTGACATTGATTCTTCCGAGTGGAATGTCTCTGGTCGAGTGGATGATGGTACCCTTTGAATGCTGTTGGCTTTAGGGTGAAGTCCTTGGGGAGGTAGTCTAGGTCAGGCCTATGAACCTACCCTAGGTACATAGCTTCATCACCTACCACATAATCACTAGCATCACACATAATTTCAAAGGGTAAATTCCAATCAGGTGGTTGAACAATAGGTGCAGAAATCAAAGCTTTTTTTAAGTATCTCTAATGCTTATACAAAATCATCATCAAAGACAAAAGGAACATATTTTTGTAAAAGATTAGTCAGAGGCCTGGAAATTTTAGAGAAGTCTTTAATGAACCTACTATAAAAACCGGCATGACCAAGGAAACTTCTTATACCTTTGATGTCCTTAGGACACGACATCTTTTCAATAGCATCAAATTTAGCTTTATCAACTTCAATACCTCTTTCAGAAATTATATGCCCCAGGACAATACCTTCATTAACCATAAAGTGGCACTTCTCCCAATTCAAGACAAGATTAGTTTCTTCACATCTCTGCAAAACTTGATCAAGGTTGCTTAAGCAATCATCAAAAGAAGTTCCATAAATGGAGAAATCATCCATGAAAACCTCAACAATCTTTTCACAAAAGTCAGAGAATATAGAAGTTATACATCTTTGAAAGGTAGCAGGTGCATTACATAAACCAAAAGGCATACGTCTATAAGCAAAAGTACCGAAAGGGCAAGTAAAAGTGGTCTTTTCCTGACCTCTTTTGACACAGGTATTTGAGAGAAACCATAATAACCATCTAGAAAGCAAAAGTGTGTATGTTTAGATAATATTTCTAGCATTTGATCAATAAAAGGTAAAGGGTAATGATCCTTTTTAGTAGCTTTATTTAATTTGCGGAAGTCAATTACCATTCTATAGCCTGTAACAATTCTTTGTTGGATCAATTCATCTTTATCATTAGGAACAACAGTAATGCCTCCCTTCTTAGGGACACAATGAACACGACTTACCCACTGACTATCAGCAACAGGATAAATTATACCTGCCTCCAGAAGCTTTAGTATTTCTTTTCTTACCACTTCTTTCATCTTAGGATTTAACCGTCGTTGGTGATCAACAACCGGTTTAGCGTATTTCTCCAATTTTATTTTGTGCTGGCATAGAGTGGACTAATGCCCTTAAGATCATCAAGAGTATATCCAATAGTTGCACGGTGCTTCTTCAGAGTTTTCAATAATCTCTCTTCTTCTTGCTCTGAAAGGTTAGCACCAATAATAACAGGATATATCTTCTTTTCATCAAGATAAGCATATTTTAGAGTATTAGGTAATGGTTTAAGCTCAAACACGGGATCGCCTTTGGGTGGAGGAGGATCCCCTAAGATTTCAACAGGCAAATTGTGATTCAAAATAGGTCCCTGTTTAAAGAATACTTCATCTATTTCCCTTCTTTCATTCATAAATATATCATTTTCATGGTCTAGCAAAAAAAATTCTAAAGGATCATTAGGAGGCACGGTAATAGAAGCAAGACCAATAATTTCATCTTTACTAGGCAATTATTTATCATGGGGTTCTCTACGAAATTTAGCAAAGTTAAATTCAAGAGACATATCCCCTAAACCAACAGAAAAAAAATCCTTTTTGTAGTCTATCTTAGCATTAACAGTATTCAATAAGGGTCTACCAAATATAATGGGACAGAAGTCATCTTGTGGGGAACCAAGAACAAGAAAAACAGCAGGATATTTAACTTTCCCACACAAGACTTCAACATCTCTAACAATCCCAACAGGTGAAATAGTATCTCTATTGGCAAGCTTAATTGTAACATCTATCTCTTCTATCTCAGCAGGTGCAGTATCATGCATAATTTCTTTGTATAAGGAATGAGGTATTGCACTTGCACTAGCACCCATACCACATAAGCCATGATAGCAATGATCTCCTATTTTAACAGAAATAACAGGCATGCCTACAACAGGTCTATGTTTATTTTTAGTATCGGGTCTAGCAATTCTAGCAGCTTCATCACAGAAGTAAATAACATGTCCATCAATATTATCGGCCAAGAGACCTTTAACCATAGCAACACTAGGTTCAACTTTAATTTGCTCAGGACGTGTAGGTATTTTAGCATTACTCTTACGAACCACAGTTGAAGCTTTAGCATGATCCTTTATTCTAACAGGGAAAGGTGGTTTCTCAATATAAGTTGTAGGAACAATGGGATCAACATTATAAGTGATAGTCTTTTCTTCAACTTTAATAGGTTAAACTACTTTTACTTCAACGGGAGGATTATATTTAAACCAATTCCTTAGGGATATCAACATGAGTAGCAAAGGATTCATAGAAAGAAGCTACTATCTCAGAGTCAAGTCCATATTTAGTGCTAAATTCATGGAAAACATCGGTATCCATAAAAGATTTAACACAATCAAACTTAGGGGTTATACCTGACTCCTTACCTTCCTTGAGGTCCCAATCTTCAGAGTTGCGTTTAATTCTTTCCAATAAATCTCATTTGAATTCAATAGTCTTCATCATAAAAGAACCAGTACAAGAAGTATCGAGCATGGAGCGATTATTGTGAGAAAGCTAAGCATAAAAATTTTGAATAATAATTTCTCTTGAGAGATTATGATTGGGGCATGAATATAACATTGACTTCAGCCTCCCCCAAGCTTGAGCGATGCTTTCTCCTTCGCGAGGCCAAAAATTATATATATAATTACGATCACGATGAACAAGATGCATAGGATAAAACTTCTGATGACATTCCAGTTTCAATCGGTTGTAGTTCCATGATCCCATACCATCACATAGCCTAAACCATGTCAATGCCTTTCCCTTCAAAGATAAAGGTAATACCTTCTTCTTGATAACATCCTCGGGCATACTTGCAAGCTTAAATAATCCACAAACTTCATCCACATAGATTAGGTGCAAATCGGGATGCAGTGTTCCATCTCCTGTAAAAGGATTAGCTAGAAGTTTCTCTATCTTACCCGAAGGAATTTCAAAGTAAACATTTTCAATAGGTTCAGTAGGTTGAGGAGCAACACTTTGCTCTACTGTTTGGGGTGAAGATACCCCGAACAAGCCGCTCAAAGGATTATGTTCCATAGTAACAAGTGACAGTAAATTTCAGCACATTATATACATTTTTCCTTACCAAATTCCACTTACCAAAGGGGCTTCACTCCCCGGCAACGGTGCTAGAAAAGAGTCTTGATGACCCACAAGTATAGGGGATCTATCATAGTCCTTTTGATAAGTAAGAGTCTCAAACCCAACGAGGAGCAGAAGGAAATGATAAGCAGTTTTCAGTAAGGTATTCTCTACAAGCACTGAAATTATCGGTAACAGATAGTTTTGTGATAAGGTAATTTGTAATGGGTAACATGTAATAGAAGTAAATAAGGTGCAACAAGATGGACCAATCCTTTTTTTAGCAAAGGACAAGCCTGGATAAACTCTTATATAAAGGAAAACGCTCGCGAGGACACATGGGTATTATCGTCAAGCTAGTTTTCATCACGCTCATATGATTGTCGTTCGTTACTTTGATAATTTGATATGTGGGTGGACCGGTGCTTGGGTACTGACCTTCCATGGACAAGCATCCCACTTATGATTAACCCCTCTTGCAAGCATTCGCAACTACAAAAGAAGTATTAAGGTAAACCTAACCATAGCATGAAACATATGGATCCAAATCAACCCCTTACGAAGCAACGCATAAACTAGGGTTTAAGCTTCTGTCATTCTAGCAACCCATCATCTACTTATTACTTCCCAATGCCTTCCCTAGGCCCAAACAATGGTGAAGTGTCATGTAGTCGATGTTCACATGACACCACTAGAGGAAAGACAACATACATCTCATCAAAATATCGAACGAATACCAAACTCCCATGTCCTCAAGAACCAACGTAACTACTCACAAATCATATTCATGTTCATAATCAGAGGGGTATTAATATGCATAAAGGATATGAACATATGATCTTCCACCAAATAAACCAACTAGCATCAACTACAAGGAGTAATCAACACTACTAGCAACCCACAGGTACCAATCTGAGGTTTTGGGACAAAGATTGGATACAAGAGATGAACTAGGGTTTGAGATGAGATGGTGCTGGTAAAGATGTTGATGGAGATTGACCCCCTCCCGATGAGAGGATTGATGGTGATGACGATGGTGATGATTTCCCCCTCCCGTAGGGATGCTTCCCTGGCAGAACAGCTCCACCGGAGCCCTAGATTGGTTCCGCCAAGGTTCCGCCTCGTGGCGGCGGAGTTTTGTCCCGAGAGCTTGCTTATGATTTTTTCCAGGGCGAAATACTTCATGTAGCCAAAGATGGGCACCGGAGGCCTGTCA
This sequence comes from Triticum dicoccoides, assembly GCF_002162155.2. Lineage (NCBI taxonomy): Eukaryota > Viridiplantae > Streptophyta > Magnoliopsida > Poales > Poaceae > Triticum > Triticum dicoccoides. Next base: position 443,210,647 of record NC_041380.1, on the reverse strand, counting down.
GGGGGCCCACGAGGCAGGGCGCGCGCCCAGGGGGATAGGGCGTGCCCACACCCTCGTGGATGGTGGGTGGCCCCTCTGGTGCTTCCTTCGCCCAATATTTTTTATATATTCTAAAACCGACTTCCGTGAAGTTTCGGGACTTTTGGAATTGTGCAGAATAGGTCTCTAATATTTGCTCCTTTTCCAGCCCAGAATTCCAGCTGCCGGCATTCTCCCTCTTCGTGCAAACCTTGTAAAATAAGAGAGAATAGGCATAAGTATTGTGACATAATGTGTAATAATAGCCCATAATGCAATAAATATTGATATAAAAGCATGATGCAAAATGGAGGATCAGGAAAAGACCACTTTTACTTGCCCTTTCGATACCTTTGCTTATAGACGTATGCCTTTTGGTTTATGTAATGCACCTGCTACCTTTCAAAGATGTATGACTGATATATTCTCTGACTTTTGTGAAAAGATTGTTGAGGTTTTCATGGATGATTTCTCCGTGTATGGAACTCCTTTTGATGATTTCTTAAGCAACCTTGATCGAGTTTTGCAGAGATGTGAAGAAACTAATCTTGTCTTGAATTGGGAGAAGTGCCACTTTATGGTTAATGAAGGTATTGTCTTGCGGCATAAAGTTTATGAAATAGGTATTGAAGTTGATAAAGCTAAAGTTGATGCTATTGAAAAGATGATGTGTCGGAAGGACATTAAAGGTATAAGAAGTTTCCTTGGTCATGCCGGTTTTTATAGGAGGTTCATTAAAGAGTTCTCAAAACTTTATAGGCCTCTGACTAATCTCTTACAAAAAGATGTTCCTTTTGTCTTTGATGATGATTGTGTAGAAGCATTTGAAATACTTAAGAAAGCCTTGATTTCTTCACCTATTGTCCAGCCACCTGATTGGAATTTACCCTTTGAAATTAGGTGTGGTGCTAGTGATTATGCGGTAGGTGTTGTTCTAGGACAAAGAGTTGATAAGAAATTAAATGTTATCCAATATGCTAGTAAAACTCTAGACAGTGCCTAGAGAAATTATGCTACTACTAAAAAAGAATTTTTAGCAGTTGTATTTGCATGTGATAAGTTCAGACCTTATATTGTTGATTCTAAAGTTATTGTTCACACTGATCATGCTGCTATTAAATATCATATGGAAAAGAAAGATGCTAAACCTAGACTTATTAGATGGGTTCTCTTGCTACAAGAATTTGATTTGCATATTATTGATAGAGAAGGAGCTGAGAACCCAGTTGCAGCCAACTTGTCTAGGTTAGAGAATGTTCTTGATGACCCACTACCTATAGATGATAGCTTTCTTGATGAACAATTAGCTGTCATAAATGCTTCTCGTACTGCTCCATGGTATGCTGGTTATGCTAATTACATTGTTGCTAAATTTATACCACCTAGTTTCACACACCAGCAAAAGAAAAAAATTCTATGATTTAAGACATTACTTCTAGGATGACCCACACCTTTATAAAGAAGGAGTAGATGGTGTTATTAGATGTTGTGTACCTGAGCATGAACAGGAACAGATCCTACGCAAGTGTCACTCTGAGGCTTATGGAGGACACCACGCTGGAGATAGAACTGCACATAAGGAAAACTCCTCTCTAAATGGGAAGGTCCTTACGTTATCGAAGAGGTCTATCGTTCCGGTGCCATATAAATCAACAACTTCGAAGGCACAAATCCAAAGGTGGTGAACGGCCAAAGAATCAAACATTATATCTCAGGTAATCCCATAAATGTTGAAACCAATGTTATTAATACCGTAACCCCAGAGGAGTACATAAGGGACACTTTCCAGAACGTTTCAGACTCCGAAAAGGAATAGGTATGTGGTACGGTAAGTAAACCGACTCCAAAATAGTTCTAATGGCAATTTTTCTCCGTATAGGAATATTTAAGAAAATAGGAAAATAAGAAGTAGTTCGGAAAGGATACAAGGCATCCACGAGGGTGGAGGGCGCGCCCCCTGCGTCGTGGGCACCTCGTGTGCCCTCCGGACTCCGATTTCTTGCACAATACTTCTTTTGGTCGGTAAAAATTCATTATATAAACTCCTGAAGGTTTTGACCACCGTACCACGGCAAAATCCCCTGTCTTCATTTTGAGCTGTTTTCTGCCAGAGTTTCCAAGGCCAAGAATCATGTCGTCCTCCTCCTCCAAGAACGCGGGTGACGATGCTTGGCTAATGAAGATAGAGATGAAGAGACAAGAACTTGGAGAGATAAACAAGGGTGATAGGATCAAGAAGGCCACGGAGGATCAAGCTCCGGTAGGAGAAGAAGAAGACATACATCAACCTTACTATAACCATCTTACCCCTACTGAAATAGAAGCTTTCAAGATGATTGAAATAGTTCGGGTGCAAAACAAGTATCTCACTCGTGAAAATATTTTGTTGCAAGAATACATCACCGCACTCGAGGGCATTATTTGCAAATTGGAGAATCTCCTACGCTCGATGTGTGACACGACTTCATCAACAACTCTATCATCACCACCACCATCTTCTTCATCACCAAAAGAGAACTGAGTATCGGGTATGGGCACTCCCCTTGGCAACTGCCAAGCTTGGGGGAGGTGCCCCAGTGTCGTATCACCATCACACTTCTATGTTTACCATTTTTCTTAGTTTGATCCTTTTGGTTATATCTTGTTCTAGTAGAATAAAGTTTAGTATGATTTAGCTTTGAGTTTTGTGTTGATCCTTATCTATGTAATCGAGTCCGTGAGCTATATATAATAAAGATTAGTTTTGAGTCAAGGGCTTGATTATCTTGCTATGATCTTGAGGGAATAAAAGAAAAAAAAGGAGAAAGAATAAAAAGAAATAAAGAGATCATATTGATCTTATGAGAGTAATGACTTCACATATAAAGAGTATGATGAATAAAAGTTGCTGAGAGTTGACAAACATAGTTTTGGTCATCGTTGCAATTAATAGGAAGTAATAAAGAAAGAGAGGTTTTCACATATAAATACACTATCTTGGACATCTTTTATGATTGTGAGCACTCATTAAAATATGACATGCTAAAAAGTTGATGTTGGACAAGGAAGACAACATAATGGGTTATGTTTTCTTATATCCGAAATAAATTATATTGTCATGGACCATCCAACATGTTCAGCTTGCCTTTCCCCCTCATGCTAGCCAAATTCTTTGCACCAAGTAGAGATACTACTTGTGCTTCCAAATATCCTTAAACCCAGTCTTGCCATGAAAGTCCACCATATCTACCTATGGATTGAGTAAGATCCTTCAAGTAAGTTGTCATTGTTGCAAGCAATAATAATTGATCTCTAAATATGTATGATCTATTAGTGTGGAGAAAATAAGCTTTATACGAGCTTGTGATATGGAAGAAATAAAAGTGACGGACTGCATAATAAAGGTCCCTATCACAAGTGGCAATATAAAGTGACGTTCTTTTGCATTAAGATTTTGTGCATCCAACCATAAAAACACATGACAACCTATGCTTCCCTCTGCGGAGGGCCTATCTTTTATTTTTGTCCTATACCTTATACAAGAGTCATGGTGATCTTTGCCTTTCCTTTTTACATTTTATCCTTTGGCAAGCACTATATGTTGGAAAGATCCTGATATATATAGCTAATTGGATGTGGGTTTTCATAAAGCATTATTGTTGACATTACCCTTGAGGTAAAAGGTTGGGAGGCAAAACTATAAGCCCCTATCTTTCTCTATGTCCGATTAAAACTTCATACCCATAAGTATTGCGTGAGTGTTAGCAATTGTGAAAGACTAAATGATAGTTGAGTATGTGGACTTGCTGAAAAGCTCTTATATTGACTCTTTCCGATGTTATGGTAAATTTCAATTGCTTCAATGACTGAGATTATAGTTTGCTAGCTTTCAATGAAGTTTCTGATTCATACTTTACATTATGAATGGATGGTTACTTTAGCATAAGAAACCATATGACTATATATATATATATGTGTGTGTGTGTGTGTGTTGTTGTTGTTGTTGTTCTAAGAATGATCATGATACCCTCATGTTCGTATTTTATTTTATCGACACCTCTATCTCTAAACATGTGGACATATTTTTCGATATCGGCTTCCACTTGAGGACAAGCGAGGTCTAAGCTTGGGGGAGTTGATATGTCCATTTTGCGTCATGCTTTTATATCGATATTTATTGCATTATGGGTTGTTATTACACATTATGTCACAATACTTATGCCTTTTCTCTCTTATACAAGGTTTACATGAAGAGGGAGAATACCGGCAGCTGGAATTCTTGGCTGGAAAAGGAGCAAATATTACAGACCTATTCTGCACAACTCCAAAAGTCCTGAAACTCCAGGAAAGTCAGTTTTGGAATATATTAAAAATATTGGGCGAAGAAAGCACCAAAGGGGGGCCAGCCACCGTCCACGAGGGTGGGGGCGCCCCCTGCCTCGTGGGCTACCTGGCAGGCCTCCGATGCCCATCTTTTGGTATAAGGTGTCTTTCGCCCTGGAAAAATCATAAGAAAGCTTTCGGGACGAAGCGCCTCCGTCTCGAGGCGGAACCTTGGCTGAACCAATCTAGGGCTTCGGCGGAGCTGTTCTGCCGGGGAAACATCCCTCCGGGAGGGGGAAATTGTCACCATCATCATCACCATCGATCCTCTCATCGGGTGCGGGTCAATCTCCATCAACATCTTCACCAGCACCATCTCCTCTCAAACCCTAGTTCATCCCTTGTATCTGATCTTTGTCTCAAAACCTCAGATTGGTACCTATGGGTTGCTAGTAATGTTGATTACTCCTTGTAGTTGATGCTAGTTGGTTTATTCGGTGGAAGATTATATGTTCAGATTCTTTATGCATATTAATACTCATCGGATTATGAACATGAATATGATTCATGAGTAGTTATGTTTGTTCTTGAGGACATGGGAGAAGTCTTGCTATAAGTAGTCATGTGAATTTGGTATTCATTCGATATTTTGATGAGATGTATGTTGTCTTTCCTCTAGTGGTGTTATGTGAACGTCGACTACATGACACTTCACCATTGTTTGGGCCTAGGGGAAGGCATTGGGAAGTAATGAGTAGATGATGGGTTGCTAGAGTGACAGAAGCTTAAACCCTAGTTTATGCGTTGCTTCGTAAGCGACTGATTTGGATCCATATGTTTCATGCTATGATTAGGTTTACCTTAATTCTTCTTTCGTAGTTGCAGATGCTTGCGAGGGGGGTTAATCATAAGTGGGATGCTTGTCCAAGGAAGGGTAGTACCCAAGCACCGGTCCACCCGCATATCGAATTATCAAAGTAACGAACGCGAATCATATGAGCATGATGAAAACTAGCTTGACAATATTTTCCATGTGTCCTCGGGAGCGCTTTCCTTTATATAAGAGTTTGTCCAGGCTTATCCTTTGCTACAAAAAGGATTGGGCCACCTTGCTGCACCTCGTTTACTTTTGTTACTTGTTAGCCGTTACGAATTACCTTATCACAAAACTATCTATTACCGATAATTTCAGTGCTTGCATAGAATACCTTATTGAAAGTTGCTTGTCATTTCCTTCTGCTCCTCGTTGGGTTCGACACTCTTACTTATCGAAAGGACTATGATAGATCCCCTATACTTGTGGGTCTTCAATGACCTCATTCATGAGATCGGTTCCACCGATAGACATGCAACTGGTTTTGCATAAAGGTGGCTGGCGAGTGTGTGTTTCTCCTGCTTTGGTTGTATCGAATTTGACTGCGGCCGGTCCTTGTTGAAGGTTAAAACTGCAAACTTGATAAATCACCGTTGTGGTTTTGATGCATAGGTAAGAATGGTTCTTGCTAGAAGCCCGTAGCAGCCACTTAAAACTTGCAACAACAAAGTAGAGGACGTCTAACGTGTTTTTGCAGGGCATGTTATGATGTGATATGGTCAAGACATGATGTGATATGCGTTGTTGTATGAGATGATCATGTTTTGTAAAAGTTATCAACAACTGGCAGGAGCCTTATGGTTGTCGCTTTATTGTAATTGTTTTACTTTATCACTATGCGTTAGCGATAGTTGTAGAAGCAATAGTTGGCGAGACGACCACGACACTACAATGGAGATCAAGGTGTCAAGCCGATGACGATGGAGATCATGATGGTGCTTTGGAGATGGAGATCAAAGGCACAACATGATGATGGCCATATCATGTCACATATTTTGATTGCATGTGATGTTTATCTTTATGCATCTTATTTTGCTTAGTACAGCGGTAGCATTATAAGATGATCCCTTACTAAAATTTTAAGGTATAAGTGTTCTCCCTGAGTATGCACCATTGCGACAGTTCATCGTGCTGAGACACCACGCGATGATCGGGTGTGATAGGCTCTACGTTCAGATGCAATGGGTACAAGACAGTTTTGCACATGCGGAATACTCGGGTTAAACTTGACGAGCCTAGCATGTACAGACATGCATGGCCTCAGAATAGTGGAGACCGAAAGGTCGAACGTGAATCATATAGTAGATATGATCAACATAGAGATGTTCATCATTGATGACTACTCCATCTCACGTGATGACCAGACATGGTTTAGCTGATTTGGATCACGTATCATTTAGATGACTTGAGGTATGTCTATCTAAGTGTGAGTTCTTAAGTAATATGATTAATTGAACTTAATTTATCATGAACTTAGTCCTGATAGTATTTGCATATCTATGTTGTAGATCAATAGCTCACGATATAGCTCCTATATATTTTTGATATGTTCCTAGAGAAAACTAAGTTGAAAGATGATAGTAGCAATGATGCGGACTGAGTCCGTGATCTAAGGATTATCCTCATTGCTGTATAGAAGAATTATGACCTTGATGCACCGCTAGGTGACAGACCTGTTGCAGGAGTAGATGTAGACGTTATGAACATTCTGCAAGCTCGATATGATGACTACTTGATAGTTTAGTGCACCATTGAAAGGATCGATATAGTTGACTAGAGGGGTGGGGGTGAATAGGCAACTAACAATTTTTAGCTTTTCTTTACCAAATTAAACTTTGCATCAAAATAAGTTTTCTAGATGTGTAACTAGGTGAGCAACCTATATGATGCAACAACAACAAGCACACAAGCAAGTAAGGGATACAATGCAATATAAGCTTGCACAAGTAAAGGTGAGAGATAACCAATAGCAGAGCCGGTGGAGACAAGAATGTGTTACCGAAGTTCCTTCCCTTTGAGAGGAAGTACGTCTCCGTTGGAGCGGTGTGGAGGCACAATGCTCCCCAAAAAGCCACTAGGTCCACCATATTCTCCTCACACCCTCACACAATGCGAGATGTCATGATTCCACTATTGGTGCCCTTGAAGGCGGTGATCGAACCTTTACAAACAAGGTTGGGGCTATATCCACAACTCAATTGGAGGCTCCCAACAATACCACGAAGCTTCACCACAATGGAATGTGGCTCCGAGCTGACCTCAACCGTCTAGGGTGCTCAAACACCCAAGAGTAACAAGATCTGCAAGGGATTAGTGGGGGGAATCAAATTTCTCTTGGTGGAAGTGTAGATCTAGGCCTTCTCAACCAATCCCTAAAGAATCAACAAGTTTGATTGGCTAGGGAGCGAGATCGGGTGAAAATGAGCTTCAGAGTAACAATGGAGCTTGGGGGAAAATAGGTAGGTCAACTTGGAGAAGAAGACCTCCTTTTATAGTGGGGGAACCAATCCAACTGTTACCCCCCTCTTCAGCCCACACAGAGCGGTACTACTGCTCAGTAGAGCGGTACTACCGCTGGTAGCAACGGTACTACCGCGACCCCTAGCGGTACTACCGCATAGACTGAGAGTAGAAGAAGCAGAGGAAGAACGGGAGAGAGAGGAGGTCTGGGCGGCACTAGTAGCGGTGGTAGCCGCGGTACTACCGCTCATGGGCAGTACTACTGCCGCACAACCCGACACGAGAAAATGCATCCTCGAATCGATGTGGTAGCATTGACGAAACAAGACGATGTTGCCGCCTATGCCCCGAAGCGGTATTATCGTTGTAGACAACGGTACTGCCGCTTGAGGACCATACGCGGTACTACCGCTCTGGCAGCGGTACTACCGCTTCCTCCTCACAGTCTCTACAACAGTTCAAACAGCAAGCTCCAAGGGGAGGAAAGGAGCTGGGGTGCAACAAAGACGTGTACGTGTTGATTCCACCCTAGACTTTCCAATGCGGACCCCCTCTTGATAGTATGGTGACTCCTAGGACTCAAGTCCACCAAACCGAAACACAGGAGACTACACCATCTTCACATAAAGCTCTGAGGGGAACCGAATCGTCTTGTGCCTAGACATGAGATATCTAAAATGCTCAATGCACATGATTAGTCTGCAAAAGCATTGTCATTAATCACCAAAACCACTTAGGGAGAAATATGCCCTTACAACCGTGCTTTACGGCTTAGAACCGGGACTTCAAAAAACGTTTTGAACGCCAAGGAGCATATGAGATGTTCTAATATCTGAAATTTGTATTTCAGACTCATGCCCGTGTCGAGAGGTATGAGACCTCTGACAAGTACTTTGCCTACAAGATGGAGGAGAATAGCTCAGCTAGTGAGCATGTGCTCAAAATGTTTGGGTACTAAAATCGCTTGAATCAAGTAGGAGTTAATCTTCAAGATAAGATAGTGAGTGACAAAGTTCTCTAGTCACTATCACCAAGCTACTAGAACTTCGTGATGAACTATAATATGCAAGGGATGACGAAAAAAATTCCCGAGCTCTTCGCGATGCTGAAATTGGAAAAGGTAGAAATCATGAAAGAGCATCAAGTGTTGATGGTTGACAAGACCACTAGTTTCAAGTAAAAGGGAAAGGGAAAGAAAGGGAACTTCAAGAAGAATGGCAAGCAAGTTGCCACTCCCATGAAGAAGCCCAAAGCTAGACCCAAGCCTGAAACTGAGTGGTTCTACTACAAAGGAAATGGTCCCTGGAAGCGGAACTGCCCCAAATACTTGGCGGATAAGAAGGATGGCAAAGTGAACAAAGGTATATATGATATACATGTTATTGATGTGTAATTTACTAGTGTTCATAGCAACCCCTAGGTATTTGATACTAGTTCAGTTGCTAAGATTAGTAACTCAAATTAGGAGTTGCAGAATGAACAGAGACTAGTTAAGAGGGAAGTGACGATGTGTGTTGGAAGTGATTCCAAGGTTGATACGATCACCATCGCACACTCACTCTACCTTCGAGATTAGTGTTGAACCTAAAATAAATGTTATTTGGTGTTTGCGTTTATCATGAATATGATTAGATCATGTTTATTGCGATACGGTTATTCATTTAAGTCAGAGAATAATTCTTGTTCTATTTACATGAATAAAACCTTCTATGGTCATACATCCAATGTAAATGGTTTATTGAATCTCCATCGTAGTAATACACATATTCATAATATTGATGCCAAAAGATGCAAAATTGATAATGATAGTGCAACATACTTGTGGCACTGCCGTTTTGGTCATATTAGTGTAAAGCGCATGAAGAAACTTCATGCAGATTGACTTTTGGAATCACTTGATTATGAATCATTTTATACTTGCGAACCATGCCTCATGGGCAAGATGACTAAAACTCCATTCTCCGGAACATGGAGCAATCCAATGACTTATTGGAAATAATACATACCGATGTATGCGGTCCGATGAGTGTTGAGGCTCGCGGCGGGTATCGTTATTTTCCGACCTTCAAAGATGATTTGAGCAGATATGGGTATGTCTACTTAATGAAACACAAGTCTGGAACATTTGCAAAGTTCAAAGAAATTCAGAGTGAAGTAGAGAATCATCGTAACAACAAATAAAGTTTCTACAATCTGATCGCGGAGGCGAATATTTGAGTTACGAGTTTGGCCTTCATTTCAAACAATGTGGAATAGTTTCACAATTCACGCCACCTAGAAGACCACAGCGTAATGGTGTATCTGAACGTCGTAACCGTACTTTATTAGATATGGTGCAATCTATGATGTCTCTTACCGATTTACCACTATCGTTTTGGGGTTATGCATTAGAGACAGCTGCATTCATGTTAAGTAGGGCACCGTCTAAATCCGTTGAGACGACACCGTATGGTATATGGTTTGGCAAGAAACCTAAGTTGTCGTTTCTTAAAGTTTGGGGTTACGATGCTTATGTGAAAAAGCTTCAGCCTGATAAGCTCGAACCCAAATCGGAGAAGTGCATCTTCATAGGATACCCAAAAGAAACAATTGGGTACTCCTTATACCACAGATCCGAAGGCAAGATCTTTGTTGCCGAGAATGGAACCTTTCTAGAAAAGGAGTTTTTCTCGAAAGAAGTGAATGGGAGGAAAGTAGAACTTGATGAGGTAATTGTACCTTCTCTTGAATTGGAAAGTAGCTCATCACACAAAACCGTTCCCGTGATGCCTACACCAACTAGAGAGGAAGCTAATGATAATGATCATGGAACTTCAGATCAAGTTACTACCGAACCTCGTAGGTCAACCAGAGCACGTTCCGCACAAGAGTGGTATGGTAATCTGATCGCTCTCTGACTATAGTGCTAGTAAAGCTCCTGTCTGCTAGGACTACTTCGGTATTTCCCCAAAGAGGAAGGGATGATGCAGCACAACGGCGGTAGGTATTTCCCTCAATGAAGAAACCAAGGTTATCGAACCAGTAGGAGAACCAAGCAACACAACATAAACAGCACCTGCACACAAATAACAACAGCTCGCCCGACGTGTTAAAGGGGTTGTCAATCCCTTTCAGGTAACGATGCCAGAAAATTGTAGTAGATTGAAATAATATATCACAAATAATATAAAGTGCAGCAAAGTATTTTTGTATTTTTGGTTTAATAGATCTGAATAAAAATGCAAAGGAAAAGTAGATCGCAAGCAAATATATGAGGAAGAAGACCCAGGGGCCGTAGGTTTCACTAGTGGCTTCTCTCGAGAAAAATAGCAAACAGCGGGTAAACAAATTACTGTTGGGCAATTGATAGGACCTCAAATAATTATGACAATATCCAGGCAATGATCATTACATAGGCATCACGTCCAAGATTAGTAAACCGACTCCCACCTGCATCTACTAGTATTACTCCACACATCGACCGCTATCTAGCATGCATCTAGTGTATTAAGTTCATGAAAAAATAGAGTAATGCAATAAGAACAATGGTGTAGACAAGACCCGTTTATCTATTATGTAGATATAGATCCCGTCTTTTTATCCTTAGTAGCAACGATACATACGTGTCGGTTCCCTTTCTGTCACTAGGATCAAGCACCGTAAGATCGAACCCACTACCGGGCACCTCTTCCCATTGCAAAATAAATAGATCAAGTTGGCCAAACAAAACCCAAATATCGGAGAAGAAATACGACGCTATAAGAGATCATGCATATAAGAGATCATGCATATAAGAGATCAAAGAAACTCAAATAACTTTCATGGATATAAAAAGATATGACTGATCATAAACTCAAAGTTCATCAGATCCCAACAAACACACCGCAAAAAGAGTTACATCATATGGATCTCCAATAGACCATTGTATTGAGAATCAAGAGAGAGAGATGAAGCCATCTAGCTACAAACTACGGACCCGAAGGTCTACAAAGAACTACTCATGCATCATCAGAGAGGCACCAATGGAGGTGGTGAACCCCATCCGAGATGGTGTCTAGATTGGATCTAGTGGTTCTGGACTCTGCAGCGGCTGGATGAATATTTCGTCGACTCCCCTAGGGTTTCTGGAATATTTGGATATTTATAGAGCAAAGAGGCGGTCCGGGGGGCACCCGAGGTGGGCACAACCCACCAGGGCGCACCTGGGCCTCTTGGCGCGCCCTGGTGGCCTCTTGGCGCGCCCTGGTGGGTTGTCCCCTCCTCGGGACTCCTCCCAGATGCTTCCAGGGCCCAACTTGTTCCTTCTGGTCCATAAATCTCCGTAAAGTTTCGTGGCATTTGGACTCCGTTTGATATTGATTTTCTGTGATGTAAAAAATATGGAAAAAACAGAACTGGCACTTGGCACTATGTCAATAGGTTAGTACCAAAAAATGATATAAAATGACTATAAGATGGTTATAAAACATCCAAGATTGATAATATAATAGCATGGGACAATCAAAAATTATAGATACGTTGGAGACGTATCATAATCCTGTTATGAAAGTTATGTTACTAGACCATGACGAACCTACGAACTATGAAGAGCTATGATGAGCCCAGATTCCGATAAATGGCTTGAGGCCATGAAATCTGAGATAGGATCCGTATATAAAACAAAGTGTGAACTTTGGTGGACTTGCCCGATGATCGGCAAGCCATTGAGAATAAATGGATCTTCAAGAGGAAGACGGACGTTGATGGTAGTGTTACTATCTACAAAGCTCGAATTGGCGCAAAAGGTTTTCGACAAGTTCAAAGTGTTGACTATGATGAGATTTTCTCACTCGTATCGATGCTTAAGTCTGTCTGAATTATGTTAGCAATTGCCGCATTTTATGAAATCTGGCAAATGGATATTAAAAATTGCATTCCTTAATGAATTTATTAAATAAGAGTTGTATATGATACAACCAAAAGGTTTTGTCAATCCTAAAGGTGCTAACGAAATGTGCAAGGTCCAGCGATCCATCTACGGACTGGTGCAAGCATCTCGGAGTTGGAATATACGCTTTGATGAGTTGATCAAAGCATATAGTTTTATACAGACTTGCGGTGAAGCCTGTATTTACAAGAAAGTGAGTAGGAGCACTACCGCCTTTCTGATAAGTATATGTGAATGACATATTGTTGATCGGAAATGATGTAGAATTTTCTGAAAGGCATAGAGGAGTGTTTGAAAGGATTTTTTCAAAGAAATACCTCGGTGAAGCTCCTTACATATTGGCATCAAGATCTATAGAGATAGATCAAGATGCTTGATAAGACTTTCGATGAGTACAAACCTTGATAGTATTTTGAAGGAGTTCAAAATGGATCAGTCAAAGAAGGAGTTTTTGCCTGAGTTGTAAGGTATGAAGTTGAGTAAGACTCAAAACCCGACAACAACAAAAAATAGAGAGAGAATGAAAGTCATTCTCTATGCCTTAGCCATAGGTTCTATAAAGTATGCCATGTTGTATACCAGACCTATTGTGTACATTTCCATGAGTTTGACAAGGGGGTACAATAGTGATCCAGGAGTAGGTCACTGGACAGCGGTCAAAATTATCCTTAGGTACCTAAAGAGGCCTAAGGAAATGTTTCTCGGTTATGAAGGTGACAAAGAGTTCGTCGTAAATGGTTACGTCGATGCAAGCTTTGATACTGATCCAGATGACTCTGAGTCTCAATCTGGATACATATTCAAAGTGGGAGCAATTAGCTAGAGTAGCGCCATGCAGAGCATTGTAGACATAGAAATTTGCAAAATACATACGGATCTGAATGTGGTAGACCCGTTGACTAAACTTCTCTCACAAGCAAAACATGATCACACCTTAAGTACTCTTTGGGTGTTAATCACATAGCGATGTGAACTAGATTATTGACTCTAGTAAACCCTTTGGGTGTTCGTCACATGGCGATGTGAACTATGGGTGTTAATCACATAAAGATGTGAACTATTGGTGTTAAATCACATGGCGCCGTGAACTAGATTATTGACTCTGGTGCAAGTGGGAGACTGAAAGAAATATGCCCTAGAGGCAATAATAAAGTTGTCATTTTTATTTCCTTATATCATGATAAATGTTTATTATCCATGCTAGAATTGTATTAACTGGAAACTTGATACATGTGTGAATACATAGACAAAACACCGTGTCCCTAGTAAGCCTCTACTATACTAGCTTGTTAATAAAAGATGGTTAAATTTCCTAACATAGACATGTGTTGTCATTTGATGAATGGGATCACATCATTAGGAGAATGATGTGATGGACAAGACCCATCTGTTAGCTTAGCATATTGATCGTTCAAGTTTCATTGCTATTGCTTTCTTCAGGTCAAATACATATTCATTCGACTATGAGATTATGCAACTCCCGGATACCGGAGGAATACCTTGTGTGCTATCAAATGTCACAATGTAACTGTGTGATTATAAAGATGCTCTACAGGTATCTGCGAAGGTGTTTGTCGGGTTGGCATAGATCGAGATTAGGGTTTGTCACTCCGAGTATCGGAGAGGTATCTCTGGGCCCTCTCAATAATGCACATCATAAGAAGCCTTGCAAGCAATGTGACTAATGAGTTAGTTGCGGGATGATGTATTACGGAACGAGTAAAGAGACTTGCCGGTAATGAGATTGAACTAGGTATGAAGATACCGATGATCGAATCTCGGGCAAGTAACATACCGATGGCAAAGGAAATAACGTATGTTGTCATTACGGCTCGACCGATAAAGATCCGTCGGACTCTTGATCCAGCAATAATTGTTATTACGTATGTTGTCATTACGGTTCGACTGATAAAGATTTGATATTAGGGTCGAACCGTAATGACAACATACGTTACTCGACGATCCAGCAATAATTCTCCCTCTCCCACCTATATATACATGGGGAGGGGGCGCCTAGAAGACACACCAACAATTGTTAGCCGTGTGCGGCGTCCCCCTCCACAGTTTACGCCTCCGGTCATATTCACGTAGTGCTTAGGCGAAGCCCTGCGCGGATCACTTCACCATCACCGTCACCACGTCGTCGTGCTGACAGAAGTCTCCCTCGACACTTTGCTGGATCAAGAGTTCGAGGGACGTCATCGAGCTGAACATGTGCAGAACTCGGAGGTGCCGTACGTTCGGTGCTTGATCGGTCGGAACGAGAAGAAGTTCAACTACATCAACCGTGTTGTCAAACGCTTCCGCTTTCGATCTACGAGGGTATGTAGACACACTCTCCCCCTCTCGTTGCTATGCATCTCCTAGATAGATCTTGCGTGAGCGTAGAAATTTGTTTGAAATTACATGCTACATTTCCCAATAGAGAGGATGATGCAGTACAATAGAGATAAGTATTTCCCTCAGTTAAGAACCAAGATTATCGATCCAGTAGGAGAACCACGCAAGACCTCGTGAACAACACCTACATACAAAATAACAAATACTTGCACCCAATGCGATCAAGGGGGCTGTTAATCCGCTCGATGGTTAATTGCAAGGATCAAGTCTGATAATGGTAGATAGATAAACAAAAACACAAAATAAAATAACGGTAAATAAATTGCAGCAGGGTATTTTTGGATTTTATATATGATAGAGATAGACTCAGGGGCCATAGTTTTAACTATAAGCTTCTCTCTCTAACAAAAAGCATATAATGGGTAAACAAATTATTGTTGGGCAATTGATAGAAAGCACATAGTTATGACGATATCCAAGGTAATGATCATGTATATAGGCATCATGTCCGAGACAAGTAGACCGACTTCTGCCTGCATCTACTACTATTACTCCACACAACGACCGCTATCTAGCATGCATCTAGAGTATTAAGTTCATAAAGAACGGAGTAACGCCTTAAGAAAGATGACATGATGTAGACAAAGTAAACTCAAGCAATATGAATAAACCCCATCATTTTATCCTCAATGACAACAATACAAATATGTGTCTTGTCCCTTTCTGTCACTGGGATATAGAGCACCGCAAGATTGTACCCATTACAAAGCACCTCTCCCATTGCAAGATAAATCAATCTAGTTGGCCAAACCAAACGGATAGATCGGAGAGAAATACAAAGCTATAATAATCATGCATAAAAGAGTTCAGAGAAGACTCATATAATATTCATAGATAATCTGATCATAAACCCACAATTCGTCGGATCCCAACAAACACAGCGCAAAAGATTACATCGAATAGATCTCCAAGAACATCAAAGAGAACATTGTATTGAAGATCAAAGGGAGAGAAGAAGCCATCTAGCTATTAGCTATGGACCCATAGGTCTGTGGTAAACTACTCACACATCATCGGAAGGGTAGCAAGGTTGATGTAGAGGCCATTCGTGATTGATTTCCCCTCCGGCAGAGTACCGAAAAAGGCCTCCAGATGGGATCTCCGAAGAAGAGAAACTTGCGGCAGTGGAAAAACTATTTTGGGTGGTTCTTTATTGGTTTCCCAATTTTAAAGAATTTATAAAGGTGGAATTAGGTCAAACGAAGCCACATGGGGCCCACAAGGTACTTGGGCGCGCCTACCCTCCATGGGGTCCACAAGGTACTTGGGCGCGCCTACCCCTAGCCGCGCCCAAGTGCCTTGTCGCCTACTCGTTGCACGTCTGGTCTCCTCCCGAAGCTTATAGGGTCTCTCTTGTCCAGAAAAAAAATCATCAAAAAATTTCGTGGCATTTAGACTTCGTTTGGTACCGATTTCCTAGCAAACCAAAAACAGACAAAAACAATAACTGACACTTGGCACTAAGTTAATAGGTTAGTCCAAAAAAAATATTTGCATATAAAACATCCAAGATTGATACTATAATAGCATAGAACAATAAAAAAATTATAGATACGTTGGAGACGTATCAGGCACCCCGTGCTCTTAGATCCCGTCGACGGGACTCTGGCCGCGACGAGGTCTGGCAGTTGGGGCTCTGCACGCCTGGCCTAGAGCGACAGAGGAAGCACCGCCATGTCTGGGATTCCGACGGCGGCAAGGTCGGGCGGCTGGGCGCTCTCTCCCGTTCTGTCAAGGTGCTCTGGCGGCAACCTGCTCGTGTTGTGTCCCGAACCAGAGCGACGAGGAGCGCCTGGCGTTCAAGGCGGCCTGCTCGCAGTGGCAAAGGCAGAATATTCTTCAAGGTATGGTTGATGTAAGCAGCTAGGCGCACAAAATACAGACTGTGAAGTTTTCCTAGACCTAAACGTGCATATAGTATGAAGGTAGAAAATTTTATGGTGTGGCGGAGGCCAAAGCTCGCCAGATTGCTACCATCGCCACTGTCTGCTCGTGTTGCTCGAGCAGCTGCGTCCCGGACCAGAGCGCGAGCGAGTAAGCAGGCGCTGCTCCGACGTTGTCCTGACGGCCACATCATCTCCCACGGCATGGTGGGTGGTCTGCACCGAGATGGGTTGGTGTGTGTGCGGGAAAAGAGAGAAAGGAAAAGGTGGAGAGAGATGGGATGGTGGGTGAATGGTGGGTGGGCCTAGGTCGGACACGAGAGGACACATACGGACGAGGATGATGCAGAAAATGTCTGGTTTGTGTCCGCTTTGGACCCAAATCATGAGCAAATTTGATCCTGAGTAAACACAAAACGATGAAAAAATGATATAAGTCGTTGCGTTGGACCATTGTTTTTTGTCGGTTTGGAACCAAAGAAACACACCTGGACAAAATTGGGTTGTGCGTTGGAGTTGACCAAAGGCACATATTTGCTACTACTTCTAGTATAAACCAAACATACCCTAAATCCCCTCCGTTTCTTTCTAGGATCGATCCGCCCCACCCAGTGGTGCTGGACGGCGATGCCGTGCCGTGCCGTTCGGGCTACTATGCTCGCGGCCGTCCGATCCGGACATCGCCCTTTCATTCAGACATCCCCAACGACATTCCATCGCGAGCTCGCGAAGGCAGTCTGGTAAAATCCCCATGTCCCCCAAGCTTTGCCGCAAATGGTTAAAGAGCAGTACCTTCGTGGCTTCGTCCACCTGCCCCTCCCTCCCTTTCTCATCGCGTCCGTGTCCTGTCGCGCACCTCGCTTCTCTCCGCCCTCACCCAATCCCTCCCAAAACCCTCGCCGCCGCCCCAAAGGAGGAGCCTGAGCGCGATCCCACCGGCGGCCGCCGTCATGGAGGTGCCGGGCTTCGCCGATTCTCCGTGCCGCCCGAGGAGCGCGCGGTACGCGGTGAAGGGGTACCCCAACTACGCGGAGGAGCCCGACTTCTGCGGCCCCGCCACGCCGTGCCGTCCGCGGACCGCGCGGCATGCCCGGAAGGGGTGCCTCGACTACGCCGTGCCGCCCGATGCCCGCGCCGTCCACGCGCCGTGCCGCCCACGGAGCGCACGGGACGCCGACAAGGGGTGCCTCGACTACGCCGAGCTGCCCGACGTCCGCGCCTCCGCCGCGCCGTGCCGTCCACGGAGCGCGCGGTATGCCGAGAAGGGGTACCCCGACTACGCCGAGCCCGATGACTTCACCGACCCCGCGCCGCGCCGCCCACGGAGCGCGCCGCACACCGAGAAGGGGTGCCCGGACGACGCAGGGTCCGTCGGGCGCCTCGGGCACAAGAGGGACGAGGGAGGCGTCCCGGTAAAGAAGCCGGTGCTGCATTACGTAAGGAGGAAGCAGAGGGAGGCTGCCAAGGCCGCGGAGACGGCGGTGGACATGCTCGTTCCGTTGCTCCAGGGCATGGAGGTGGAGTCCGACGCGGTGGCGCTGGACGGGAGAAAGAGGCGCAGGACGGTCACCGCGCCCATGGCAACGGCGATGACTGCATGCGAGGTTTTGGCGCTGCCCAAGGACAACGAGGAGGTGGCGCCCGTGGATGGTGGGGCCGATGAGCATGGCGGTGGCGGCAAGAGCTGGAGGTTGCGTGTGAAGGAAACGCTGCGGGCTTTCAGCAGTAATTACCTTCACTTTGTGCAGGTCTCCCGGTCTCCTTAATTTTCTCGTTAACAAAAACATACTTCTGAATGTGGGCACTGGGCATATTAAGGATTGTTAGTTAGTTTCTGAAAAAACAAAAGGGATTGTTAGTTTCCTATAGTGTTTTTAAGGCCTGGCATATGGTTTGTGTCACAGGAGGAACAGCAAAGGGAGCAGGCTGTAAGGCAAGAGCTGAAGGCCTCCAGGGCTCTCAAGCGTCAGGTGTGGCATTCTGTGTCTTCTATGATAAACGAACAGTTTTAGCTGTGAAATTAGGGTCTCTTTGACCATGAAAGATTTACACGTACTGGTTGGCTGGACGTACCATGAACGCACAGTTTGAGCTGTGAAATTCTGGAGCATGAATATGAAGTTCATTCAGTTTTTTCATGCCATTAGTTGAGTAATCTCGTACAGTTGTACTGTTGGCTGTTGCACAGAAAGTAGTCCGCCAGTCATAGTGTTTGCTAATTTTCAGTTGCCTGAAATTCCATAAATCTCAGTCACCTAGAAGTTGCACAATTGGACCAGGGGCTACTAAAATTGCAGTAACATGTGCATTTTTAGTACTCTGATATTAGTGCTATCAGGTCTTTCCTCCTAAATAGCTTTGTCATCATTGTGCACATGGATGCATATGCTTGGTCTGATCTTATGTTTGTTTGTTTGGCTATTTGTTGCTAACCTATGTTGTGTGTGCTTTGTTTAATTTAATGGGCCATGTCATGTGGTTTCTACTACCAGGACTTTCCTTCAAAATGATTTATTATATGATCCTGTTTGTTTATGACCTTGTGTACACCTCGAATCCTGATTATATTGAATTTGTAGTAGCTATGTGTGCATACAGGAAATATAAGTTGCGGGGAGCTTATAGTTCCCTGCTTGTTTCCCTTTTTTCTTGATCATGTCTTCATTCTGAAACGTGTTATGCTTGTTCGCGTTAGCAGGTCTTTTCTCCTAAATATTTTGCAGTCATTGTGCACATGGAAGCATGTTTGCAGTCATTGCGCTGGATGCTGTGTGTTAGGCATTTCTTTCTAAAAGGCTTTTGTATGCTCCTATTTCTATTTGTTTCTAACATTTTGTACATCTCAAATACAAATCATATTAGTAATAGTCCATGTGAAGCGTGTGATTAATAATCGGGAATTTTACGGCGTGTCGCACTCTCCAGTGTGTGATCGACCACGCTGTCGAGTCTGCGCAGGCTGATGATGACCTGCTGACGCCCTGGCCGACGTCCACTGCATCCAGCGCATGCAGGGGATTGGGCCCGTCACGCCGTAGCGCAGTCCTTAATAATTAGGTGCATTTTGATACTTTTTTTTAGAGTACGCCAAGAGCGTACCTAAGCTTTATAGAAGGGAGAAATAATTACAAGAGGATTGTTCTGGCCGTCACCACAAGTCGGCGAAGCCAAAGAGACTCCCACTCCTACTCCTACCATACAGGACTACTCACACAAGTGTTGAACACTCCTTGCTCCTACCGCTAGCCAAAGTCGCAGCTCTTGATAAATCTTCGTGGAGAGTTCCTCTTCCTTGCTAATGCCATGGCCACCAAAAACTCGCCCATTCCTTTGCTTCCAAATGCTCCAACAAGTCAATAGCACCAGCGAATCAAATCCCTTTCGATGCCCCTTGGGGATCCATTTCCGGGCAGTTGGCCACCATTCCTGCAATATATCCGTCGGCGAGGGCATCATCCGCATGTCGATCTTAGCCCACCTGAAGCATTGGAACCACACTTGCCTCGAGTAAACACATTGGAGCATTATATGATTCACCGAGTCCTCCTCTTGATCATACAGGAAACATACAGATGTAGCATCCTGAAGTCCATGCCGGAGTCTACGATCGGAGGTCCAAAGTCTTTGCTGCAGCGCCAACCACATGAACAGTCTGCAGCCCAGTGGAGCCCAGCATTTCCACAGTCCTTTTGCGCATCCCAATCTGATAGGTCCCTCGTTCATGATCCGGTAAGCCGAAGAAGCCGAGTACTGGCCCGATGCCGACCACTTCCAAATAGCTTGATCCTCCAATGAGGAGTCAAGATCGACAGTACCTAATCTCTTCCATAGCTGAATGAACTGGACAAGCCCGTCTGTTGACAGTTCCCCTTTGATGCCATTAATCCAATTGCTTGAGGTCAACCCATCCTTTGCCAACCGCCGATTCACTGTTTGGGTTCGAACTTGCACTATCACCAGCGGTGCAATTTCCATAATGCGGGGACCCTGGATCCATCTATCCTTCCAGAATAGGATTTGGCTTCCATTGCCCCCCAATGCACCAAGCTAGCGAAGGCTGCTTGCATCTCCTTGTCTGCCGACATAGCCAGTCCCTGCCAAGGTTTGGAGTTATCAGTACGTCTGAGCCATTCCCATCTGAGCCTGAGGGCAATTCCTTGTGTATGCAAATTCAACACGCCCAGCCCTCCAAGCTCCTTAGGCCGGCAAACCCGACTCCAGGCCACTAGGCACTGTCCACCGTGAATCTCCTCTGAACCAGCCCAGAAGAACGCCTTACACCCTCTGTCAATGCTATCCAAGGCCCACTTCGGTGCATTGGCCACGATAAGATGATGGATAGGCCTCGCTCTAACGATGCTGTTGATAAGAATCAACCTGCCAGGCCTAGTTATCAGACCTCTCGACCATCCTGGCAGGAAGTTGAGCGCCGCATCCACCATAGGCTGCCACTGATTGCGAGTTAGTTGCTTGATCGAAAGTTGGAGGCCGAGGTATTTACACGGAAAAGTTTGAATCCTCCACGGTAGCGCTGCAGCAACTCTTTCGGTGTCCCCCGCTCCCGGCCTAATCATGATCGCCGAGGACTTTTGATAGTTAATCTTCAGACCCGATGCCTCTCCAAAGATGTGCATTACTTCCTTGACAAATGCCAGATCCATGTGGGAGAACGACATCATCCGCATAGATCGATAGCATTTTGATACTATTATAGATGCTTTACATATTTCTGTCCCCCGTTACTTACTCCAATATACTTCATTCTAAAATTTTGAAATAGAATGGTTAACATGGGTCCATGCACCCCTTGTGAAAAGTAAAATTTTAAAAATAGTTCTAAAATAAAAAATTCTAAAATTTTAGGTTAACTGTTCTACTCACATGTGAAGTTTTGCAAAGAAATGACATCAGTTGTACTCTTGGCAAAAATAAAATTAAAAAAATCGGACATCCAAATTACTTCAAACATGTTTTTTTAAGCGCTGACTTTGCCTTTTTTGCCCAGAATACCGTGTCATTTCTTCGCGAAACTTCACACATTGACAGAACATGGGTCCACACTCCACACTCACACTCTATTTTTTTCTGATTTTACTGTTCATAAGGGGTGTGCATGGACCCATGTTCCAAAGTTCAACCCCTGAGCTAATTCTAGTATCATGCAGTAAGTTTTCCTTAATTAAAATCTACATGGCTCCTCCCGTGTTGGAGTTCGTTTATTATCTGTTTCCTCAGACATAATTTACTTTGAACGGTCCTGTCGATGATTTTTGTTTATTTTCTCATACAAATGTTTGATTTTATCACTTATGGAACAACAGACTCTGGGTAAATGTGGGAAAACCAAGCCATGGGTGAAGCATTAGCTCAAGAGGGTAAAAAAATGCTAGGGACCGTAAATCGAAGGTTGAAATATAAACTTTGACCAGTTATAATCCTCGTCCCCACCGGCCCCTATCCACAAAAAAATGCATTGTCGTATGTTTATGTTATTTCTGGCAGTTTGATACCCTATGAAATGCTTGGTACGATTTCATAACCTTCTTTGCTTGTGAACATGGAAGACTAACAACCAAGATGACGAAGATTTTGAAGAAGTCAAACGGCCATCAAAGCGCCCTGATCTGAAAGCATTAACAAAGGTACCTTTTATTAGTGATACTTAGAATTGTGTATTATAGATATTGCAAATTTATGTGAACCTGCAAAATAAAACAGATGCAAGCGACCAATGCCGTACTTTATCCAGAGAAGAGGATAGGGCATCTTCCTGGTTAGTGTTTCATTTATTTTCAAAGAGGAAAACGTCTTATTGATTGATGAAACAGTTCTTGCCTACTTTCTTACTAGCTTTATAGAAATAACAATGTGAATTCGCTCATTGTCTTCTTTCTTAGGGGTTGATGTTGGAGATCAATTCTACTCACGTGCTGAGATGGTTGTGCTAGGCATACATGGCCATTGGATGAAGGGTATAGATTATATTGGTTCAAAACATCAAGATAAGGTAAGGCTAGTGGAATGGGTATTCAAAATTAGCGGATAACACAGTAACATATTCGATATTCTATTAATGACCATGACATATTGGCCCATTAAATATGAAATCGACATTCAGCTTGGTATGCTCTTGGTTTATTTGATCCTAACCAAATTTGATCTGTATGCACTTGATTCATTTCATAATTGAAACAATAGCCTGCAAAGTTTCATCCAAAAATATGGCTACCTGTGTTCTATGAAAAAAATAACAAAACGAATACAGTTATCTCTTGTTTTTTTATGGAACACAAATTATCATATTTTTGATGATTTTTTGCAGGTTCTCATTTTATAGCATACACCCACATCCATGATTTTTTTTTCAGAATTTGCGGGGACATTGGGAGACAAAACCACCCTTCAAACCGTGGCCGAATAACTGCAAAGATTA
>NC_041380.1:443124748-443187026 GCF_002162155.2 Triticum dicoccoides | reverse complement strand
CCGCACACACACACACACACAAAGGCGAGAGGAAGTTATTTATCTCTTGTAATTTTTGCCTAGGACACAAATAGCAATGTTCCTGGATTAAGCTTTGCAGGTTATGATTTTGTATCATTCCTTACATTCGCAAAAAATTCATGTGTTTTGGGAACACGAAAATGCAAAAACAAGCTAGGGTACAAGTTAGACGGTTCTACAAATTTCAAGGTTTAATAATACATATTTCATAGTTCAGTGTTCAACTCGAACCAAGCACCATGGTCTAGGGTTCCCTGACCTAGATGTAAAATTGAACTTCAGTTCAGTATTGAATACATAAGAAGACGGGGAAATGGTTGCTCAAACAGAATTCACCCATTTTTCTTAGTTACATGCCCAAAAAGAAGGTTTGGACAATTCGTCGCTCCTTGACGTCTAAGCCGTGAACTAATAAATGCAATTTAACCCCAAGTGACGGTGTCACCCACAAAACTCGATTAAAACCCGGTAGAAATGATTTGTAGCTTAGTACTCCCTAACACATGCTGCATGGCTCCTCTCTTCTTCCTCCCAAGCTAGCCCAACCCCACATTGTGAAATTAACATGACAATTTTTTTTCCGCTTTAGCATACAGCTGACTGATGTAGCACTGAAGTGAAATAGAAGTCAAGTTAAGTACCATAGTAGCCTACGAGTAAAATTTACTCAGGAGTGTTTCGTTTGTTTAAATGGTATGTAAGTTGAAATATAATGCACGTCAACAACAACAACAACAACGAAGCCTTTAGTCCCAAACAAGTTGGGATAGGTTAGAGGTGAAACCCATAAGATCTCGCAACCAACTCACGGTTCTGGCACATGGATAGCAAGCTTCCACGCACCCCTGTCCATGGCTAGTTCTGCACGTCACATTGCAATGAAATGATTTGACAGTGTGCCATATAGAAATAGGTCATTGAACACTCATATAATGTCATTGTCTGTTTATATATATACAACATAAGAGGGTAAACATTTTAATGTCTTGATCGTAGAAATATTTTCTATTTTTTGAGTAAGTTCATGTTAAATTATTTTATTTCACAGGACTTTGTCTAGCTGTTAATATCTGGTTGTATTTATTTTTCTGATGTACAATCTGCAAAGCTCTATTGATCATATTATTTGTTAATATATCTATTCCATAAGAAAAAATGATTTATTTGGTAGTGTTGATCACTTGATTAAGCAGCCAGGGTATCAAGATTTAATTTTCCCTCTTGCCACCTGCATTGTAATGTCGGGGGCATATGAAGATGATTTTGACAAAGCTGACGAAATTATTTACACTGGCGAAGGAGGGAACAATTTGCTTGGCAACGGTCACCAGAAAACTGAACAAACGTTGCTTCGGGGAAACTTGGCACTGAAGGTTACTTCCCGGGGTTCCTTTGATTTTTATATCGTGCAAAAACCTATCTTGTTGTTTCAGTTTTTCATTCTTTCTTGTATGTATAATCTATAGTCACACTTCAATTATAATGTGCTCAGCCTTATTATTTTCTTCTTCCCATATAACATTTGTTTTCTTTCTTTCTTTCTATTATTTGTAATCTTATTCGAGTTGAACATTTTTTTTTTCAAAAAGGAGGTTGAAATCCCAAGCTTGCATCATTGCGATGCACACAGCCATTGATTGCATCACCAAGTTTAGAGTAGCTTATGCTCTTCCTTTTCCATCTCAAGAATTAGTTCTCTTCCAAATGCTAATAGTCGCCTCTTACTTCTACTAGTAATAATGTACGTGCAATGCACGTTTATATTAGGTAGGATATTAGTTGCACGTTGGTATTTGGTAAGATATCAATTACTTTTTCGCGAAAATGGTAGGATATTAATTACATGACAGATTTCAAGGGATAGCGTTAAGTCAAAATGTGTTTATAACCAATGGCAGTGGTGGGTAATTAGAGCGTCAAACGTGTTTGGTGCTCAACATTGGAGTGATTTGAACCGCTAGATAACATGATTTGACGGTCGAGATGATTTGGATCTGCCCATTTGGGTCTTTTTATATTGGTATAGATTAAAGGTTGAATAGCATCCATTGCAATTACCAGTTCTCTTTGTAATCTACTACCTCGGTCCCAAAATATAAGACATCTTTGCAGTTCGTCTTATATTTTGGGACAGAGGTAGTACTTCTCACAGTTTTTGTTCTTCGTATTGATTAACCTTTGCTGCTGGCTCTCGAGTGACATAATTTAATATTGTGCAGAATAGCAAGGATAATGGCAACCCTATACGGGTTATTCGTGGGCATATAGAAAAGAACAGCTACACTGGAAAAGTGTACACCTATGATGGATTGTACAAGGTTTTTATCTCCTAGATTATCTTAATATCAAATATCTGTTTGGTACCAAGTGTATGTAGGCTGATAGTTTTGAACTAATCATCCAAACTAGCGACTTAGTGTGATATTTTTATTTTGCCGAAGAGTCACCTAGTGTGATCTTATTATCAAATATAACCTCCGTCTGGAATTAACTGGCGCAGAAATGAGTGTAGACGCGTTTCAGTGTGTAGATACACTCATTTCAGCGACAGTTAATTCCAGACGGAGGGAGCATTTGTATATCTATTCAAATATTTCTTCCATTAACTTAAGGCTCTAGTCTGAAGCAAATTGAAGTATTCCATCAGCGATAGTTGCAGTGATCTTGCCTCCTGTTATATGTCTTATCTTTACTGCTTCTGAAACTTGAACATGTCTCATGGTTGCATCTTGAGTAACTTATTTTATGACTACAAATGTTACATAGGTAGTGGATTGCTTGTCAGAGAAAGGAGTGCGCGGGCATTTGGTTTTCAAGTTCAGATTGAAGCGTCTTGAAGGTCAACCACCTTTGACAACTTCCAGGGTAGAGTTTACAAGCTCAAGCTGATTTCAGCCCCTTATCTTCTTGTTTTCGATATCTCTTTATTCTTCTTTTTGCATTATAAGAGCACTTGTATCAACATTTCAATCTAGTATAGTATTATTATTGACT
Source organism: Triticum dicoccoides (assembly GCF_002162155.2). NCBI lineage: Eukaryota > Viridiplantae > Streptophyta > Magnoliopsida > Poales > Poaceae > Triticum > Triticum dicoccoides. The sequence continues at coordinate 443,184,011 of NC_041380.1, read as the reverse complement.
GAACTAGGTTCCAAGATCATGGCTGTAATCAGATGTTCAGTTGTGGCTCGATTTTGGCTGAACCATTTGGAATCTTCGTCAAAGAGTTGTCAAATGTGTATGAAACAAAAAATTATGCAAAAAAAAAAGTAAAGAAAACTGGAAAATAACCAAGTTGACTGGGAAACCGCTGTGAACTTGGAAACGATCTAGGAAACAGGAGGTACCATTTTTTTACTGCTATTGTTCTTACAATCCGGGATCACATGCGTTCTTAGAATCCTTAATCACATATGTAGTTTGTGCCTTTTCTTTACTGTGTATTTTTCTCACAGAAGAACTTCTTGTGCTTGGATCTTTCAGTTCAGTTATCCAGCAATTTCCTAGTACTTGATGTTGGTTAGGAGTCTGAAGATGCAGTCCCCCTCTATTAAATTTCTTACCCTTTATAAATATCATAATATCGACTCTCTTGACTGACAGCCTATTGTACTCATGTTTCAAATCCTATGTTTGAGAAGCGATTTTCATTCCACTTAATTTTCTTTGACCCTGATGCTTTATTTAGTATTTCTTTACCTTTTAGCTTCTTATAAACACATATATGTGCAGGTGCTGTTTAATCGTGGAGATGTTCACATGCCAATTTCTGAATTACCTGGGTTCGTTATTTGAGCACTGACCATATTGATTTATCCTCAGTATTCATACTCTTTTGTCTTTTCCCTCCGGCTCTTACTATTTGTCTTTGAGTTTGTTCAATAGGTTGGTTTGTCGGGACATCTCTTATGGGCAGGAGAACATTCCAATTCCTGCTACAAATTTAGTTGATGATCCTCCTGTTCCTCCATCTGGTATGCTACAAACTTCTATTTATTCCCTTTAACTAGCTCTCCTGTCCATCGTTTTACCTGTTTTTATCATATGTGATTTTGGCCGCTAATTTTCTGTTTATGCCAGATGCTTGCTTGTTCTGTTCTTTTTTGACATGTGTTACTTGTATTGCTTGAGTTTCTCGCTTTTCACAAATATTGAGCGCACACACTATAATGATTTTATCTGCATCATGCCTTTTGTAGGCTTTGTGTACTCTAAGTCACTGCAGATTCCAGAATATATCAAGATGCCAGCTGACAGTATGGGTTGCAATTGCAAAGGAGATTGTTCTAGCTATACACACTGTTTGTGTGCTGATCGCAATGGCTCTGATCTACCATATGTGTCCACACAAAAGAAAGTGCGTGCTAAGCATCTGGATTCTACACATAAGAATGTTGGAAGGTAACATTTTGCGTTGAAGATCATTGGGCTTTTAGCATAATGTAATGTCAAAAAACATGTTTATGGTAATATTTGCCTACGATGTGAAGTGGCAATGGCGCATCAAGTTTTCAGGGAACGAAAAAAAATGTTGATCATGTACTCATTGTTCTTGGGCTGCAGCTCTTCTTTAATCGGTTGTGTAATCTTTAGGTTGGTGGAGCCCAAAGCAGTTGTGTTTGAGTGTGGTGCTAATTGTAGCTGCCACTGCAGCTGTGTAAATAGAACATCCCAGCAAGGATTGCAATACCGCCTAGAGGTACTACTTTTCTTAGTCTCTTATTTTCTTTTATGTGTTATATCCTTACTTCCTCCAGTCAGGTTTATAAGTTGAGCAAGGGTTTTCAGGTCTTTAATTTGACTAGCAAAACTTTTGTTATATGCCCACAAAAAATATATCTTCAGATTCGTCGTCGAGTGAAGTTTCAAAATATCTTTTTTGGCATATTAGATATGTTATGTTAGTCAAGTTAAAGACCTAAAATTTCATGCCTGACTTATATACACAACCGGACAGAGTATATTACATTGCCTTGTAGATTAACGAATCAAAATGTAAATTCAGGTGTTCAAGACTGAGTTAAAAGGTTGAAGTGTAAGAACGTGGGACACTATTCTTCCTGGGGCACTCATCTGTGAATACACTGGGGTACTGAGGAGAAACGCTGAAGTTGAAGGTTTGCTGGACAACAACTACATATTTGATATAGACTGTCTTCAGACCATTAAAGGCCTGGATGGGAGGAAGGTAATGCATTATTCTCTTCCGTTTGCTGGTTTCAACTTTGGAGCTGAACTGTTGTATGCTCGATGCCTCGATTTGATGCTATTTCTCCAAGTTACCAACTTACCATAATAAAACCAAGGATATATTACTGTGATGCACTACTTCTAGTTCTCAATACAATTGTTCTCTGTTAGAATGGGAAAGTGAAAGTGATATCATGATTGTCTTTGACTAGTAAAGTGATATCATGATATCATGATTTGTTCATCTTTCTAGAGCTAGTAATCGGCCTAGATTTTGTTGGAACAGATGGAGCAGCATATCCTGTAAAATGATCTACTATAATTTCCTCCACCTGAAGTTGTCATTTTCTTCCCTTTCCACAATGTCATATATTGTGTATTAACACATCATTACCATGATATTTGCTCGTTATTTTTCTACAGCAAAGGTCTGGCTCAGAACTGCATATGGCATCTCTTCAAGACGAGCATGACTTGGAGGCTTCTCAAGCCCCAGAGTATTGCATTGATGCTGGTTCCATTGGCAACATTGCGAGGTTCATAAATCATAGCTGCCAACCGAACCTTTTCATCCAGTGCGTATTGAGCTCACATAGAGATATCAAGCTAGCAAAAATCATGCTTGTTGCAGCTGATACCATACCACCTCTTCAGGTGAGTTTTTGTGACTAAAACTTGATTTTTTTTCAAGGAAAAATTAACTCTGTAAGATGTTAACCATGAAATTCAGTGATAGTTGAATCATAACTATTGAAGCTCTATTGTTCAGTTATTTGACCTGTTAATCTTAATGTGTTGATTAGTTAGTAATTTATTCATTTTCCCATGTTACGTTTTACTTTTTGCCTGGTCATCCTAAGTAGCACTAACCCTATTATATTGATGAATTGATATATCTGATAAACACATAGATGTCTAAGAGTAGCACCAACTCCCAGAAAGGTAAACTTGTGTTACTTTAAAACTCGGTGAGATAGTTGAATCAGAATCACTCAAGCTTTATCTTCAGTTATTTGTGGTACTTATCTATTTTCATTTAGTAATTCATTCATTTTCCATGTTACATTGCTCCTCAACCATGTTTGTGGTAGATCATCTTAAGACAATTGAACTGCTCTTTGCCCATATTTGTATTACTAGTAAGCTGTTACCTGTGTTTAAGAAGATAGATGTTTCATGAATAGCACTGAAAAGATGAACATGGCCACTGCTTTTGTCAAATATGTTTACAGAAATTATGAAATAAATTCGTTTCAACGTCAACAAATATTTGGTGAAAAATCTACAGCATCATTTTAATACTGCCGACCCTGAAATTTCTAGATACACTATAGAGATCAAAGTGAGAAAATTCGATCATACACATTCTAAGGCGTTATGTTTTTTTAGATAATGGAAGCTTCTTCTTTTTTTTACCCCCGGCCTATGGATCATAGATGCATGCACCCATACTAAGGTGATATGTATTTTATGAATTGGTTTTGTAAACTGCTGTTAAGTTAAATATTACGTAGTAGATATTGAAACATAATCAATTATATCAATTGTACAAGTGAGGGCACATGACCTTTTATCTTCCTGCTGCTTCACCTGCCTATGGCTTGCTGACTTGACTGTACTTGTTGCAGGAACTCTCGTATGACTACGGGTATGGAATGGACAGTGTCATTGATCCAGATGGCAATGTTGTCAAGTTAGCTTGCCATTGTGGTGCCTCTGACTGCCGAAAGTGGCTCTATTAGGTTCTTTGACAGGTGCCATAGTGCTTTTCATGGGAAACTCCAAGTTAGCTTGCTACTGTGGCACCTCTGACTGCCGAAAGCGACTATATTAGGTTTTTTTACTGTGTCATGGTGCTTCTAGGGAAACTCTTAACGTTATTACTCTTCATAGGACGCCATGCCATGCTTGCTGTGTAGCACAAGGGTAGTACCCAGGCGAAACATTTCATTTTGTGTAGATGACATGCTTGTTGTGCTACTTGACCGACATTCAGCCAATAGCATGACTAAATTAATATATTATGGGGTTTCCTTTTTCTACATTTTCTTTGCATTTCTTGTTTGCATTATTTATGTTTGTGTGATATACCTGTGATAGTTTTCTTTGCTTGGTCTTGTTTAAAAATGGAAAGGGATGATTAATGGCTCATAAGGAGACCTTTATACTGTCTCCAAAAAAGAGGAGACCTTTAGCCAGCATACTTTGATTTGTTGGAGCCAATACTATGTTATGAACAATTTCATTCTTCAGACTTTTAAGCTCCTGCCAGGCGCAAGGGTAGTCTGACTTATCCAAACTGCCCTCATGAGTAAATTTGTAGTAGTAGTACAAACTTGTACATGGTGTACCCTTGTATGGTTTGGAAGCCATATGTGGGTTGGTTCTGAAGCCCACACATTTGTCCTGCAACTGCAACTGTAAGAGAAGCCTTGATGATGGAAAAACATCAGGTTACTGAATCGCTCTGCTGACCGTCGAAGGATCCAAGAAGTTCCTAGCCAGCTATGTGGATTTGCTACCGATCATTGAGCAATTTCTACATGCAGATTTTGACAAAGAAGGTGCTAAGCTGATACATATCGAAGGGCGCCACCGCCCTTGGACCTAAACTCACGATTAAGTAGATGCGGGTGCCACCGCCAGAAGATCACGTTAATCTCAACGTCGACGGCCCCTTCCAGGCGGCTGATGGCACAGTGGACACTGGTATGATTAGTGCGTGATCACCGTGGTGGTGCCCTGGCGGTCGTTACAGCTGTGTGCTGAACCTTGGTACGATCTGTGCAGATGACCCTTAAACTGATACCTCTTGAGGAGTCTCGATGATTCAGTCCGTGGATGTTCACCTCTCGTGTTATTTATCCCAGGTTGCACCCAGGTTGCAGAGATAAAGGTGTTGCTCAATGGAGAGAGATGGATGTTAGCGTTAGGAAAATTCCTAGAAACCAAAACTTGGGTTATTGCTACTGTTCGTAGGCTACAGGCTCGTACTGTCTGCTGGCTCGGCAATTACCCGCTGGAGCTAACTAACTGACGCGGAACGCATCCTCCTCCACGTTTGATGAATATCAAGGTTTCATCAACCTTGGGGGGAGGGGTTCAATGCATAAACATTAGGTCTAATGTAATCTTGTTCTACTTTGCACTAGGTAGCATCACCATGTTTTGAGCGCTGTTATTTAAACGCTTGGTGGATGCTATTTTGGTTTTCAGGTATACAGAATAAAATTTGGCTCAGTTCAATAATATGGCTTTCAGGTTCCAGGGAAAGATGGCAACATGAACAGAGATACATAATCGTACCGACTACCAAGTACAGTACTACCAACGATGGCGTCCATTTTGGGGCCGAACAAGATTAGACTTGAGACACGAAACATGGAAGACAAAGACAGTAACTGAATGAAGCAACGCAAAGGCACAAAATACCCTCACCAATCGTCGAGCAGGGCAGGCACATGGATACATCGAAACAGAAGCGCAGGAATGCAGTGCAGGCCGCGACACCTAGTCGATGATTATGAAGGCAGTCCCCCCCTCGCCGCCCCAGAGCGACGTGGCCCCGCTCGCCTGAGGCGCCGCCGTCGCGCTCTGCTCGCTGCCCGGGGCCGGCGTGGCCCCGGTACCCTGAGACGCCGCCGCCTTCGGTTTCTCCTCGCCGTTGCAGAAGCCGAAGGACTTCGTCACGCGGTCCAGGAACCCGTTCAGCCGCGGGTCCTGGACCGGCGAGTCCTGCGCCGCCTTCGCGTTCTCCTCGCCGTCGCAGAAGCCGAACGACCTCGTCACGCGGTCCAGGAACTCGCTCAGCACCGGGTCGTTGACCGGCGAGTCCCGCACGCAGCAGACCTCGTCGACGCCGACTTCGTCGGAGCCGCCGCGGAACGGCCCGTCCGTCCACCGCACCGTGAAGCGGCACGCGCACCGCTCCTCGCCGCCCACGGTGACGTGAGCCGCTCTTTTCACCTGCGTATTCGGTCGGCGCTTGTTGATAAAGCATAACATACATGCGTGAGGAAAGAAGGAAGTGAGGACGGCGCAGCGCGAAGAGCGTACGGAATCGAGGACGGCGTCGTAGTACTTGCGCTCGCCGTCGGGCATGGCGCGGAGGACGCAGAGCGGCTGGCCGCGGCGGAGGTCGCCGCAGCGGGCGTCCTCGAGGGGCGGGCTCGCCGGGCGGAACCTGGCGCGGAGCGCGGCCACGTCGCCCGGGGAGGCGAGGTCGCCCGCGTCTGGGTCGTGCCACTCGTCGAACTCCTCGCGGAATTCCTCGAACATGACGCGCAGCGAGTCGCCCTGCAGCGCCATGCGCGCGCCGTACCACGCGCCGTCCTTTGCGCGGTACTCCAGGCGGGGAGGCGGCCGGCGCGGCGGGGCAGGGGCAGGGACCTTCCGGTTTCGCGGCGTCGGCATTGCCGCGGTACGGTGGGAGTGGCGGCCCTTGGGGTGGTTGGAGCGACACGGGGAGGGGGTTTCCCGATGTTTTCTACTAGTACTAGATCGTCAAGCGTCTCGATCTTTTATTACTCCCTCCACTCCTCATACTGGTGCACTCCCTCCGTTCCTTTATAAGGTGTATTTATTTCTTTTATAAAATTTCATAATATAAGTGCATTTTTTCTAATTCCTCAAAATCTGATTTTAGCCCTCTAGAAAAAGGAAAGTGTCTCTCCTTTGATTGCATGTATCTCTCCTTATAAAGAAAAAAAATACCTCTCTCCTGATTGTGTGTATCTCTTACTTTACTAGCCTAAATAATTTACTTGTCACTAATCAATGATTTAACGAAGGTTAATTTTGTATAATTTTATGCCTTGATCATCGTCCTAAAAATAATACACCTTACATAAAAAACTGGAGAGACTATTATGCACGGGGAGGGAGTAGTAGTAGCATACGCTAAAATTATATCAAAAAATTGGAGTGTATCATATTATACTCCCTCCATTCCTTTGGTTGTATGTAAGGTGTATTATTTTGATCACGATGAACAATGCACATAATTATACATAATTTAGAAGGAAATTAACCTTGACTAAATCACCTCATTAGTGGCAAGTAAATCATTTAGGCTAGGAAAGAAAAGAATACACCCAATCGAGAGAGATACTTTTCTTTTTCTATACAATGAGAGATACATCCAATCAGAAGACAGATACTTTTCTTTTTTTGGAGGTTAAAGACAGAATTATGTGAAATCTCTATATTATTATACTAATTAAAAATTCCCGATTCATCTTTCTTCCCATCACCCCTTCCTCGAACCTTCCCCGTATAATAATTAATCACTTTAGTGTATGTACCTTCTGAATCAATTTCACTTTTATTTACTTACCAAATTTTGATATATAAAAAGATAATCAGAAGTACATTTAATGAACATTTATTTACAAAATCACATACTATGGGCAGGTAAATCAATTCTGACCAAAATATAAGGTAAATCACAGACAAAATCTGATGAACATTTATTTACACAATCGCATATTATGGTAAATCACAAACTAACATACTAGAATATTTATATCCCGTTGGGACGCATCTTTAAAAAATAACCCACTGTCCAGTATTAAATCCCTCTCTGTTCTCTTTATTTGTTGGGCTTCGGCCCAACTTCTGTAGCCATTGTTGTGCGCACCCGGGCGCTGGTCAATATTTCATGTTAGTAGGTCTAGTTCACTCTGTTTTCAGTCCGTTTAGGTACCTGGTCTTTATTATTTACACAAAATATGTTAAAATGATCGTGTTGCAACCGTTACTCAGATTAAAATAATTTTATATGTAATTTGACCAGAAAAATGCTTAATTTCCAACCATGCTATTAGTCGTTCCTGTTAACTAATATAAGTTCTTTTAGGGCATAAACTTAACTAACCTAATTAATTGCTATTGAATATTAAATGTTTTTACCTCATGTGAATTGGCTACATATGTTAAATAAAGTATGTTAAAAGGGCTTGCAGTGTACCCTTTTTTCTCCAGACTAAGGAGTACTAACCCATTTTCTATTATATATATAAACATTATTTTGATCACGGGATCAGAATAATATTATGATAACTACCCGACCCGTCACAGCAGTAGTAGTTCAACTTCACCCAAGGAGAGGTTGAACTTCCGCGAACATTGTCCAAATGGGTCTTCCGATATACCATTGGAAAGCTATGGACATGTGGATCACAACCTACGTTTAAGTTTTTACAAAATCAACACAGTTTAAAAGCAATTTGGCAAACCGTTTTTCTTCATACAAAAAAGCATGAAACACATTTTCGAGTCTATTTCTAAACCGTTTATCGGAATGAGGCAAATGATACGGCATTGAAAAGTTGCTGCAAATCCTCTTATTTCGCATATTTTTTTCCAATTTCATACGGTTAACGAGTAATTTGAAAAATGACGAATTTTCTCAAACAAAACAGCCGAGCTCATTTTTTACGCGTAATTTGAAAACGGCAACTTGGATTGATGCAAATGATATGGCACTGAAAAGCTTATGAAAATGCACTTCTTTTACATATAAAAAGTTTTTCTTAATTTTGAAGGGTTTAAAAGTTATCTAGAAAATGGTCGAAGTTACTCCGAGTTCGTATTTTCAGTTTTTTTCTAAATGGTTTGTCGGAAGGCAGCAAATGATATGGCATTGGAAAGCCTGAACAATTGCGATACTTTTTTGTATACCAATTCTTTACAGTTTTAAGCCAAATTTGAAAATGGTTAAAAACATTTTTTGGCCATAATTTTCACAAACTTTGCCGGAATTGGGCAAATAATATACAACTGGATGATGACCCACAAGTATAGGGGATCAATCGTAGTTATTTCGATAAGTAAGAGTGTCGAAGCCAACGAGGAGCAGAAGGAAATGACAAGCGATTTTCGACAAGGTATTGTGTGCAAGCACTGAAATTATCGGTAACAGATAGTTTGATAGCAAGATAATTTGTAACGAGCAATAAGTAGTAACGGTAATAAATGTGCAACAAGGTACTCAATCCTTTTTGTTGCAAAGAATGGGTCGGAACATAATAAGCAAAGCGTTCTTGAGGGCACATGCGAATTTCATCTAGTCACTTTCATCATATTTGTTTTATTCACGTTTGTTACTTTGATATGTGAGTGGACCGGTGCTTGGGGTGTTTTTTTACTTGAACAAGCATCCCACTTATGATTACCCCCTCTCGCAAGCATCCATAACTACGAAACATATGGATCCAAATCAGCCTCTTACGGAATATCGCATAAAATAGGGTTTAAGCTTTTGTCACTCTAGCAACCGATCATCTAATAACTATTACCTTTGTTCCCAAATATAAGTCTTTTTAGATATTCCAACAAGTGACTACATATGGAGCAAATTAGTGAATGTACACTTTAAAATATGTCTACATATATCTGTATGTTGTAGTCCATTTGAAATGTCTAAAAATACTTATATTTAGGAACGGAGGGAGTACTCCACAATGACTTCCCTTAGGCCCAAAGATGGTGAAGTGTCATGTAGTCAACGTTCACACGACACCACTAAAGGAAGCAACAACATACATATCATCAAAATATCGAACAATACCAAATTCACATGATTACTTATGACAAGACTTCTCCCATGTCCTCGAGAATAAAAGTAACTACTCACAAATCATATTCATGCTCAAGACCAAAGGGGTATTGAATAACATCAAGGATCTGAACATATAATCTTCCACCAAATAAACCAACTAGCATCAACTACAAGATGTAGTCAACACTACTAGCAACCCACAGGTACCAATATGAGGTTTTGACACAAAGATTGAATATAAGAGATGAACTAGGGTTTGAGATGAGATGGTGATGGTGAACATGTTGATGAAGATCGGGCCTCCCATGATGATAGGTGTTGGGTTTCGTACTAATTTCAAAAAAATTCCTACGCACACGCAAGATCATGGTGATGTATAGCAACGAGAGGGGGAGAGTGTGATCTACGTACCCTTGTAGATCGACAACGGAAGCGTTAACTTGGTTGATGTAGTCGTACGTCTCCACGGCCCGACCGATCAAGCACCGAAACTACGGCACCTCCGAGTTCTAGCACACGTTCAGCTCGATGACGATCCCCGGACTCCGATCCAACAAAGTGTCGGGGAAGAGTTCTGTCAACACGACGGCGTGGTGACGATCTTGATGTTCTACTATCGCAGGGCTTCGCCTAAGCACCGCTACAATATTATCGAGGACTATGGTGGAAGGGGGCACCGCACACGGCTAAGAATATGATCACGTGGATCAACTTGTGTGTCTAGGGGTGCCCCCTGCCCCCGTATATAAAGGAGCAAGGGGAGGAGGCCGGCCGGCCCTATAGGCGCGTCAAAGAGGAGTCCTCCTCCTAGTAGGAGTAGGACTCCTACTAGGAGGGGGAAGGAAGTGGGGAAGGAGAAGGAAAGGGGGCGCCCCCCCTCTCCTAGTCCAATTCGGACCAAGGGGAGAAGGCGCGTGGCCCACCCTGGCTGCCCTTCTCTTTCTCCACTAAGTCCCATATGGCCCATTACTTCTCCTCGGGGGGTTCCGGTAACCCTCCGGTACTTCGGTTTTCTCCGAAATCACCCGGAACACTTCCAGTGTCCGAATATAGCCGTCCAATATATCAATCTTTATGTCTCGACCATTTCGAGACTCCTCGTTATGTCCGTGATCACATCCGGGACTCTGAACTAACTTCGGTACATCAAAACTCATAAACTCATAATATAACTGTCATTGAAACCTTAAGCGTGCGGACCCTACGGGTTCGAGAACAATGTAGACATGACCGAGACACGTCTCCGGTCAATAACCAATAGCGGAACCTGGATGCTCATATTGGCTCCTACATATTCTATGAAGATCTTTATCGGTCAGACTGCATAACAATACGTTGTTCCCTTTGTCATCGGTATGTTACTTGCCCGAGATTCGATCATCGGTATCCCATACCTAGTTCAATCTCATTACCGGCAAGTCTCTTTACTCGTTCCGTAATACATCATCTCGCAACTAACTCATTAGTTGCAATGCTTGCAAGGCTTATGTGATGTGCATTACTGAGAGGGCCCAGAGATACCTCTCCGACAATCGGAGTGACAAATCCTAATCTTGAAATACGCCAACCCAACATGTACCTTTGGAGACACCTGTAGAGCACCTTTATAATCATCCATTTACGTTGTGACGTTTGGTAGCACACAAAGTGTTCCTCTGGCAAACGGGAGTTGCATAATCTCATAGTCATAGGAACATGTATAAGTCATGAAGAAAGCAATAGAAACATACTAAACGATCGGGTGCTAAGCTAATGGAATGGGTCATGTCGATCAGATCATTCACCTAATGATGTGATCCCGTTAATAAAATAACAACTCCTTGTTCATGGTTAGGAAACATAACCATCTTTGATTAACGAGCTAGTCACGTAGAGGCATACTAGTGACACTCTGTTTGTCTATGTATTCACACATGTATTATGTTTCCGGTTAATACAATTATAGCATGAATAATAAACATTTATCATGATATAAGGAAATAAATAATAACTTTATTATTGCCTCTAGGGCATATTTCCTTCAGTCTCCCACTTGCACTAGAGTCAATAATCTAGATTACACAGTAATGATTCTAACACCCATGGAGCCTTGGTGCTGATCATGTTTTGCTCGTGGAAGAGGCTTAGTCAACGGGTCTGCAACATTCAGATCATTATGTATCTTGCAAATCTCTATGTCTCCCACTTGGACTAGATCCCGGATGGAATTGAAGCGTCTCTTGATGTGCTTGGTTCTCTTGTGAAATCTGGATTCCTTTGCCAAGGCAATTGCACCAGTATTGTCACAAAAGATTTTCATTGGACCCGATGCACTAGGTATGACACCTAGATCGAATATGAACTCCTTCATCCAGACTCCTTCATTTGCTGCTTCTGAAGCAGCTATGTACTCCGCTTCACATGTAGATCCCGCTACAACGCTTTGTTTAGAACTGCACCAACTGACAGCTCCACCGTTTAATGTAAACACGTATTCGGTTTGCGATTTAGAATCGTCCGGATCAGTGTCAAAGCTTGCATCAACGTAACCTTTTACGATGAGCTCTTTGTCACCTCCATATATGAGAAACATATCCTTAGTCCTTTTCGGGTATTTCAGGATGTTCTTGACCATTGTCCAGTGATCCACTCCTGGATCACTTTGGTACCTCCCTGCTAGACTTATAGCAAGGCACACGTCAGGTCTGGTACACAGCATTGCATACATGATAGAGCCTATGGCTGAAGCATAGGGAACATCTTTCATTTTCTCTCTATCTTCTGCAGTGGTCGGGCATTGAGTCTTACTCAACTTCACACCTTGTAACACAGGCAAGAACCCTTTCTTTGCTTGATCCATTTTGAACTTCTTCAAAACTTTGTCAAGGTATGTGCTTTGTGAAAGTCCAATTAAGCGTCTTGATCTATCTCTATAGATCTTAATGCCTAATATGTAAGCAGCTTCACCGAGGTCTTTCATTGAAAAACTCTTATTCAAGTATCCCTTTATGCTATCCAGAAATTCTATATCATTTCCAATTAGTAATATGTCATCCACATATAATATCAGAAATGCTACAGAGCTCCCACTCACTTTCTTGTAAATACAGGCTTCTCCAAAAGTCTGTATAAAACCAAATGCTTTGATCACACTATCAAAGCGTTTATTCCAACTCCAAGAGGCTTGCACCAGTCCATAAATGGATTGCTGGAGCTTGCACACTTTGTTAGCTCCCTTTGGATCGACAAAACCTTCTGGTTGTATCATATACAACTCTTCTTCCAGAAATGCATTCAGGAATGCAGTTTTGACATCCATCTGCCAAATTTCATAATCATAAAATGCGGCAATTGCTAACATGATTCGGACAGACTTAAGCATCGCTACGAGTGAGAAGGTCTCATCGTAGTCAATCCCTTGAACTTGCTGAAAACCTTTTGCGACAAGTCGAGCTTTGTAGACAGTAATATTACCGTCAGCATCAGTCTTCTTCTTGAAGATCCATTTATTCTCAATTGCTTGCCGATCATCCGGCAAGTCAACCAAAGTCCATACTTTGTTCTTATACATGAATCCCATCTCAGATTTCATGGCTTCAAGCCATTTTGCGGAATCTAGGCTCACCATCGCTTCTTCATAGTTCGTAGGTTCATCATGATCTAGTAGCATGACTTCCAGAACAGGATTACCGTACCACTCTGGCGCGGATCTCACTCTAGTTGATCTACAAGGTTCAGTAGTATCTTGTTCTGAAGTTTCATGATCATCATCATTAGCTTCCTCGCTAACTAGTGTAGGTGTCACTGAAACAGTTTTCTGTGATGCACTACTTTCCAATAAGGGAGCAGGTACAGTTACCTCGTCAAGTTCTACTTTCCTCCCACTCACTTCTTTCGAGAGAAACTTCTTCTCCAGAAAGTTTCTGAACTTAGCAACAAAAGTCTTGCCTTCGGATCTGTGATAGAAGGTGTATCCAATAGTCTCCTTTAGATATCCTATGAAGACACATTTCTCCGATTTGGGTTCGAGCTTATCAGGTTGAAGCTTTTTCACATAAGCATCGCAGCCCCAAACTTTCAGAAACGACAACTTTGGTTTCTTGCCAAACCATAGTTTCAAAGGCGTCGTCTCAACGGATTTTGATGGTGCCCTATTTAACGTGAATGCGGCCGTCTCCAAAGCATAACCCCAAAACGATAGCGGTAAATCAGTAAGAGACATCATAGATCGCACCATACCTAGTAAAGTACGATTACGACGTTCGGACACACCATTGCGCTGTGGTGTTCCGGGTGGCGTGAGTTGCGAAACTATTCCGCATTGTTTCAAATATACACCAAACTCGTAACTCAAATATTCTCCTCCACGATCAGATCGTAGAAACTTTATTTTCTTGTTACGATGATTTTCAACTTCACTCTGAAATTCTTTGAACTTTTCAAACGTTTCAGACTTATGTTTCATTAAGTAGATATACCCATATCTGCTTAAGTCATCTGTGAAGGTGAGAAAATAACGATATCTGCCACGAGCCTCAATATTCATCGGACCACATACATCTGTATGTATGATTTCCAACAAATCTGTTGCTCTCTCCATAGTACCGGAGAACGGTGTTTTAGTCATCTTGCCCATGAGGCACGGTTCGCAAGTACCAAGTGATTCATAATCAAGTGGTTCCAAAAGTCCATTAGTATGGAGTTTCTTCATGCGCTTTACACCGATATGACCTAAACGGCAGTGCCACAAATAAGTTGCACTATCATTATCAACTCTGCATCTTTTGACTTCAACACTATGAATATGTGTGTCACTACTATCGAGATTCAATAAAAATAGACCACTCTTTAAGGGTGCATGACCATAAAAGATATTACTCATATAAATAGAACAACCATTATTCTCAGATTTAAATGAATAACCGTCTCGCATCAAACAAGATCCAGATATAATGTTCATGCTTAACGCTGGCACCAAATAACAATTATTTAGGTCTAATATTAATCCCGAAGGTAGATGTAGAGGTAGCGTGCCGACTGCGATCACATCGACTTTGGAACCGTTTCCCACGCGCATCGTCACCTCGTCCTTAGCCAATCTTCGCTTAATCTGTAGTCCCTGTTTCGACTTGCAAATATTAGCAACAGAACCAGTATCAAATACCCAGGTGCTACTGCGAGCATTAGTAAGGTACACATCAATAACATGTATATCACATATACCTTTGTTCACCTTGCCATCCTTCTTATCCGCCAAATACTTGGGGCAGTTCCGCTTCCAGTGACCAGTCTGCTTGCAGTAGAAGCACTCAGTTTCAGGCTTAGGTCCAGGTTTGGGTTTCTTCTCTTGAGTAGCAACTTGCTTGCTGTTCTTTTTGAAGTTCCCCTTCTTCTTCCCTTTGCTCTTTTTCTTGAAACTAGTGGTCTTGTTGACCATCAACACTTGATGCTCCTTCTTGATTTCTACCTCCGTAGCTTTCAGCATTGCGAAGAGCTCGGGAATAGTCTTATTCATCCCTTGCATATTATAGTTCATCGCGAAGCTCTTGTAGCTTGGTGGCAGTGATTGGAGAATTCTGTCAATGACGCAATCATCTGGAAGATTAACTCCCAATTGAATCAAGTGATTATTATACCTAGACATTTTGAGTATATGCTCACTGACAGAACTGTTCTCTCCATCTTGCAGCTATAGAACTTATTGGAGACTTCATATCTCTCAATCCGGGCATTTGCTTGAAATATTAACTTCAACTCCTGGAACATCTCATATGCTCCATGACGTTCAAAACGTCGTTGAAGTCCCGATTCTAAGCCGTAAAGCATGGCACACTGAACTATCGAGTAGTCATCATCTTTGCTCTGCCAGACGTTCATAACATCTGGTGTTGCTCCAGCAGCAGGCCTGGCACCCAGCGGTGCTTCCAGGACGTAATTCTTCTGTGCAGCAATGAGGATAATCCTCAAGTTACGGACCCAGTCCGTGTAATTGCTACCATCATCTTTCAACTTTGCCTTCTCAAGGAATGCATTAAAATTCAACGGAACAACATCACGAGCCATCTATCTACAATCAAGCGTAAACAAGCAAGATACTATCAGGTACTAAGTTTCATGATAAATTTAGGTTCAATTAATTTACTTAAAGAACTCCCACTTAGATAGACATCCCTCTAATCCTCTAAGTGATTACGTGATCCAAATCAACTAAACCATGTCCGATCATCATGTGAGATGGAGTAGTTTCATTGGTGAACATCACTATGTTGATCATATCTACTATATGATTCACGCTCGACCTTTCGGTCTCCGTGTTCCGAGGCTATATCTGTATATGCTTGGCTCGTCAAGTATAACCTGAGTATTCCGCGTGTGCAACTGTTTTGCACCCGTTGTATTTGAACGTAGAGCCTATCACACCCGATCATCACGTGGTGTCTCAGCACGAAGAACTTTCGCAACGGTGCATACTCAGGGAGAACACTTCTTGATAATTAGTGAGAGATCATCTTATAATGCTACCGTCAATCAAAGCAAGATAAGATGCATAAAAGATAAACATCACATGCAATCAATATAAGTGATATGATATGGCCATCATCATCTTGTGCTTGTGATCTCCATCTTCGAAGCACCATCGTGATCACCATCGTCACCGGTGCGACACCTTGATCTCCATCGTAGCATCGCTGTCGTCTCGCCAATCTTATGCTTCCACGACTATTGCTACTACTTAGTGATAAAGTAAAGCATTACAACGCGATTGCATTGCATACAATAAAGCGACAACCATCTGGCTCCTGCCAGTTGCCGATAACTCGGTTACAAAACATGATCATCTCATACAATAAAATTTAGCATCATGTCTTGACCATATCACATCACAACATGCCCTGCAAAAACAAGTTAGACATCCTCTACTTTGTTGTTGCAAGTTTTACGTGGCTGCTATGGGCTTAAGCAAGAACCAATCTTACCTACGCATCAAAACCACAACAATAGTTTGTCAAGTTGGTGCTATTTTAACCTTCGCAAGGACCGGGCGTAGCCACACTCGGTTCAACTAAAGTTGGAGAAACTGTCACCCGCAAGCCACCTATGTGCAAAGCACGTCGGGAGAACCGGTCTCGCGTAAGCGTACGCGTAATGTCGGTCCGGGCCGCTTCGTCCAATAATACCGCCGAACCAAAGTATGACATGATAGTAAGCAGTATGACTTATATCGCCCACAACTCACTTGTGTTCCACTCGTGCATATAACATCAACATATAAAACCTAGGCTCGGATGCCACTGTTGGGTTTCGTAGTAATTTCAAAAAAATTCCTACGCACACGCAAGATCATGGTGATGTATAGCAACGAGAGGGGGACAGTGTGATCTATGTACCCATGTAGATCGACAACGGAAGCGTTAACTTGGTTGATGTAGTCGTACGTCTCCACGGCCCGACCGATCAAGCACCGAAACTACGGCACCTCCGAGTTCTAGCACACGTTCAGCTCGATGATGATCCCCGGACTCCAATCCAACAAAGTGTCGGGGAAGAGTTCCGTCAACACGACGGCGTGGTGACGATCTTGATGTTCTACTATCGCAGGGCTTCGCCTAAGCACCGCTACAATATTATCGAGGACTACGGTGGAAGGGGGCACCGCACACGGCTAAGAATATGATCACGTGGATCAACTTGTGTGTCTAGGGGTGCCCCCTGCCCCCGTATATAAAGGAGCAAGGGGAGGAGGCCGGCCGGCCCTATAGGCGCGCCAAGGAGGAGTCCTCCTCCTAGTAGGAGTAGGACTCCTACTAGGAGGGGGAAGGAAGTGGGGAAGGAGAAGGAAAGGGGGCGCCGCCCCCCTCTCCTAGTCCAATTCGGACCAGGGGGGAGGAGGCACGCGGCCCACCCTGGCTGCCCTTCTCTTTCTCCACTAAGGTCCATATGGCCCATTACTTCTCCCGGGGGGGGGGGGTCCGGTAACCCTCCAGTACTCCGGTTTTCTCCGAAATCACCCGGAACACTTCCGGTGTCCGAATATAGCCGTCCAATATATCAATCTTTATGTCTCGACCATTTCGAGACTCCTCGTTATGTCCGTGATCACATCCGGGACTCCAAACTAACTTCGGTACATCAAAACTCATAAACTCATAATATAATTGTCATTGAAACCTTAAGCGTGCGGACCCTACGGGTTCGAGAACAATGTAGACATGACCGAGACACATCTCCGGTCAATAACCAATAGCGGAACCTGGATGCTCATATTGGCTCCTACATATTCTACGAAGATCTTTATCGGTCAGACCGCATAACAACATACGTTGTTCCCTTTGTCATCGGTATGTTACTTGCCCAAGATTCGATCGTCGGTATCCCATACCTAGTTCAATCTCGTTACCGGCAAGTCTCTTTACTCGTTCTGTAATACATCATCTCGCAACTAACTCATTAGTTGCAATGCTTGCAAGGCTTATGTGATGTGCATTACTGAGAGGGCCCAGAGATACCTCTCCGACAATCGGAGTGACAAATCCTAATCTCGAAATACGCCAACCCAACATGTACCTTTGGAGACACCTGTAGAGCACCTTTATAATCACCCATTTACGTTGTGACATTTGGTAGCACACAAAGTTTTCCTCCGGCAAACGGGAGTTGCATAATCTCATAGTCATAGGAACATGTATAAGTCATGAAGAAAGCAATAGCAACATACTAAATGATCGGGTGCTAAGCTAATGGAATGGGTCATGTCAATCAGATCATTCACCTAATGATGTGATCCCGTTAATCAAATAACAACTCCTTGTTCATGGTTAGGAAACATAACCATCTTTGATTAACGAGCTAGTCAAGTAGAGGCATACTAGTGACACTCTGTTTGTCTATGTATTCACACATGTATTATGTTTCTGGTTAATACAATTCTAGCATGAATAATAAACATTTATCATGATATAAGGAAATAAATAATAACTTTATTATTGCCTCTAGGGCATATTTCCTTCAATAGGATCATTGGTTATGATGATGGCTTCGATATCCCCCTCCCGGAGGGAAGTTTCCCGGATGGTTCAGCCTCGAGGCGGAACCTGGGCCGCCGTCCGAATGGTCCTGCCCAGGTTCCGCCTCGAGATGGTGGCATTTCGTCCCGAAACCGTCCTTCTGATTTCTTCTAGATCAAATGGCACCATATAGGTGAAGATGGGTCTCGGAGGCCTGCCTGTTGGAAATATGCCCTAGAGGCAATAATAAATTAGTTATTATTATTATATTTCATTGTTCATGATAATCGTTTATTATCCATGCTAGAATTGTATTGATAGGAAACTCAGATACATGTGTGGATACATAGACAACACCATGTCCCTAGTAAGCCTCTAGTTGACTAGCTCGTTGATCAATAGATGGTTACGGTTTCCTGACCATGGACATTGGATGTCGTTGATAACGGGATCACATCATTAGGAGAATGATGTGATGGACAAGACCCAATCCTAAGCCTAGCACAAGATCGTGTAGTTCGTTTGCTAAAGCTTTTCTAATGTCAAGTATCATTTCCTTAGACCATGAGATTGTGCAACTCCCGGATACCATAGGAGTGCTTTGGGTGTGCCAAACATCACAACGTAACTTCCGAAAGTGTCTGTTGGGTTCGCATGAATCGAGACTGGGATTTGTCACTCCGTGTAAATGGAGAGGTATCTCTGGGCCCACTCAGTAGGACATCATCATAATGTGCACAATGTGACCAAGGAGTTGATCATGGGATGATGTGTTACGAAACGAGTAAAGAGACTTGCCGGTAACGAGATTGAACAAGGTATTGGGATACCGATGATCGAATCTCGGGCAAGTACAATACCGATGGACAAAGGGAATTGTATACGGGATTGATTGAATCCTTGACATCGTGGTTCATCCGATGAGATCATCGTGGAGCATGTGGGAGCTAACATGGGTATCCAGATCCCGCTGTTGGTTATTGACCGGAGAGTTGTCTCGGTCATGTCTGCATGGTTCCCGAACCCGTAGGGTCTACACACTTAAGGTTCGGTGACGCTAGAGTTGTTATGGGAAATAGTATGTGGTTACCGAAGGTTGTTTGGAGTCCCGGATGAGATCCCGGACATGACGAGGAGCTCCGGAATGGTCCGGAGGTGAAGATCGGTATATTGGACGAAGGGTATTGGAGTCCGAAATTGTTCCGGGGGTACCAGGTGATGACCAGCGTGTCCGAAAGGGGTTTCGGAGGCCCCAACAAGCGTTGGGGGGCCTTATGGGACAAGGGGAGAGGGCACATCAGCCCACTAAGGGGCTGAGCGCCCCTCCCACCCCATCTTACGTAACCAGGAGAGGTGGGGCGCCACCCCTAGGGCAGCCGCCCCTCCCGGCTTGGGGGCAAGTTTCCTAGGGGGTGGGGGCGCCCAAACCCATCTAGGGTTTCCCCTGTGGCCGCCGCCCCTCCCCTAGGGAACCCTAGGGCGCCTCCCCCTCCTCCCTTCCCCCTATATATAGTGAGGGAGAGAGAGGGCAGCCGCACCCTTCCCCTGGTGCAGCCCTCTTCCTCCTCCAACACCTCATCCTCCTCCATAGTGCTTGGCGAAGCCCTGCCGGAGAACCACGAGCTCCATCACCACCACGCCGTCGTGCTGCCGGAGTTTTCCCTCAACTTCTCCTCTCACCTTGCTGGATCAAGAAGGAGGAGACGTCTCCCAACCGTACGTGTGTTGAACGCGGAGGTGTTGTCCGTTCGGCGCTAGGATCATCGGTGATTTGGATCACGACGAGTACGACTCCATCAACCCCGTTGACTTGAACGCTTCCGCTTAGCGATCTACAAGGGTATGTAGATGCACTCTCCTTCCCCTCGTTGCTAGATTACTCCATAGATTGATCTTGGTGATGCGTAGAAAATTTTGAATTTCTGCTACGATCCCCAACAATGGCATCATGAGCTAGGTCTATGCGTAGTTTCTATGCATGAGTAGAACACAAAGCAGTTGTGGGCGTCGATATTGTCAATTTACTTGCCGTTACTAGTCTTATCTTGATTCGGCGGCATCGTGGGATGAAGCGGCCCGGACCGACCTTACACGTACTCTTACGTGAGACTGGTTCCATCGACTGACATGCACTAGTTGCATAAGGTGGCTAGCGGGTGTTTGTCTCTCCCACTTTAGTCGGATCGGATTCGATGAAAAGGGTCCTTATGAAGGGTAAATAGAAATTGGCATATCACGTTGCGGTTTTCGCGTAGGTAAGAAACGTTCTTGCTAGAAACCTATAGCAGCCACGTAAAAACTTGCAACAACAATTAGAGGACGTCTAACTTGTTTTTGTAGCATATGCCTTGTGATGTGATATGGCCAAAAGGATGTGATGAATGATATATGTGATGTATGAGATTGATCATGTTCTTGTAATAGGAATCACGACTTGCATGTCGATGAGTATGACAACTGGCAGGAGCCATAGGAGTTGTCTTAATTTATTTATGACCTGCGTGTCAATATAAACATCATGTAATTACTTTACTTTATTGCTAAAGCGTTAGCCATAGTAGTAGAAGTAATAGATGACGAGACAACTTCAAGAAGACACAATGATGGGGATCATGATGATGGAGATCATGGTGTCATGCCGGTGACAACGATGATCATGGAGCCCCGAAGATGGAGATCAAACGGAGCAAAATGATATTGGCCATATCATGTCACTATTTGATTGCATGTGATGTTTATCATGTTTTACATCTTATTTTCTTAGAACGACGGTAGCTTAAATAAGATGATCCCTCGCAATAATTTCAAGAAAGTGTTCCCCCTAATTGTGCACCGTTGCGAAGGTTCATCGTTTCGAAGCACCATGTGATGATCGGTGTGATAGATTCTAACGTTCGAATACAACGGGTGTAAGCCAGATTTACACACGCAATACACTTAGGTTGACTTGACGAGCCTAGTATGTACAGACATGGCCTCGGAACACAGAAGACCGAAAGGTCGAACATGAGTCGTATAGAAGATACGATCAACATGAAGATGTTCACCGATGTTGACTAGTCCGTCTCACGTGATGATCGGACACGGCCTAGTTGACTCGGATCATGTTTCACTTAGATGACTAGAGGGATGTCTATCTGAGTGGGAGTTCATTAAATAATTTGATTAGATGAACTCAATTATCATGAACATAGTCTAAATTGTCTTTGCAAATATGTTGTAGATAAATAGCTCATGTTGTAGCTCCATGTTTCAATACATTCCTAGAGAAAGATTAAGTTGAAAGATATTGTAAGCAATGATGCGGACTAGGTCCGTAGTCCGAGGAGTGTCCTCACTGCTACATAGAAGGCTTATGTCTTTGATGCACCGCTCGATGTGCAAACCCCTACAACATCGTCTGTGGATGTTGTGAACACCTGACAGACACATCCTGATGACTACTTGATAGTTTAGTGCACCATACTTTATGGCTTAGAATCGGGATTTCAATGACGTTTTGAACGCCATAAGACATATGAGATGTTCCAAGAGCTGAAATTGGGATTTCAGGCTCATGCCCGTGTTGAGAGGTGTGAGACCTCTGACAAGTTCTTTAGCCAACAAGATGGAGGAGAATAGCTCAGCTAGTGAGCATGTGCTCAGAATGTCTGGGTGCTACAATCACTTAAATCAAGTGGGAGTTAAACTTCCAGATAAGATAGTGACTGATAGAGTTCTCTAGCCACTATCACTAAGCTACTAGATCTTCGTGATGAACTATGACATGCAAGGGATGGAGTTGATCCCGGAGCTGTTCGCGGTGCTTAAGACCATAAAAGGTAGAAATCAAGAAGGAGCATCAAGTGTTGATGGTTTAACAAGACCACTGGTTTCAAGAAGGGCAAGGGCTAGAAGGGAAACTACATGGATGGCAAACCAGTTGCCGCTCCAGTGAAGGAACCCAAGGTTGAACCCAAACCCGAGACTAAGTGCTTCTATTGTAAGGGGAACGGTCACTGGTAGCGGAATTACCCCAAATGCATGGTAGATAAGAAGGCTGGCAACTTCAACAAAGTATATACGTGTTATTAATGTGTACCTTGCTAGTACTCCTGGTAGCACCTGGGTATTGGATACCGGTTCAGTTGCTATTACTGGTGACTTGAAGCAAAAGCTACGGACTAAACGGAGACTGGCTAAGGGCGAGGTGACGATGTGTGTTGGAAGTGTTTCCAAAGTTGATGAGATCACCATCGCACGCTCCATCTGCCTTCGGGATTAGTATTGAACCTAGATAAATGTTATCAGGTGTCTACATTGAGCATGAATATGATTAGATCATGTTCATTGCAATACAGTCATTCATTTAAGTTAGAGAATAATGGTTATTCTGTTTACATGAATGATACCTTTCATGGTCATGCACCCTATGTGAATGGTTCATTGAATCTCGGTCGTGGTAATACACATGTTCACGCCAAAAGATGTAGAGTTAATAATGATAGTACCACTTTCTCGTGGCACTACCGCTTAGGTCATATTGGCGTAAGATGCATGAAGAAACTCCATGTCGATGGATGTTTGGAGTCACTTGATTTCGAATCGCTTGACACATGCGAGCCATGCCTCATGGGCAGGATGACTAAGACCCCGCTTTCAGGTACAATGAAACGGGCAAGTGACTTGTTGGAAATCATACATGCTGATGCGTGTGATCCAATGAGAATTGAAGCGTGCGGTGGATATCGCTATTTTCTCATCTTCACTGACGATTTGAGTAGATATAGGTATATCTACCTAATGAAGCACAAGTCTGAAACGTTTGAAAAGTTCAAGCGATTTCAGAGTGAAGTTAAGAATCATCATAACAAAGAAGATCATGTTCCTACGATCTGATCAAAAGGGGATTTTCTGAGTTATGAGTTTGGCAATCACTTAAGACATTGTGGAATTGTTTCGCAGTTGAAGCCACCTGGAACACCACAAGGTAATGGTGTGTCCGGACGTCGTAATCGAACCTTATGAGATATGGTGCGATCTATGATGTCTCTTACCGATCTACCGCTATTATTTTGAGGTTATGCATTAGAGACAGCTGCATTCACTTTAGATAGAACACCATCTAAGTCCATTGAGACGGCGTCGTATGAACATTGGTTTGGCAAGAAACCAAAGTTGTCGTTTCTTAATGTTTGGGGCTGCGATGCTTAAGGCTTCAGCCGGAGAAGCTCGAACCCAAAGCGGACAAACACATCTTCATAGGATACCCGAAGGTGACAGTAGGGTATACCTTCTATCTCAGATCCGAGAGCAAATTGTTTGTCGCTAAGAACGGGTCCTTTCTCGAGAAGGAGTTTCTCTCGAAAGAATTGAGTGGGAGGAAGATAGAACTTGATGAGGTTGTCGAACCTTTACTTCAACCAGAGAGTGATGCAACACAGAAAGATGTTTTCTGTGGCGCCTACGTCTGTTGAATAGGAAGTTAATGATAGTGATCATGAAGCTTCGGATCAAGTTGCTATCGAACCTCGTAGGTCGACAAGGATATGTACTACTCCTAAGTGGTACGGTAATCCTGTCTTAGATATCATGTTGTTAGAAAACAATGAACCTACGAGCTATGGAGAAGCGATGGTGGGCCCGTATTCCGACAAATGGTTAGAAGCCATGAAATCTGAAATAGGACCCATATATCAGAACAAAGTATGGACTTTGGTGGACTTGCCCGATGATCGGCAAGCCATTGAGATAAATGGATCTTTAAGAAGAAGACGGACGTGGGCGGTAATGTTACCGTCTATGAAGCTCGACTTGTGGGAAAGAGTCTTTTCACAAGTTCAAGGAGTTGACTACGATGAGAATTTCTCACCCGTAGCGATGCTTAAGTCCGTCGGAATCATGATAGCATTAGTTGTATTTTTCGATTATGAAATCTTACAGATGGATGTCAAAACAAGTTTTCTTACCAGTTTTCATAAGAAAAGTTGTATGTGATACAATAAAATATTTTGTCGATCCTAAGGATGCTAAAAGGTATGCTGGCTCCAGCAATCCTTCTATGGACTAGAGCAAGCATCTCGGAATCGGAATATATGTTTTGATGGAGTGATCAAAGCTTTTAGGTTTATACAATGTTTGCTAGAAACTTGTATTTATAAGAAAGTGAGTGGGAGCACTACAACATTTCTGATAAGTATATGTGGATGACATATTGCTGATTCGAAATAATGTAGAATTTCTGGAAAGCATAAACGGTTGTCTGAAGGGTGATTTTCAAAGGAATACCTGGATAAAGCTGCTTACATATTGGGCATCAGGATCTATAGAAATAGATCAAGACGCCTGATGATACTTTCAAAGAACGCACACCTTGACATATTTTTGAAGGAGATCAAAATAGATCAGTCAAAGAAGGGGTTCTTACCTGAGTTGTAAGGTGTGAAGTTGAGTAAGACTCAAAGCTTGACCATGGCAGAAGAAAGAGGAAGGACGAAGGTCGTCCCCTATGCTCTTGTCATAGGCTCTATACGGTATGCCATGCTGAGTACCGCACCTGATGTGTGCCTTGCCACATGTCTGGCAAGAGGGTACAAAGGTGATCTAGGAGTAGATCACCAGATAGCGGTCAAAATTATCCTGAGAGGAATAAGGAAATGTTTCTCGGTTATGGAGGTGATAAAGAGTTCGACATAAAGAGTTACGTCGATGCAAGCTTAACACCTATCCGGATAGCTCTGAGTAGAGATACCGGATATGTATAATGGAGCAATAATTTGGAATAGCTCCAAGTGGAACGTGGTAGCAGCATCTACAATATAAAGTTTTGCGAAATACATAGGGATCTGAATATGGCAAGACCCGTTGACTACAACCTCTCTCACAAGCATAACATGATCAAACCCAGAACTCTTTGAGTGTTTATCACATAGTGATGTGAACTAGATGATTGAGTCTAGTAGACTCTTGGATGTTGGTCACATGGCGATGTGACCTGTGAGTGTTAATCACATGGCGACGTGAACTAGATTATTGACTCTAGTGCAAGTGGGAGACTGTTGGAAATATGCCCTAGAGGCAATAATAAATTAGTTATTATTATTATATTTCATTGTTCATGATAATCGTTTATTATCCATGCTAGAATTGTATTGATAGGAAACTCAGATACATGTGTGGATACATAGACAACACCATGTCCCTAGTAAGCCTCTAGTTGACTAGCTCGTTGATCAATAGATGGTTACGGTTTCCTGACCATGGACATTGGATGTCGTTGATAACAGGATCACATCATTAGGAGAATGATGTGATGGACAAGACCCAATCCTAAGCCTAGCACAAGATCGTGTAGTTCGTTTGCTAAAGCTTTTCTAATGTCAAGTATCATTTCCTTAGACCATGAGATTGTGCAACTCCCAGATACCGTAGGAGTGCTTTGGGTGTGCCAAACGTCACAACTTAACTGGGTGGCTATAAAGGTACACTACAGGTATCTCTGAAAGTGTCTGTTGGGTTGGCACGAATCGAGACTGGGATTTGTCACTCCGTGTAAACAGAGAGGTATCTCTGGGCCCACTCGGTAGGACATCATCATAATGTGCACAATGTGACCAAGGAGTTGATCATGGGATGATGTGTTACGGTACGAGTAAAGAGACTTGCCGGTAATGAGATTGAACAAGGTATCGGGATACCGACGATCGAATCTCGGGCAAGTACAATACCGATGGACAAAGGGAATTGTATACGGGATTGATTGAATCCTTGACATCGTGGTTCATCCGATGAGATCATCATGGAGCATGTGGGAGCCAACATGGGTATCCATATCCCGCTGTTGGTTATTGACCGGAGAGTTGTCTCGGTCATGTATGCATGGTTCCCGAACCCGTAGGGTCTACACACTTAAGGTTCGGTGACGCTAGAGTTGTTATGGGAAATAGTATGTGGTTACCGAAGGTTGTTCGGAGTCCCGGATGAGATCCCAGACATGATGAGGAGCTCCGGAATGGTCCGGAGGTGAAGATCGGTATATTAGACGAAGGGTATTGGAGTCCGGAATTGTTCTGGGGGTACCAGGTGATGACCAGCGTGTCCGAAAGGGGTTTCAGAGGCCCCGACAAGCGTTGGGGGGCCTTATGGGCCAAGGGGAGAGGGCACATCAGCCCACTAAGGGGCTGAGCGCCCCTCCCACCCCATCTCACATAACCAGGAGAGGTGGGGGCGCCACCCCTAGGGCAGCTGCCCCTCCCGGCTTGGGGGGCAAGTTTCCTAGGGGGTGGGGGCGCCCAACCCCATCTAGGGTTTCCCCTATGGCCGCCCTCCCCTCCCCTAGGGAACCCTAGGGTGCCTCCCCCTCCTCCCTTCCCCCTATATATAGTGAGGGAGAGAGAGGGCAGCCGCACCCTTCCGCTGGCGCAGCCCTCTTCCTCCTCCAACACCTCATCCTCCTCCGTAGTGCTTGGCGAAGCCCTGCCAGAGAACCACGAGCTCCATCACCACCATGCCGTCGTGCTGTCGGAGTTTTCCCTCAACTTCTCCTCTCACCTTGCTGGATCAAGAAGGAGGAGACGTCTCCCAATCATACATGTGTTGAACGCGGAGGTGCCGTCCGTTCGGCGCTAGGATCATCGGTGATTTGGATCACGACGAGTACGACTCCATCAACCCCGTTCACTTGAACGCTTCCGCTTAGCGATCTAAAAGGTTGTGTAGATGCACTCTCCTTCCCCTCGTTGCTAGATTACTCCATAGATTGATCTTGGTGATGCGTAGAAAATTTTGAATTTCTGCTGATCCCCAACACTGCCACGGGCGCCAAAAGCTCGAGGGCGCACCAAGGGGTTAGGGCGCGCCCCCATGCTTGTGGCTGCCTGGTGGGTCCCCCTATTGTATTTCTTTCGTCAATAATTTTAATATATTTCAAAATAATTCTCCGTCAATTTTCAACTCATTTGGAGTTGTTTAGAAAAAGTGCCTCTGATATAGCCCTTTTTGGTCCAGAATCCCAGCTGTCGGCGATCTCCCTCTTCATATGAAACTTGCAAAATAAGAGAGAAAAGGCATGAGAATTGTATTATAAAGTGAAATAATAGTCCATAATGCAATAAATATCAACATAAAAACATGATGCAAAATGGACGTATCAACTCCCCCAAGTTTAGACCTCGCATGTCCTCAAGCGAAAGACGAAATCGATAATCATGACCACATGTTTAGAGAGAGAGAGTGTGTAGATACTGATGGGGAACGCAGTAATTTAAAAAAAATTCCTACACACATGCAAGATCCATCTAGGTGATGCATAGCAACGAGAGGGGAAGAGTGTTGTCTACGTACCCTTGTAGACCGTAAGTGGAAGCGTTATGACAATGGGGTTGATGTAGTCGTATGTCTTCACGATCTGACCGATCCTAGCACCGAAGGTACGGCACCTCCGCGATCTTCACACGTTCATCTCGGTGACGTCCCACGAACTCTAGATCCATCTGAGTGTCGAGGGAGAGCTTCGTCAGCACAATGACGTGATGACGGTGATGATGAAGTTACCGATGCAGGGCTTCGCCTAAGCACTACAACGATATGACCGAGGTGGAAATCTGTGGAGGGGGGCACCGCACACGGCTAAACAATCAACTTGTGTGTCTATGGGGTGCCCCCTCCTCTGTATATAAAGGAGTGGAGGAGGGGGAGGGCCGTCCCTCTATGGCATGCCTGAAGGGAGGGAGTCCTACTCCCGGTGGGAGTAGGATTCCCCCTTCCCTTGTTGGAGTAGGAGAGAAAGGAAGGGGGGCAGAGAGGGAATGAAGGGGGGGGGGGTGGTCCCACCCAATTCGGATTGGGCTTGGGGGCGCCCTCCACCTTGGCCGCCTCCTCCACTCTCCCACTAAGGCCCAATAAGGCCCATACACTCCCCGGGGGGTTCCGGTAACCCTCCGGTACTCCGGTAAATGCCCGAACTCACCCAGAACCATTCCGATGTCCAAACATAGCCTTCCAATATATCGTTCTTTATGTATCAACCATTTCAAGACTCCTCGTCATGTCCGTGATCATATATGAGACTCTGAACTACCTTCGGTACATCAAAACACATAAACTCATAATATCGATCGTCACCAAACGTTAAGCATGCGGACCCTACGGGTTCGAGAACTATGTAGACATGACCGAGACTCATCTCCGGTCAATAACCAATAGCGGAACCTGGATGCTCATATTGGTTCCTACATATTCTACGAAGATCTTTATTGGTCAAACTGCATAACAACATACGTTGTTCCCTTTGTCATCGGTATGTTACTTTCCCGAGATTCGATCGTCGGTATCTCAATACCTAGTTCAATCTCGTTAGCAAGTCTCTTTACTCGTTCTGTAATGCAACATCCCGTAACTAACTCATTAGTCACATTGCTTGCAAGGCTTATAGTGATGTGAATTACCGAGAGGGCCCAGAGATACCTCTCCGACAATCGGAGTGACAAATCCTAATCTCGACCTATGCCAACTCAAGAAACACCATCGGAGACACTTGTAGAGCATCTTTATAATCACCCAGTTATGTTGTGACGTTTGATAGCACACAAGGTGTTCCTCGGGTATTCGGGAGTTGCATAATTTCATAGTTAGAGGAACATGTATAAGTCATTATGAAAGCAATAGCAATAAAACTAAACAATCATTTATGCTAAGCTAAAGGATGGGTCTTTTCCATCACATAATTATCTAATGATGTGATCCCGTTCATAAAATGACAACACATGTCTATGGTCAGGAAACTTAACCATCTTTGATTAACGAGCTAGTCAAGTAGAGGCATACTAGGGACACTCTGTTTTGTCTATGTATTCACACATGTACTAAGTTTCCGGTTAATACAATTCTAGCATGAATACTAAACATTTATCATGATATAAGAAAATATAAATAACAACTTTATTATTGCCTCTAGGGCATATTTCCTTTAGACTCCCACTTGCACTAGAGTCAATAATCTAGTTCACATCGCCATGTGATTAACACCCAAAGAGTGATCATGTTTTGCTTGTGAGAGAAGTTTAGTCAACGGGTCTGCCACATTCAGAGCCATATGTATTTTGCAAATTATCTATATCTACAATGCTCTGCACGCAGCTACTCTAGCTAATCGCTCCCACTTTCAATATGTATCTAGATCGAGACTTGGAGTCATCCAGGTCGGTGTCAAAGCTTGCATCGACGTAACTCCTTACGACAAACTCTTTGTCACCTCCATAACCGAGAAACATTTCCTTATTCCACTAAGGATACTTTTACTAGGCTGTTCAGTGTTCCACTCCTGGATCACTATTGTACCCTCTTGCCAAACTCATGGTGAGGTACACAATAGGTCTGGTACACATCATAGCATACTTTATAGAACCTATGGCTGAGGCATAGGGAACGACTTTTCATTCTCTTTCTATTTTCTGCCGTGGTCGGGTTTTGAGTCTTTACTCAACTTCACACCTTGCAACACAGGCAAGAACTCCTTCTCTGACTGTTCCATTTTGAACTACTTCAAAATCTTTCAAGGTATATACTCATTGAAAAATATATCAAGCGTCTTGATCTATCTCTATAGATCTTGATGCTCAATATGTAAGTAGCTTCACCGAGGTCTTTCTTTGAAAAACTCCTTTCAAACACTCCTTTATGCCTCCCAGAAAATTCTACATCATTTCCGATCAACAATATGTCATTCACATATACTTATCAGAAAGGTTGTAGTGCTCCCACTCACTTTCTTGTAAATACATGCTTCACTGCAAGTCTTTATAAAACCATATGCTTTGATCACTTTATCAAAGCATATATTCCAACTCCGAGATGCTTGCACCAGTCCATAGATGGATCACTGGAGCTTGCACACTTTGTTAACACCTTTAGGATTGACAAAACCTTCTTGTTGCATCATATACAACTATTTTTTAAGAAATCCATTAAGGAATGCAGTTTTGACATCCATTTGCCAGATTTCATAAAATGTGGCAATTGTTAACTTGATTTGGACAGACTTAAGCATCGCTACGAGTGAGAAAATCTCATCGTAGTCAACATCTTGAACTTGTCGAAAACCTTTTTCGACAATTCAAGTTTTTTATATAGTAATACTACTATCAGCGTCCGTCTTCCTCTTGAAGATCCATTTATTCTCTATGGCTTGCCAATCATTGGGCAAGTCAACCAAAGTCCACACTTTGTTCTCATACATGGATCCCATCTCAGATTTCATGGCCTCAAGCCATTTTGCGGAATCTGGGCTCATCATCGCTTCCTCATAGTTCGTAGGTTCATCATGGTCTAGTAACATGACTTCCAGAAAGGATTACTGTACCACTCTGGTGCGGCCCATACTCTGGTTGACCTACGAGGTTCGGTAGTAACTTGATTTGAAGTTTCATGATCATCATCATTAGCTTCCTCATTAATTGGCGTAGAAATCACTAGAACTGATTTCTATGATGAACTACTTTCCAATTCAGGAGAAGGTACAGTTACCTCATCAAGTTCTACATTCCTCCCACTCACTTCTTTCGAGAGAAACTTCTTCTCTAGAAAGGACCCATTCTTAGCAACGAATATCTTGCCTTCAGATCTGTGATAGAAAGTGTACCCCACAGTTTCCTTTGGGTATCCTATGAAGACGCATTTGCCCGATTTGGGTTCGAGCTTATCTGGTTGAAACTTTTTCACATAATCATCATAGCCCCAAACTTTAAGAAATGACAGCTTAGGTTTCTTGCTAAACCACAGTTCATATGGTGTCGTCTCAACGGATTTAGATGGTGCCCTATTTAACATGAATGCAGCTATCTCTAATCCATAACCTCAAAACGATAGTGATAAATCGGTAAGAGACATCATAGATCACACCATATCTAATAAAGTACAGTTATGACGTTCGGACACACCATTACGCTGTGGTGTTCCAGGTGGCGTGAGTTGCGAAACTATTCCGCACTGTTTCAAATGAAGACCAAACTCGTAACTCAAATATTCTCCTCCATGATCAGATCGTAGAAACTTTATTTTCTTGTTACGACGATTTTCCACTTCACTCTGAAATTCTTTGAACTTTTCAAATGTTTTAGACTTATGTTTCATCAAGTAGATATACCCATATATGCTCAAATCATTTGTGAGGGTCAGAAAATAACTATACCCGCCACGAGCATCAACACTCATCGGACCACATATATCAGTATGTATTATTTCCAATAAGTCTGTTGCTCGTTATATTTTTCCGGAGAACGGAATTTTAGTCATCTTGCCCATGAGGCATGGTTCGCAAGCATCAAGTGATTCCAAAATCCCATCAACATGGAGTTTCTTCATGCACTTTACACCAATATGACCTAAACGGCAGTGCAACATATAAGTTGCACTATCACTATTAACTTTGCATATTTTGGCTTCAATATTATGAATATGTGTATCACTACGATCGAGATTCAATAAACCATTAACCTTGGGTATATGACCTCAGAGGGTTTTATTCATGTAAACAGAATAACAATTATTCTTTGACTTAAATGAATAACCGTATTGCAATAAACATGATCTAATCATATTATGCTCAACGCAAACACCAAATAACATTTATTTTAGGTTCAACACTAATCCCGAAGTAAAGGGAGTGTGCGTTGGTGATCTTATCAACCTTAGAATCACTTCCAACTCACATCATCACCTCGCCCTTAACTAGTCTCTGTTTATTTTGTAACTCCTGTTTCAAGTTACTAATCATGGCAACTGAACCAGTATCAAATACGTAGGGGTTACTATGAACACTAGTAAAGTACACATCAATAACATGTATATCATATATACTTTTGTTCACTTTTGTAACACCCACGATGCGGCTATATCTCCCATGTGATGGGGCACGACTTAGAGGCATAACCGCATGGTAGGCATGTCGCA
This sequence comes from Triticum dicoccoides, assembly GCF_002162155.2. Lineage (NCBI taxonomy): Eukaryota > Viridiplantae > Streptophyta > Magnoliopsida > Poales > Poaceae > Triticum > Triticum dicoccoides. The sequence continues at coordinate 443,151,491 of NC_041380.1, read as the reverse complement.
AGAGGGGTAATCTTTACACATCCCATGTACTGAATAAGGAAGGGATAAAGAGTTGGCTTACAATCGCCACTTCACACAATACATAAATATATCATACATCATCCAGAATACAATCAAGGTCTGACTACGGTACCAAAATAAAGAAAGACAACCCCAAATGCTAGATCCCCGATCGTCCCAACTGGCTCCACTACTGATCAACAGGAAACAAAACAACACAACGAACACGATCTTCATTGAGCTCCCACTTGAGCTGGGTTGCGTCACCTGCACTGGTATCATCGGCACCTGCAACTGTTTGGTAGTATCTGTGAGTCACGAGGACTCGGCAATCTCACATCCGCGAGATCAAGACTATTTAAGCTTATGGGTAGGGTAAGGTAATGAGGTGGAGCTGCAGCAAGCACTAAGCATATATGGTGGCTAACTTACGCAAATGAGAGCAAGAAGAGAAGCAAAGCACGGTCGAGAAGCTATAAAGATCAAGAAGTGATCTTGAAACTACTTACGTTCAAGCATAACACAAGAACCGTGTTCACTTCCCGGACTCCGCCGAGAAGAGACCATCACGGCTACACACGCGGTTGATTCATTTTAATTAAGTTAAGTGTCAAGTTCTCTACAACCGGACATTAACAAATTCCCATTTGCCCGTAATCACGAGCACGGCTTTCGAAAGTTCAAAACCCTGCAGGGGTGTCCCAACTTAGCCCATCACAAGCTCAAATGGTCAACAAAGGATATTCCTTCTCACAGGAAGACCCGATCAGACTCGGAATCCCGGTTACAAGACATTTCGACAATGGTAAAACAAGACCAGCAAAGCCACCCGAATGAGCCGATAAATCCCGATAGGAGCTGCACATATCTCGTTCTTAGGGCACACCGGATAAGCAATCCGTACAACTAAAACCAAACCCCAAGTTTCCCCGAGGTGGCGCTGCAAGGCGCTCTAGTTTGGACCAACACTCAGAGGAGCACTGGCCCGGGGATTTAAAATAAAGATGACCCTTGAGTCTGCAGAACCCAAGGGAAAAAGGCTTAGGTGGCAAATGGTAAAACCAAGGTTGGGCCTTGCTGGAGGAGTTTTATTCAAAGCGAACTATCAAGGGGTTCCCGTTATAACCCAACCGCGTAAGGAACGCAAAATCAAGGAACATAACACCGGTATGACAGAAACTAGGGTGGCAAGAGTGGAACAAAATACTAGGCATAAAGCTGAGCCTTCCACCCTTTACCAAGTATATAGATGCATTAATTAAATAAGAGATATTGTGATATCCCAACAAAATCCATGTTCCAACATGGAACAAACTTCAACTTCACCTGCAACTAGCAACACTATAAGATGGGCTGAGCAAAGCGGTAACATAGCCAAACAACGGTTTGCTAGGAAAGGTGGGTTAGAGGCTTGACATGGCAATATGGGAGGCATGATATAGCAAGTGGTAGGTATCGCGGCATAGCAATAGAGCGAACAACTAGCACGCAAAGATAGAAGTGATTTCGAGGGTATGGTCATCTTGCCTGAAATTAAACTCAGAGTTGTCGAAAGCTTGATCCTCATTAGCGTACTCAACAGGTTCCTCAATCATGTACTCATCTCCTGGCTCTACCCAAAGCAAGAGCACAAGCAAAAGAAACCACAATCAATCACGGTGCAATGCGCAAGCAACATGATGCAAAACATGGCATGACATGCGGGATGTGATATGCAATGCATATGCGTGCTCCAAAAGGAAAATTATGAACAAGGCATCAGCTTGGAAAACCAAGTGTGCCGCTGGAAAGATGAGATGATTTCAGTCGAGATTGATATAAAGATCACCGGAATCGGATGCACGGTTTGCAAATGGCAAGCAAACAAGAATGACACAATTCTACGATTAACAACACGATGCCATTGTCAGGACCCCGATCCTAAGTCACATCGATCTAGCATGTAACACATCATATCACTTTGCGGCCTCACGCACGGTATTCCCACGGGTGCCACCTTACCTGGCCCGGGACCGTTTGCGCCTTTTGGCTCACGTATATGATAGTGTCGCTAGCATCCATATGACAAAGAACCCGGGCTGACATGGCTAGTCGTGAACCCAAAGTGGCACTAACTTACAGGGACAGGCATACATGACCCAGCAACGAACGTGTCGGTCATCAGCGAGTGAATCCAGGCTGTAGCACTGGGCTAGCAGGACTCCGGTGAACCGGGCTGTAGCGGGCTAACAGGACTCCGGTATTCATCGCGTGACATTTCCCCGAAGGGACAGACACAGGAACGAAGAAGGACACATGCCGGCCAGCCTAGGTGTTCCGGAGCAGTAGCAAGCTACCATGGCTCAGTGGAAACACCAGGAGACATTTCCCGGTAAGAGATGCTACTAAGGATAAACAACTAGATAGTCAGATCCCACACATACCAAGCATTTCAATAACATACACACAATATGCTCGATATGTGCAATACAACATGGCATCACAACATGACTCTACAACTCAAGTATTTAATTCAATAGGCTCCGAGGAGCGAGATATTACAAACATAGGTCTCATGACCCAACATTCAGAGCATACAAGTCAAAACACAAACGGAAGCTATCATGTCTGAGTACAGACAACTATAAATGAAAGAGGCTGAGAAGCCTGACTATCTACCAGATCCTGCCGAGGGCACAAGATCGTAGCTGAGGTAACAAGCTAAACGGCAAAGTCCACGTGGAACTACTAGCGAGACTGAAGTCTCTCTGCAAAACATAAATTAAGCAACGTGAGTACAAATGTACCCAGCAAGACTTACATCAGAACTAACTACATATGCATCATTATCAACCAAGGGGATGGTGGGGTTTAACTGCAGCAAGCCAGCTTTGACACGGTGGCTATCCTGAACTACGACTGCAAGTAACTCTTTTGAGGTGGCGCACACGAGTCCACATATTCACCATATCAATACACCACTATGGATCCGCTCCCATCTCCCTACGAGAACGCCATCCATAGCACTCACGCTTATCTTGCGTATTTTAGAGTATCCACTTTCACTTGTCTATGAACTATGCAAGGGGTCCAAGTTTCCATATCCGAGGAATCCGGCTATTCGAATAGATAATGATAACCCTACAGGGGTGTACTTCTTCACACACGCTCTCGCCACTTACCGCCCTGTACACGTCATGTACCTCGGCAACCTTCAAGCGGAAGCCGGGCGAGGGAGTCGGCCACGACCTGACTAACCGAACAAGTCTCTAGTCCAGGTTTATCGCCTATTCGGGTTCCATCCGCAAGGAGATCCGGCTGGGGTGTCGCTCACGGCCCCAAACGATGTGAGCAGGATTCCCAAGCCCACCATCCGGGTGCCACTTGGTACACCGTGCCACTGTGCCTAGTCTGTCCCAAGCCCACCTGTACCGGGTGCCACTTGGTAGACTACTAACACTACCTACAAACACCAGAAACTAGTTGCAACTCCTGGACAGAGATCGAGTTGATTAATAAGTCGAGAGGGGCACTTAAGCATTCCAATGTGTGGTAGTAGCTGTTCATGGATCACAAACACAGAACTCAGTTCCTGAGGACGGCTGCAATGAGACAACCCACCATGTACTCCTACATGGCCTCTCACCGCTACCTTTACCAAATCGTGTTCACACACTTAGCTCTCAACAATAGGACATGTTCACACGCCTCTAATTCATCCCCGATGAATCAGACCTGACTCAACTCTAAGCAGTAGCAGGCATGACAAACAAGCATAAATGAGTAGGCACATCAGGGCTCAAACAACTCCTACTCATGCTAGTGGGTTTCATCTATTTACTATCGCAATGACAGGTCATGCAAAGGATAAAGGGGTTCAGCTACCGCAGCAAGTAACAAATATGTCGTTGTTGTCCTAATGCAGTAAAAGAGAGCAGGAGTGAGAGAGTGGGATTGTATCGGAATGAACAAGGGGTTTTTGCTTGCCTGGCACTTCTGAAGATAACATTGAGTCTTCATCAGTGTCAACGATCACATCATCGGAACCACGTCTATCGAGAGGGGACAATTACCGGCAAACAAGGAAGAACACAATCAATGCAATGCGACAATATGATGCATGAATGTGACATGGAAATATGATGTGATTTGTGCTGATGCAACTAAACCAGATTAAATGAAGTTGGTTTGAATCCAAGATTCAAATTCAAACTCCACATGTGGTTATTTAAATGCCATTTAATTGAATTGTCCTAAACAATGGTCATAAGTTGTTCTAACATGCATGAAAATGGTACAGATGGATAGATTGGATTTTTCTGATCATTTTTCATATATAAATTATTTAATTTGGAGTTACGGTTAATTTTCTATGATTTATTGAAGTTTTAGCTATTTCTGGAATTAATAAATCAATTCTGATTTATTTAAAACTCCAAAAAACATTTACTGCGTCAGCATGACGTTGGCATGATGTCAGCAAGTCAACAGGGGCTGGTCCGGGTCAAACCTGACCAGTGGGGCCCACTGGTCAGTGACTCAGGTGACTAACAGAGTTAATTAACTCTAACTAATCAAATTAATAACCACGGGGCCCCTGTCAGTGTCAGCAGGGGGTAATTAGTTTAACTAATTCGATTAGTGCTAATCCTAATTAGCTAACAGGGCTGGGCCCCACCTGTCATGGACACAGGGGGGTCCCGCCGTGGTCAAAGTGGGTCAAACCCGCCGGCGACATGACACCGGCGAGGCCCGAGACGGCGGTGCGAACCGGAAACGCGCTACAGGGCACGGGCGAGGCCGTGCTTGGGCTCGTTAGAGAGCCCTTGCTGGTGCGCATCGAACGGTGGTGGTGGCCGTGCCGGTGATGGCCGGTACCGACGACGGCGAGCTCGTGAGCGGCGGCCGGAGTTTGGGTGGTGGCGGGTTTGGCGCTACGAGCGGTGGTTTGGCGCGCTGAGGGCACTAGGGAGAAGCTCTTGCTCCTCCGCATCCAAAGGAACGGATGGGAGGCCGCGAGGTGGCCGGAGTTGAGCACGGCATCGACCTCAGCGGCGGCCGGAGCTCGGGCGAGCTCGGGGTCGGTGTTAGGGAGCACGGCAGGAGGCGTTGTGGGTGTCTACGGGTTCATGCGATCGTGCTGAGCACGATGGTGGGCTCGGGAGCGAGCTGCGGTGGCTGTGGCCACGGCCATGCCATGGCCGGCGGCGAGAAGCTCTCGGGTGCGGTGGAAACAACGGCTACAGGGGGAAATAGAGCATGGGGAGAGAGGGGTTCGGCAGAGGAGCTCACGGCGAGGTCGACGAGCAGCTCAGTGGGCTCGGGGAGGTGGCGGAGGCGGCGAATCGACAAGCGGCATCCGGCGGCCGTGCGTGAAGAAGACGGCTCGATGACGGCGATGCAGGGCGTCCGAGGTCGCTTGACTCGGTGGAGAGGATGAGGGCGAGGTAGCCGAGCTACTGGGCACGCCGAGGGGTCGAGGGGGAGGCTCTGGGTGCGGCAACGGCGAGCGGCGGCGATGAGCTCTGCTCGGGCTGCGCGAGAGAGAGAGCAGAGGAGGGGGAAGGGGTCGAGAGAGAGCAGAGGGCGAGGGGAGAGACAGAGGGGGCTACGGGCGTATCCAGACGCGTCGGGGCACCTCGGTGGCAAGCAGGAGGTGGCCAGGGCGGCGTCGGCGCTCGCCACCGAGCTGCTTCGGTGCGGGGCGGAGGAAGACGACAGGAAAAGGGTGGGCTGGGCCGCGCTGGGCCGGTCCTGTTGGGCCACCAGGTGGGCTTCACAGGTAAGTCGCCAGGTATGTGCTCTGTTTCATATTTCTGTTCTGTTTTCTTTTATTTAATCTTTTGCCACTGTTTTGAATCTAAAATAATTCAAACAATGCCAAAAACTCCTCTGAATATTTTTATTTTGCTAGATGGACTTTTCCAAAAGCTCATAAAATATTTCAGGGGTATTTGAAATTATATTCTAATTATATGAATATAATTCAAATTCAAATAGCTAATGATTTAAATTCAAAGTCCCAAAAATAAATCCTTTTAAAATGTTCATTATTTTTGGTTTGGATCAAAACCCTTGCCAAAATATTAAACATCTAAGAAGAGCATTTTGGAACAATGAATGAGATTTTAGGGTTTTTGCCCTTCTTTTATTTAGGGTTTTGAGGCTTCCAATTTCCCTCAGTTCAAGTTTCAAAATTTAAACATGATGCAAACACCAGGCAGCACCAGAAGCTAGGGATGTGACAACTCACCCCCACTAAACAAGAATCTCGTCTCGAGATTCAAGCGTAGGGTAAGATGAAGGGGAAACGCAAACTAGTATAATCTTCACGATCCAGGTTGCACTTCAAATGAACGTTGATTCAATCACCATCTTTGTCTTGTCATCTGCTCTGAGAACTCCAACTAGCATGACAGCAAGAGGAAAAGGACAACTCCGGAAGAATCGATCTTCTCGAAGATCAATCAACTTAGGATCAGCTCACAAGGTGAGTCATAGCAACATCTCTTGAGCCGAGACACGAAGCATACATCTGAAGAAATGGAGTGAGACAGATGACGAGGGCTCACCAAGTAGACAACAATTCCACACCTGAGAGGGTGGTGAACGGTTGTCAACGTAGCGAGGAGTTGAGTTGCCGTGATACCACAACAAGACACCTTAGGGATGGTGACTCGTAGATATATCCCCTTAGGTGGCAAAAAGAATTACTTTTGATTCCGAGATCATTGAAACTCTTTATACCAGCCTAAGGCAATTCTTGAGTGATCGCTTGGAGGGGTTCGGTAGAATGGCATACTCGGACTTGGATGATGTGGATTACCTTGTTGAAGACAACGTAATGGATGAATTTGCTTATCACCGGAAATGGAAGAGACCCATGGTAGAATGGCACATTGGCGGTGCAAGCTGGGAACAAAATGCAAATGCTGGGAATGATTCTGGTAACTGGGGAAGAACCCAACAATAGAGAGTGAATTCACTGTTTGAAGGTTATAGCATAACCGAAGAGACTAGGAGCAATCCCAGTTAGTGCCGGTGATAATACCTAGTGCTTGTGCGTGCTCTCAAGAACTTGAGCATTTACACAATCATCAAGGTTTTATCAACATCCGTGTCAAGGATCCTGGCAACCCATCATACTACCATGAGGAATAGTGATGGATGATGCAGATGAAAAGGAAGATAACACTTTCTCAGATTTCACCTTAGCGAGGCCAAGGAAACAAAATCTGGATGATCGACCAAGAGACATTTAGCACTCCGCTCCTAATGTTCTCCTTGATGTGCTAGCATATCCCATTCATTGAAATGGTTTGGTAACTAGAACATCAAGTAAAAGGTCGGACTTCGGGAGCTCAAGAATCCATAAGGAGTAACTTATTGGAGTAAAACCCTACGAAATCCTTATGGGGAGGTGGCCAATTTCTTCAATCAAGATACTACAATAATAGGTCTTCCGGCTGGGTGTGTTGGCCACGACATCCACTTTAACGGTTATCGAGGGACCAATATTATAGTTCTTGGGACATGTTCCAACCATCATATCTGCCTGAGATTCAGACCTGGTTGGTGTCAGAATATTCCAGACTCATCGAGTCTAGTAAGAAAAATGAAAGTTTGCAACATAAATCGACGAGATGACGTTGTGGGATTTTCGGGAAATGAACTACGATAGTAAGCTCCAAAACATGAGCTGGTTCTGCTACACACGTGTGAACACGCTGTCACAGACAAACATGAACACATGGTAGTCTTATAATAAAACACTACCGAGTTCAGGGGGGAAACCATCATCGAGGATATCGAAGTCTTGTGCACTTAAATTAGACTTCTTTACCTGGAACAGGTCAATCAGTGGCTTGGTGTGCTAAGAACACATATAGAATGGAGGCGGCCAACCTACCAAACCATAGAATACTTCACACATATGCATGACCAACTTGGGATGATTCCAGAGGAGCAAAAACAAACTTTCTCGAATTCACGGCGGCAACTTACATCAAATGCACATGAATCGAAGGAAGTCACTTCTTTCATCCAACATATACTTCATGAACGGAGCATGAAGAAAATGCTTATACAAGTTTCCAACACTAGCTTAATGTTCAACAAAATCATGGAGGAGATAAGGATGTTGTCAATGGACTCAACAACAATTCATCCAGGTTTCCATATAAAAGGATTTCCATAGTTAAGTGAACACGGTGATAGCATTGGTCAGACCAAAGAATATAATGGTGTATGCTCGAGGAAAACCACGAGTAAGGCAACATTACGAATATCGTTGGTTCTGATTTGATTTGACGATAGCTCATACTCAAATCAAAGATTGGATAAGATAATCGATCCAGCAATTGACCACGAGGATCAACCAATGAAGATATCATCTTTCTTGAAAACACACCAATACCAGGATATCCCTTTGAAATGAACTAAGTTAGGTAAGCTTTTATCTTCCAACTCTCCAAGTTGTCGTTTAGCTTAACCAACTAGCTCAGAGGTATCTAACACGAAATCTTGGAGAAAGGGTGGTTTACAGAAATAAACCAACTTGATCACGAACTCAACATAGCGGTCAGGTGACAACCTGGTAATACTTCCGAGAAGATATATAGAAAATCACGAACCACCGGTATGTTACTAAGCTCGAGAACAATCTTGCTTTTCAGGGCAAGACGATATGGTGAAATAAGCAAGGGATTGGATAATCCTAACTCATTGATCGAAAAGTGCACCAACAATAAGGACTAGGTAGCACAATCTATTTTCGAATGGTGATTCAAAAACCAACATGCTAAGAATGAGAATATTGTCCTTTAACCACCAAGCAACGGGGTTGCTAGGATTATAGATTTCACACATCACGATTCACTTGTCGGCATTCCGGTTGCGACAACACGGAACCGAGGGATGAATAATGATGGCGAGAAGTATCACTACATCAAGAATTCACAAGAGCCGGTGCCATTCTCATGAACATCCTGACATAAAGACGGTAATACTTCAGGGTAGAACAGAATCAAAAGCTGGTTGGCATTTTGATCTGCGGAGCACAATTGCTTTGACCCAATCCTAGATATGGATGAGGTACTGGAGTTTGTTTCTCCTAGTCATTCCGGAATAGAATGGCTTGACAGACCACAAGAGTAATAGACATCAATGAACGAATGCACACATAATCTTGACTATCAATTGATAGACGAGGGTCAGAAGACAACTAAAGAGGGACAACTCAAAGGAACATACGATTTTCTGAGTTGTGGATGCATGGTTTAGCATGTCGAACGAAATTCAACATATTTCTTCCGGATAACCCATGCAGAAAGGTAGAACTGGCAGAGCCACAATATAGAATGGAGAACCCATCGAGAGCACTCCTGTTGTGATATTTCAGTTCAACGAGGAACTTCTGCCATAAGTAGTTCATGGTATTTGGAAGAAGAAGATACCAAAGACTTCAAGGACTATCGCAAAGGTTACTAATATCCTAAAGGAACTAGCAAACACTATCAACATGAAGTAAGTAGAGTGAATCCCGGGTTCAAAACCCAGGGGTAGAATACCTACTACTAAGTAGCATCACGGAATGCTTTCGAGAATAAAGGCCAGAATCATCACACTAGGACACAAATCATGGCTAGACCACTAGATGATCCCCTGAGACACCTAGGGTCATAATAATAACTCCAACATAAATGTCAAGGCAAAAGAATACCTCAACTCAACAATTAGTGTGATTGAGCTGGCATAAAGGAACATCGAAACCAGGGGGAAAGAATTTTGCAAATGCATCAGACTATTTAGAAACCTGGGATGACTCGGACAGCATAACGGCTGTAAATGCTCAGAAAAGATTTGAGACATTCACAAAAATGGTGGCATAACCACTCAGAAGCACAATATCAAGGTTTCGAGATCAACGGTTTACATACAGAGGTAGTAGGAACTGAACTGAGGCTTAAATCCAACAATCTTATAGGGCTACGGATTAGTAACACGTGATCCTGATAGAAAGAGGAAAAAGCCTAGTTCCTTAACCCCGTAGGAAAGATAAGATGACTCAGATCAGAAGGGCATAAAGTATAAGGAGTAAAAGAGCCTTACGTTCCATCCCACAATCAATTCCCTTATATAACTAAAGAATTTCTAGACTCAACTTCGTCCAGTTTGGCTTGGTAATCCTACAGGCAGTCAGGCTCTGATACCAAAACTGTCAGGACCCCGATCCTAAGTCACACCGATCTAGCATGTAACACATCATATCACTTTGCGGCCTCACGCACGGTATTCCCACGGGTGCCACCTTACCTGGCCCGGGACCGTTTGTGCCTTTTGGCTCACGTATATGATAGTGTCGCTAGCATCCATATGACAAAGAACCCGGGCTGACATGGCTAGTCGTGAACCCAAAGTGGCACTAACTTACAGGGACAGGCATACATGACCCAGCAACGAACGTGTCGGTCATCAGCGAGTGAATCCAGGCTGTAGCACTGGGCTAGTAGGACTCCGGTGAACCGGGCTGTAGCGGGCTAACAGGACTCCGGTATTCATCGCGTGACATTTCCCCGAAGGGACAGACACATGAACGAAGAAGGACACATGCCGGCCAGCCTAGGTGTTCCGGAGCAGTAGCAAGCTACCATGGCTCAGTGGAAACACCAGGAGACATTTCCCGGTAAGAGAAGCTACTAAGGATAAACAACTAGATAGTTAGATCCCACACATACCAAGCATTTCAATAACATACACACAATATGCTCGATATGTGCAATACAACATGGCATCACAACATGACTCTACAACTCAAGTATTTAATTCAATAGGCTCCGAGGAGCGAGATATTACAAACATAGGTCTCATGACCCAACATTCAGAGCATACAAGTCAAAACACAAACGGAAGCTATCATGTCTGAGTACAGACAACTATAAATGAAAGAGGCTGAGAAGCCTGACTATCTACCAGATCCTGCCGAGGGCACAAGATCGTAGCTGAGGTAACAAGCTAAACGGCGAAGTCCACGTGGAACTACTAGCGAGACTGAAGTCTCTCTGCAAAACATAAATTAAGCAACGTGAGTACAAATGTACCCAGCAAGACTTACATCAGAACTAACTACATATGCATCATTATCAACCAAGGGGATGGTGGGGTTTAACTGCAGCAAGCCAGCTTTGACACGGTGGCTATCCTGAACTACGACTGCAAGTAACTCTTTTGAGGTGGCGCACACGAGTCCACATATTCACCATGTCAATACACCACTATGGATCCGCTCCCGTCTCCCTACGAGAACGCCATCCATAGCACTCATGCTTATCTTACGTATTTTAGAGTATCCACTTTCACTTGTCTATGAACTATGCAAGGGGTCCAAGTTTCCATATCCGAGGAATCCGGCTATTCGAATAGATAATGATAACCCTGCAGGGGTGTACTTCTTCACACACGCTCTCGCCACTTACCGCCCTGTACACGTCATGTACCTCGGCAACCTTCAAGCAGATGCCGGGCGAGGGAGTCGGCCACGACCTGACTAACCGAACAAGTCTCTAGTCCAGGTTTATCGCCTATTCGGGTTCCATCCGCAAGGAGATCCGGCCGGGGTGTCGCTCACGGCCCCAAACGATGTGAGCAGGGTTCCCAAGCCCACCATCCGGGTGCCACTTGGTACACCGTGCCACTGTGCCTAGTCTGTCCCAAGCCCACCTGTACCGGGTGCCACTTGGTAGACTACTAACACTACCTACAAACACCAGAAACTAGTTGCAACTCCTGGACAGAGATCGAGTTGATTAATAAGTCGAGAGGGGCACTTAAGCATTCCAATGTGTGGTAGTAGCTGTTCATGGATCACAAACACAGAACTCAGTTCCTGAGGACGGCTGCAATGAGACAACCCACCATGTACTCCTACATGGCCTCTCACCGCTACCTTTACCAAATCGTGTTCACACACTTAGCTCTCAACAGTAGGACATGTTCACACGCCTCTGATTCATCCCCGATGAATCAGACCTGACTCAACTCTAAGCAGTAGCAGGCATGACAAACAAGCATAAATGAGTAGGCACATCAGGGCTCAAACAACTCCTACTCATGCTAGTGGGTTTCATCTATTTACTATCGCAATGACAGGTCATGCAAAGGATAAAGGGGTTCAGCTACCGCAGCAAGTAACAAATATGTCGTTGTTGTCCTAATGCAGTAAAAGAGAGCAGGAGCGAGAGAGTGGGATTGTATCGGAATGAACAAGGGGTTTTTGCTTGCCTGGCACTTCTGAAGATAACATTGAGTCTTCATCAGTGTCAACGATCACATCATCGGAACCACATCTATCGAGAGGGGACAATTACCGGCAAACAAGGAAGAACACAATCAATGCAATGCGACAATATGATGCATGAATGTGACATGGCAATATGATGTGATTTGTGCTGATGCAACTAAACCAGATTAAATGAAGTTGGTTTGAATCCAAGATTCAAATTCAAACTCCACATGTGGTTATTTAAATGCCGTTTAATTGAATTGTCCTAAACAGTGGTCATAAGTTGTTCTAACATGCATGAAAATGGTACAGATGGATAGATTGGATTTTTCTGATCATTTTTCATATATAAATTATTTAATTTGGAGTTACGGTTAATTTTCTATGATTTATTGAAGTTTTAGCTATTTCTGGAATTAATAAATCAATTCTGATTTATTTAAAACTCCAAAAAACATTTACTGCGTCAGCATGACGTTGGCATGACGTCAGCAGGTCAACAGGGGCTGGTCCGGGTCAAACCTGACCAGTGGGGCCCACTGGTCAGTGACTCAGGTGACTAACAGAGTTAATTAACTCTAACTAATCAAATTAATAACCACGGGGCCCACTGTCAGTGTCAGCAGGGGGTAATTAGTTTAACTAATTCGATTAGTGCTAATCCTAATTAGCTAACAGGGCTGGGCCCCACCTGTCATGGACACAGGGGGGGGGTCCCGCCGTGGTCAAAGTGGGTCAAACCCGCCGGCGACATGACGCCGGTGAGGCCCGAGACGGCGGCGCGAACCGGAAACGCGCTACAGGGCACGGGCGAGGCCGTGCTTGGGCTCGTTAGAGAGCCCTTGCTGGTGTGCATCGAACGGTGGTGGTGGCCGTGCCGGTGATGGCCGGTACCGACGACGGCGAGCTCGTGAGCGGCGGCCGGAGTTCGGGTGGTGGCGGGTTTGGCGCTACGAGCGGTGGTTTGGCGCGCTGAGGGCACTAGGGAGAAGCTCTTGCTCCTCCGCATCCAAAGGAACGGACGGGAGGCCGCGAGGTGGCCGGAGTTGAGCACGGCGTCGACCTCGGCGGCGGCCGGAGCTCGGGCGAGCTCGGGGTCGGTGTTAGGGAGCACGGCAGGAGGCGTTGTGGGTGTCTACGGGTTCATGCGATCGTGCTGAGCACGATGGTGGGCTCGGGAGCGAGCTGCGGTGGCTGTGGCCACGGCCACGCCATGGCCGGCGGCGAGAAGCTCTTGGGTGCGGTGGAAACGGCCGCTACGGAGGTAAATAGAGCACGGGGAGAGAGGGGTTCGGCAGAGGAGCTCACGGCGAGGTCGACGAGCAGCTCAGTGGGCTCGGGGAGGTGGCGGAGGCGGCGAATCGACAAGCGGCATCCGGCGGCCGTGCGTGAAGAAGACGGCTCGATGACGGCGATGCAGGGCGTCCGAGGTTGCTTGACTCGGCAGAGAGGATGAGGGCGAGGTAGCCGAGCTACTGGGCACGCCGAGGGGTCGAGGGGGAGGCTCTGGGTGCAGCAACGGCGAGCGGCGGCGATGAGCTCTGCTCGGGCCGCGAGAGAGAGAGAGCAGAGGAGGGGGAAGGGGTCGAGAGAGAGCAGAGGGCGAGGGGAGAGACAGAGGGGGCTACGGGCGTATCCAGACGCGTCGGGGCGCCTCGGTGGCAAGCAGGAGGTGGCCAGGGCGGCGTCGGCGCTCGCCACCGAGCTGCTTCGGTGCGGGGGGGAGGAAGACGATAGGAAAAGGGTGGGCTGGGCCGTGCTGGGCCGGTCCTGTTGGGCCACCAGGTGGGCTTCACAGGTAAGTCACCAGGTATGTGCTCTGTTTCATATTTCTGTTCTGTTTTCTTTTATTTAATCTTTTGCCACTGTTTTGAATTTAAAATAATTCAAACAATGCCAAAAACTCCTCTGAATATTTTTATTTTGCTAGATGGACTTTTCCAAAAGCTCATAAAATATTTCAGGGGTATTTGAAATTATATTCTAATTATATGAATATAATTCAAATTCAAATAGCTAATGATTTAAATTCAAAGTCCCAAAAATAAATCCTTTTAAAATGTTCATTATTTTTGGTTTGGATCAAAACCCTTGCCAAAATATTAAACATCTAAGAAGAGCATTTTGGAACAATGAATGAGATTTTAGGGTTTTTGCCCTACTTTTATTTAGGGTTTTGAGGCTTCCAATTTCCCTCAGTTCAAGTTTCAAAATTTAAACATGATGCAAACACCAGGCAGCACCAGAAGCTAGGGATGTGACAGCCATCTAGAATGCAACAAGAAACTAAGCTACTACACTCCAACATAGCAACAAAGCACATGGAAGTGATCTACTCAAGATGCTTGACAAAAGATGAACACTGGCCTACGTCTAATTCACACAATAGCAGGTTCAAACAAGCATGGCAAAAGTGCAGAAGATATCAGCATCACAGACTTGGTGAAATAACAACATGCCAGGAATTAACAACATGAAGCAATGTTTAGAGCAAGCTAACAACATGCTACAGGTACATATCATAGAAAAACAAGGCAGGGCATGAATCTACTCAAAGCATAGAACAAAAGTCCCTTACTAACCATGAGTCAAAAAGGATCAGAAGATATGATGGCACCCATGTAAACATAGCAAGTTTTGTTAACATGTTCAGACTTAGCAGAAAACAGAGCATGGCATAAACAGAATTATGAAGGCATCTTTGCGAGCTCGATTCACTCAACACAAGGTATTGCATGAAAAGATAAGCATATAATCAGCAAGAAGACATGTTCAAGAAGATAAAAAAGGCAAAAACAAGTACATAGCATGCATGGATCAGCTACAACAACCATGGTAAAATTGATTAACATGTAAACAATCTGTCAGGAACATTTTATAGCAAAAGTGGATCAAGATTGAGACATGCTAGGGCACTCCATAAGTGCAAACAGGGGCATGGATGGATAGAGCACAACCATATGTCCAAATCATCCTTACTGAAGCAACTCAAAACAAGCATGGATCTCACTGTAGCATCATGAACACATGGCATAAAAATAACAGCAGAGCAATGACTTAGTAAAAATCCTGAGATCCTGAAATCAGCAATAACACGAAGGCTACTTTGCATGCTTGTGCTAGTCACCACATTGATCACAAAAATACATGTCAAGCACCCCTGTAAAGATGGCATGGCATAGATCAAAATACATGTAGAGCTCATGCCCATATGTAGCACACAACAAATGTCACTAAAAAGACAAATCCTCATAATCTGCTAAGAAACAGGAGCTAACATTTTATAGCACTTTTACATCAACGATTTGGGCATCAAGATGGACTCAAACAAGCATGGCACAATGGAACAAAGTGAAGAGCACATCATGATGAACATTTTGATATATTGCACGCACAAAATGGAGCTACGGTGATGAAGTTATGGCAAGATGAATAGAGCACCAGAATGTATCCATCTCAGGGACTTAGTGAAAAATTGGAACTCGCGGGAAATTGGATGGAGCGGTGCGGGAGATCTGCGGATCCAGGATGGGGCCATCCGGGCGCGGGGTCAACGGGCGCCGACTGGATCGGGATCCTCCCGATCCGATCCGAACAGCGAGCGGCGGCGGGACGTCGGCGATGCAGAGCACGGCGTCGGCGGGGAGGACGGGTTGTGGCGGAGGGCGCGAAGGGCGGCGCGGCGAGGTCGGCGACGGCGAGGCGGCGGAGGAGCGGCGCGCAACGGCGTGAAGGCGGCGGGTGGCGCTTGCGCCGGCGATGAGGGCGCGGGTCGCTGGCGCGCGGCGGCCAGCGCCAACGATGGTGGCGGAGCAGGGAGGCGAGGCTGGCGAGGTACGGGCTCCCTCGGGCCTGGCGCGGCCTGGGGCGGGCCGGATCTGGGCACGGCGGGACCGCGCGGTGGAGACGGTGGCGTGGGCGACGTGGCGAAACGGGATTGGAGGAGGGAGGCGGTGGCGCTGATGTGGCAGCGGGAGATGTGGCGGCGGTGGTGGACATGTCCGGCGTGGTGCGGGCATGTCCGGTGGCGCAGTGGAGGTGAGATCTAGGGTTTTGGACCCGAATTTCTGGACGAGGAGCACATATTTATACATAGAAGGAGGTGGGAGTGTCCAAATGAGGTGCAGTTTTTGGCCATACGATCGTGATCCAACGACGGAGGACATGGGAGTGGTTTGGATGGGTTATTGGGCCGTTTTGGAGGGGTGTTGGGCTGCAACACACACGAGGCCTTTACGGTTCCCCGGTTAACCGTTGGAGCATCAAACGGGCTCCAAATGGCACGAAACTTGACATGCGGTCTACCGGTGGTGTACCAAGACCGCTTGGCAAATCTTAGTCCATTCTGAGAACGTTTATCACCCGCTCACGAAAAGAGACAAGAGGGGACGCCGGTGCAAGTAGGAGTGTCGGATTGAGAAATGGACAACGGGGAAAATGCTCGGATGCATGAGACGAACACGTATGCAAATGCGTTGCACATGATGACATGATATGAAATGCATGACATGAACAAAATGCAAAACGAAGACAAAACCCAACCACGAAGGGAATCTCATATTGCAACTCTGGAAAAGGCAAGAGTCGGAGTTATGAATATGGAAAGTTACATCTGGGGTGTTACAACACTCCACCACTACGAGAGGATCTCGTCCCAAGATCTAGGATGGCACCAGAGGGAAAAGGACGAGGAAGATAAGAGGTAAAACTAAGTTGCTTCTTTGACAAACCATTGAAACCAAAGAACCTTGAAAGGTTGAACAACTTGAAAGAAAGAATACCAGGGAGGTGATCGAAGTTGAAAACACTCCATTAGGAAAGAGGAACAAGGAAGAACAAATTCGGACAACACTCCGGTTGAAAAGAGATGCAAGACTTGATAAGGCAAAAAGAACTCGAGCAGAGGGCACAACACTCCGGTTAAATGGATAAGCATAGGTGACGACCCGAGACCGATGCGCCAGGTGTCTTCCAGTTATTCGCCGGTGTTGCCATGTCATTCGCTTGCGTTTTGCATCTTGTCATGTCATCATGTGCATTGCATCATCATGTTTTTCAAAACTTGCATCCGTCCAGGTTCCCCCAGTTTCGTCCGTTGTTCGTTCTAAGCTCAGACACAGTTGCACGCGCCCGCGGCATGTCCGTAATAGTATATAAGTGGCCGGAAAATGTTCTCGGATTGGGTTGAAAGTTGGCGTGTGGTCTTATTATAGTGTAGATAGACCGCCTGTCAGGTTTCATCGCATTCGGAGTTCGTTTGATAGCCTAAACGATTAACTATAGCGGTAGTATAGTCGGTCTAACGTCAGACGTTTTCGGTCTTCAGAAATAGTCGCCGGGCCTCCCTCTCTTCTCTTCTCTTAGCTCGAGACCCTCTCTCCACAGTCCACTACCTATCGCCAGGCCCAACCTAACCCCTCTTGTCAGCCCGCGGCCCTCCTCGCGCGCGCGCCCGAAAAGTTGTCCCGGACCCGACCCGAGCAGTCGTCACCGTCGTGTCCGGATCATCCCCAAATGTCTACAAAACATCACCGTTTTCCTTTTTGGACTCCCTAACTATTTTATTCGCGACCGTCCGATTGCGATCGTAGGGACATGATAGCCCTACCCAATTCCTACCTGCTATTTATAGCAAATGAAACCCTACCTAAACTAGCAAACCCTAATTTCTAGGGATCTTGTCCCATCCTCCGCCGCCGCCAGCCCACTATCTCCTCCTCCTTGGGATCCCCTCCCGATCCAAGACCACCAACCATCGCTCTTCTGCTCCTCCTCGGTCCAAGCCCACACCCGATCCAATCCTTTTAGCCTCCACCAACTGCCGACTCCATCCAACCAGCAGCCTCCACCTCCTCCCTTCGAACCATCCTCGCGCCCGCCTCCAGATCGAGCAGGAAGCTCGTTCCCGGCCTCTCCCCCATCACCTACTGCCGTCGCTCGCTGCTCCGGCAGGCCACCGGAGCCAGCTAGCGCTGGATCCCTTCCTCCTGACCTCCTCTTCCTCTGCTTCTTCCTTCTCCTCCCCATCCCTGTCTTTCTCTGATGCTTGCTCTCTCTCAGTTGCAGGAACGATGCCATGGCCGCCGCCTCGAGTACCTGCCACTGCCGGAGTCCCTATCGCTGTTGTCTCCATCAGTTCCTGGCAAGGACGGAGCCCCTCCAGTTCACTGTCGCCGCACCAAGTCCCGCTACTGCCCTACATTTGACCTTCAGCACCGTCGTTCAGCCTCTGGCGAGCAGAGAACGAGCAACAACAGTTCGCCCGTTCATCCCTGTTGACCCGCACCGCACCCATCCTGGAGTTCGTCCGCCTCCCCAAGCCGCCACGAACCAGATCCTAGCCGGAGACCCCTGTTCCCGGCCGTTCCCTGCCATCGGCGCCGCCTTCTTTAGGTCACTGCGCCCGCACGCCAAGTCCCACGACACGCACGCTGCAGGCCACCACCGCTCGATCCTCTGCTTCGTTGACCGCGGCCACCTCCCCATGGGCCAATTCCCAGTGCAGGGCCCGACCTGTGCCAAGCCGGCCTGCTGTAGCCGCTCCATCCGCACCAGGCCTAGATCTGGCAACCGGCCCAAGGCCCGCTGTCAGGAGCCTCTAGGCCCAGTGCACTCCTCCTCAAACGGCCTGCCAAGCCTCTCCTCTGACTGGGCCGTGAGCCCACGAGGTGAGCAGCCCAGTCAATCCAGATTCCAGCCCATCATATTTTTTTCCTGTCCAGCGAATTTAGCTATTTTCCCATAGAGGGACAGTTTTGCAGAAAACCCCCGAGCATCATGCATTTAATAACTGTTGAACCGTGCATCGGATTAAATCAAACTTAATATGAAAGTTTCTTAGAATTTTGTGTAGTTTCATAATATGTATTTTCCATCCATGTTTAAAATGTTTAAAATGATGTTTGTTTAAATTTGCTTAAATTGCTTGCTAAAATGATTTAATTCATAAATATTTAACCGTAACTCGGTTTGTAACAAACTTTATATGTAAATGGGGTAGAAAAATGCCTAGTTTAACATGGTGACCTTACTTTGCATGTTTAATAACTCTAAAATTGTGTTTAGGGCAGAACAGTACCAAACCTAATATATGCATATGAGGATTTTCCGGAATTGTTGTTCGTTATCTTCGACCTCATTTAAACTTGACTAGATAGGTAGTTTTCATTTGATTCACCCCCTTGCCATGTTAATCAACATTTAATATTGTTGGGCACATAACGAGATCAAACTAAATAATGGAATGTGGTGTTTTGTCAATATGCATCTCGATGCATATTGAGCTCCATTTAACTTGTAGTATTGTTTGTGCATGTTGCCATGCCATGCTTCATTAAACCGGACATGCATCATATTTGGTTGTGCATCATGTCATGCTTATGTGGTGGTTGTTTTACTATGTTGTTTGTTTTCTTTCCGGTGTACTTCTTCTCGGTAATCTGGTAACGTTGCGTTTGTGAGGATCCGTTGGCTACGTCCGTTTATCTTCTTCATGGACTCGTTCTTCTTCCTTGCGGGATTTCAGGCAAGATGACCATACCCTCGAAATCACTTCTATCTTTGCCTGCTAGATGCTCGCTCTTTTGCTATGCCTATGCTGAGATACCTACCACTTGCTTATCATGCCTCCCATATTGTTGAACCAAGCCTCTAACCCACCTTGTCCTAGCAAACCGTCGTTTGGCTATGTTACCGCTTTGCTCAGCCCCTCTTATAGCGTTGTTAGTTGCAGGTGAAGATTGGAGCTTGTTCCATGTTGGAACATGGATATTTTGTTGGGATATCACAATACCTCTTATTTAATTAATGCATCTATATACTTGGTAAAGGGTGGAAGGCTCGGCCTTATGCCTGGTGTTTTGTTCCACTCTTG
Organism: Triticum dicoccoides; assembly: GCF_002162155.2. Lineage (NCBI taxonomy): Eukaryota > Viridiplantae > Streptophyta > Magnoliopsida > Poales > Poaceae > Triticum > Triticum dicoccoides. The sequence goes on along the minus strand of NC_041380.1, from coordinate 443,131,359 downwards.
CCGCCCTAGTTTCTGTCATATCGGTGTTATGTTCCCGGATTTTGCGTTCCTTACGCGGTTGGGTTATAATGGGAACCCCTTGACAGTTCGCCTTGAATAAAACTCCTCCAGCAATGCCCAACATTGGTTTTACCATTCGCCACCTAGCCTTTTCTTTCCCTTGGGTTCTGCAGACTCAAGGGTCATCTTTATTTTAACCCCCCCGGGCCAGTGCTTCTCTAAGTGTTGGTCCAATTGAGCGATGTCCGGAGCTACCAGGGGAAACTCTGGGCTGGCCCACCCGACATCTGGCTCATCCGGTGTGCCCTGAGAACGAGATATGTGCAGATCCTATCGGGATTTGTTGGCACATCTGGGTGGCTTTGCAGGTCTTGTTTTGCCATTGTCGAAATGTCTTGTAACCGGGATTCCGAGTCTGATCGGGTCTTCCCGCTAGAAGGAATATCCTTCGTTAACCGTGAGAGCTTGTGATGGGCTAAGTTGGGACAACCCTGCAGGGATTTGAACTTTCGAAAGCCATGCCCGCGGTTATAGGTAGATGGGAATTTGTTAATGTCCGGTCGTAGAAAACCTGAAGTTGACCTTAATTAAAATACATCAACCGCGTGTGTAACCGTGATGGTCTCTTTCCGGCGGAGTCCGGGAAGTGAACACGGTGTTGGAGTTATGTTTGGCGTAGGTTGTTCTAGGATCACTTCTTGATCATAGTTTCTCGACCGTGCTTTGCCTTCTCTTCTCGCTCTCATTTGCGTATGTTAGCCACCATATATGCTAGTCGCTTGCTGCAGCTCCACCTCATACCTTTTACCCTACCTATAAGCTTAAATAGTTTTGATCGCGAGGGTGTGAGATTGCTGAGTCCCCGTGACTCACAGATACTTCCAAAACCAGTTTGCAGGTGCCGTTGAACCGTGCAGATGACGCAACAAAGCTCAAGGAGGAGCTTGATGAAGATCCCGTTCTTTGTGTTGTTCCGTTTCCAGTTGATTAGTAGTGGAGCCCAGTCGGGACGATCGGGGATCTGTGTAGCATTTGGGGTAGTCTTCTTTTATTTTGGTTCCATAGTCGGACCTTGATTGTATCCGGATGATGTAATGCTTTATTCATGTAATTGTGTGAAGTGGCGATTGTAAGCCAACCATGTATCTCTTTCCCTTATGTATTACATGGGTTGTGTGAAGATTACCTCACTTGCGACATTGCTTTCAATGCGGTTATGCCTCTAAGTCGTGCTTCGACACATGGGAGATATAGCCGCATCGAGGGCGTTATAAGTTGGTAATCAGAGCCTTCCCCAACCTTTGGAGCCCCCTACTTGATCGAATCGCTGGCGTTATTGAGTCTAGAAATGTTTTGAGTCATTTAGGATTATATATATCGGAGAGTTAGGAATTATTTTTACTCCCCACTCCCTTCGTCGGTCTGGTGAGGCATCCTGACGTAGAGTTTTGACTCTTCTCTTCTCAAATTTCACTAAAAACTTTTTAGGATCACGCGGGTATCTTGGAATTGTTCCGATCAATTTTTGATGAGAACATTGTTCTTGGTGCCTCCTGACATTTAGGGGTTGTGGCAGTGTCCCGGGGAGTTGAGCTCCGAGGTGTTGTCGTCACAATTTTATCGTTGCAGTTCTGGAATACCTGAGATTAGTTTCGCCGACATCGAAAATCTCTTTTATGCAGTTGTTGGTGAGATAACCTCGACGCCACCCAATACTGGGGCGGGAGTTCGGGAGTATTGCCATAACTTGTATAACAGATGCTTTTCGAAGGTTGAGGTAAACGATTTCCGAAGGTTTCTTGGTTATGTGTTGAAGGATGGATACAGCTGGATGTAGGATTTGTTAGTTTTGGGTGAGATATTATGCTTCCCCTGTATCCCCAACACCGATTGCATAACCGGGAAAATTTTGGGAGTTTATAAGTGGGAATTCAAGTAGCTCATAGGATATCTTTCCGACAGATGTTTGATATGAAATTGGGGTTCGACGTCTAGTGGTCCGCCTATTCACGTTTGGTTTTACAGGGTTCTCGTTGTGTCTTAAAGAGTCCTTGGCTATGCCGACTCGGGGACGCTTCGTATGTCATGTGCACTGCCTTGTACATGATGGTGCTGTACGATCGAGCCCGTGTAGGCCCCACCATGAAAACTTCGGACGAAATCTCTATCATATGTTTGTTCCGGCTTATTCTGCAAGCCAATCCTTTGTTTTGTTTTGAGTTGTGGTATTCGAGTTGCTTCGAAGTCAAGTGTTCATTCCATACCTTTCCTAAGCGGTGTTCTCATATTTCTATGTGAATACTAATCCTTCATGATAATTGAGATTGTCATGTTAATCCTTTTCAACCGGTGTACTTCTCTTCAAGTGCATCCGATCATTTTAACATCGCAAGTTCACCTCTCGGTTTTCCCAACGTTGTCTGTTTCATCCGTCCCCAAGTTGTCTTTGTTTTTCCCGCCCTCCCACCCTTTTTATTCAAGGACTCAGATTTCTTAATCAACTATCATGTTATTGATGAGAAGTCTCTCCATTCTTTTCCGTCCATGTTCTTATCCGGTGATTCTCATGAAGATGCTAAGGAAGCTACAAGTTCATCATTGTTCGTTCTTTTCTTCTCCGGTGGATTCAAGTCAAGCTTTGTTGATCATACCTTTTCCTCATTTCAATGCTTTCTCATGCCGATGCAATTCTTATTCTTTCACCTCTCGCTATTATTTTGTTCCGGAGTGCTGAAGATATCTCGAAGATTCGTGTTTTCACTCTGCTTTCGTTCAAGAGCTTTCGAGGATGTTCTCTCATTCAAGTCTTTTAATTCAACCGGTGTAATCTATCTTCCAAGCGACCTTTTCAACGTTGTTTCTTTGAGTGGGCCCTAACCACAGGTCTTTTCCCAGGATCTTACCTGACTCTTCTTATTTTTCCCGGAGCTATCCTAAATTCTTTTGAAGTTTGACGTAAGTATGAATTATCATCAGTCAAATGCCTTTCTCCAAGATCTTTCAAAATCTTTTCATCGTTGGTTCAACTTTTCCATTCTTCTTTATTCCGGAGTATCTCAATAATTCTTGGTGGTGTTTCTCATCGTCATTCTCTACATTTGAAGACCGAAGAAGATTTTCCCTCTTAATCTTGCTCCATTCTCTTCAAGATTCATGGTTTTAGTTTGCTACCGTCCTCTCATAATTGGTTTTGATTGTGAGATTTCTTTTCACCCATCCGGAGCAATTCAAGAGTCTTCTTAGTTTGAGTAGCCGGAGTCCATCATTTCAGGGTTTTTTTTCTCAGCTTTCAGTTATCATCCTCCAATCTTACCGGTGCATCATTCAAGTATTCTCTTATCAGCTCTTGATTTCTTTGTTCTCTTGTATCTAAATTCTATCAAGCATCTTCGTTCATTTGCTAAATTCTTCCCGATGTTTCTTTATTTTTCCTTCATTCATTTTCAATCCTTATGGTGGTTCGTTCAAGATTTCTCTTCCTTCTTTATCATATTAATTCATTCGTTGTTTCGATTCTACCAGTGGTTTGTTGAAGATCTCAAATTTACACTATATCTCTCTTAATCCTTCCTACGAGAATAAGTAGTATGCCAAATCCTTTGGTTGTCATCAATTTAAATTGGTGAAGGATACGCATAATGTAATTCTTATTCTTGTTTCACCCAAGTGATTAATTCCTTATCCCAGAGGTTCATCAAAATTCTTGTTTCCAATTATTCATCTTCTCTTTTTCCTGGAGTTCCAAGCTCTAATTATCATGAAGATCCATCTAAATCATTACAAGGTTTCACCTTGTGTTTTCAACTTCTCTTTCTTTTTCATTATCCTTTTGTTACCGGAGTTCTTCATGAAGGTTCTACATGATGGTTCATCAAGGATTTAATTTTCCTTCTCGAAGTGTTCATCAACATTCTTTTCTAAGGAGCTCAAGTATTTCTTCTTCGTGCAGTCCGGAGTGCAATTCTTTCTACCATATTTTTGGAGGTGGTATTATGTCATTCTTGATAATTTGAGTTCATGTTCCATGATTCACATGTTGTTAAGAATGAGTTATTTTTAAATCCATCAATCTTGTCATTGGAGTTATCTTGGGTGATATTTCACCTAAAACCTTCCCTAAGGATCGTTGCTATTTATGGTGCTTATAAATGACCCAAGTTCTTCATTTATCCTCCCGGTGAAATAGTTTCTCGTCTCCGTGTCATATAAATCCAATCAAATCTTTTCCGTGAGTGGCAGAATTTCACCTCATAGTTTTGAGATGTTCTCCATAAGCCCACTGCAAGCTTATCTTTCCGTTGTTGGTGTTCCAACAACTCCGTTCGACTTTTCTCCTGAGGATGCCTTTTCAAGCTCTTTTGTGGCAAAAGTTGGCATTTTCTTCTCCATTCTCCTATTTCAATTATCTATCTTCTATTCTTTCATTCCGGAGGCATTGCGATGTTGTTCTTTTCACCCATCATCTCGTTTTGTCAAAGATCATGTTCTTTTCATACCTATCCATTTAACCGGAGTGTTGTGCCCTTTTGCTCAAATTCTTTTCGCCTTATCAAGCCTTGCATATCTTTCCAACCGGAGTGCTATTCGAAGTTGTTCTCCCTTGTTCCTCTTTTCTAACGGAGTGTTTTCAGCTTCGTTCATCTCCGTTGTATTCTTTTCTCGAAATGGCTTAACCTTTTCAAGGATCGTTGGTTTCACTCATTTGTCAAAGGAGTAACTCAGTTTTACCTCTTCTCATTCTCTTTCGTTTTCCCTCCGATGCCATCCTAGATCTCGGGACGAGATCCTCTCGTAGTGGTGGAGTGTTGTGACGCCCCGAGACCGATGCGCCAGGTGTCTTACAGTTATTCGCCGGCGTTGCCATGTCATTCGCTTGCATGTTGCATCTTGTCATGTCATCATGTGCATTGCATCATCATGTTTTCAAAACTTGCATCCGTCCGGGTTCCCCCAGTTCCGTCCGTTGTTCGTTCTGAGCTCAGACACACTTGCACGCGCCCGCGGCATGTCCGTAATAGTATTTTATAAGTGGCCAGAAAATGTTCTCGGATTGGGTTGAAAGTTGGCGTGTGGTCTTATTATAGTGTAGATAAACCACCTGTCAAGTTTCATCGCATTTGGAGTTCGTTTGATAGCCTAACTGATTAACTATAGCGGCAGTATAGCCGGTCTAACGTCGGACTTTTTCGGTCTCCGGAAACAGTCGCCGGGCCTCCCTCTCTTCTCTTCTCTTAGCTCGAGACCCTCTCTCCACAGTCCACTACCTATCGCCAGGCCCAACCTAACCCCTCTCGTCAGCCCACGGCCCTACTCGCGTGCGCGCCCGAGAAGTTGTCCCGGACCCGACCCGAGCAGTCGTCACCGTCGTGTCCGGATCATCCCCAAACGTCTACAAAACATCACCGTTTTCCTTTTTGGACTCCCTAACTATTTTATTCGCGACCGTCCGATTGCGATCGTAGGGACGTGATAGCCCTACCCAATTCCTACCTGCTATTTATAGCAGATGAAACCCTACATAAATTAGCAAACCCTAATTTCTAGGGATCTTGTCCCATCCTCCGCCGCCGCCAGCCCACTATCTCCTCCTCCTTGGGATCCCCTCCCGATCCAAGATCACCAACCATCGCTCTTCTGCTCCTCCTCGATCCAAGCCCGCACCCAATCCAATCCTTTTAGCCTCCACCAACCACCGACTCCATCCAACCAGCAGCCTCCACCTCCTCCCTTCGAACCATCCTCGCGCCCGCCTCCAGATCGAGCAGGAAGCTCGTTCCCGGCCTCTCCCCCATCACCTACTGTCGTCGCTCGCTGCTCCGGCAGGCCACCGGAGCCAGCTAGCGCTGGATCCCTTCCTCCTGACCTCCCCTTCCCCTGCTTCTTCCTTCTCCTCCCCATCCCTGTCTTTCTCTCATGCTTGCTCTCTCTCAGTTGCAGGAACGATGCCATGGCCGCCGCCTCGAGTACCTGCCACTGCCGGAGTCCCTATCGCTGTTGTCTCCATCAGTTCCTGGCAAGGACGGCGCCCCTCCAGTTCGCCGTCGCCGCACCAAGTCCTGCTGCTGCCCTGCATTTGACCTTCAGCGCCGTCGTTCAGCCTCTGGCGAGCAGAGAACGAGCAACAATAGTTCGCCCGTTCATCCCCGTTGACCCACATCGCGCACCCGTCCCGGAGTTCATCCGCCTCCCCAAGCCGCCATGAACCAGATCCGGGCCGAAGACCCCTGTTCTCGGCCGTTCCCTGCCATCGGCGCCGCCTTCTTCAGGTCACTGCGCCCGCACGCCAAGTCCCACGACACGCATGCTGCAAGCCACCACCGCTCGATCCTTTGCTTCATTGACCGCGGCCACCTCCCCATGGGACAATTCCCAGCGCAGGGCCCGGCCTGTGCCAAGTCGGCCTGCTGTAGCCGCTCCATCTGCACCAGGCCCAGATCTGGCAACCGGCCCAAGGCCCGCTGTCAGCAGCCTCTAGGCCCAGCGCACTCCTCCTCAACCGGCCTGCCAAGCCTCTCCTCTGACTGGGCTGTGAGCCCACGAGGTGAGGAGCCCAGTTAATCCAGATTCCAGCCCATTGTGTTTTTTCCTGTCCAGCGAATTTAGCTATTTTC
>NC_041380.1:443107719-443124569 GCF_002162155.2 Triticum dicoccoides | reverse complement strand
GCATCATGCATTTAATAACTGTTGAACCGTGCATTGGACTAAAACAAACTTAATATGAAAGTTGCTTAGAATTTTGTGTAGTTTCATAATATGTATTTTCCATCCATGTTTAAAATGTTTAAAATGTTGTTTGTTTAAATTTGCTTAAATTACTTGCTAAAATGATTTAATTCATAACTATTTAACCGTAACTCGGTTTGTAACAAACTTTATATGTAAATGGGGTAGAAAGATGCCTAGTTTAACATGGTGACCTTACTTTGCATGTTTAATAACTCTAAAATTGTGTTTAGGGAAGAACAGTACCAAACCGAATATATGCATATGAGGATTTTCCGGAATTGTTGTTCGTTATCTTCGGCCTCATTTAAACTTGACTAGATAGGTAGATTTCATTTGATTCACCCCCTTGCCATGTTAATCAACACTTAATATTGTTGGGCACATAACGAGATCGAACTAAATAATGGAATGTGGTGTTTTGTCAATATGCATCCCGATGCATATTGAGCTCCATTTAACTTGTAGTATTGTTTGTGCATGTTGCCATGCCATGCTTCATTAAACCGGACATGCATCATATTTGGTTGTGCATCATGTCATGCTTATGTGGTGGTTGTTTTACTATGTTGTTTGTTTTCTTTCCGGTGTACTTCTTCTCGGTAATCCGGTAACGTTGCGTTTGTGAGGATCCGTTGGCTACGTCCGTTTATCTTCTTCATGGACTCGTTCTTCTTCCTTGCGGGATTTCAGGCAAGATGACCATACCCTTAAAATCACTTCTATCTTTGCTTGCTAGATGCTCGCTCTTTTGCTATGCCTATGCTAAGATACCTACCACTTGCTTATCATGCCTCCCATATTGTTGAACCAAGCCTCTAACCCACCTTGTCCTAGCAAACCGTTGTTTGGCTATGTTACCGCTTTGCTCAGCCCCTCTTATAGCGTTGTTACTTGCAGGTGAAGATTGGAGCTTGTTCCATGTTGGAACATGGATATTTTGTTGGGATATCACAATACCTCTTATTTAATTAATGCATCTATATACTTGGTAAAGGGTGGAAGGCTCGGCCTTATGCCTGGTGTTTTGTTCCACTCTTGCCGCCCTAGTTTCCGTCATATCGGTGTTATGTTCCCGGATTTTGCGTTCCTTACACGGTTGGGTTATAATGGGAACCCCTTGACAGTTCGCCTTGAATAAAACTCCTCCAGCAATGCCCAACATTGGTTTTACCATTCGCCACCTAGCCTTTTCTTTCCCTTGGGTTCTGCAGACTCAAGGGTCATCTTTATTTTAACCCCCCAGGCCAGTGCTTCTCTAAGTGTTGGTCCAACTGAGCGATGTCCAGAGCTACCAGGGGCAACTCTGGGCTGGCCCACCCGACGGCTGGCTCATCCGGTGTGCCCTAAGAACGAGATATGTGCAGCTCCTATCGGGATTTGTCGGCACATCTGGGTGGCTTTGCTGGTCTTGTTTTACCATTGTCGAAATGTCTTGTAACCAGGATTCCGAGTCTGATCGGGTCTTCCCGCTAGAAGGAATATCTTTGTTGACCGTGAGAGCTTGTGATGGGCTAAGTTGGGACACCCCTACAGGGATTTGAACTTTCGAAAGTCATGCCCGCGGTTATGGGCAGATGGGAATTTGTTAATGTCCGGTTGTAGAAAACCTGAAGTTGACCTTAATTAAAATACATCAACCGCGTGTGTAACCGTGATGGTCTCTTTCCGGCGGAGTCCGGGAAGTGAACACGGTGTTGGAGTTATGTTTGGCGTAGGTTGTTCTAGGATCACTTCTTGATCATAGTTTCTCGACCGTGCTTTGCCTTCTCTTCTCGCTCTCATTTGCGTATGTTAGCCACCATATATGCTACTCGCTTGCTGCAGCTCCACCTCATACCTTTTACCCTACCTATAAGCTTAAATAGTTTTGATCATGAGGGTGTGAGATTGCTGAGTCCCCGTGACTCACAGATACTTCCAAAACCAGTTTGCAGGTGCCGTTGAACCGTGCAGATGACGCAACCAAGCTCAAGGAGGAGCTCAATGAAGATCTCATTCTTTGTGTTGTTCCGTTTCCAGTTGATCACTAGTGGAGCCCAGTCGGGATGATCGGGGATCTGTGTAGCATTTGGGGTAGTCTTCTTCTATTTTGGTTTCGTAGTCGGACCTTGATTGTATCTGGATGATGTAATGCTTTATTCATGTAATTGTGTGAAGTGGCGATTGTAAGCCAACTATGTATCTCTTTCCCTTATGTATTACATGGGTTGTGTGAAGATTACCTCACTTGCGACATTGCTTTCAATGCGGTTATGCCTCTAAGTCATGCTTCGACACGTGGGAAATATAGCCGCATCGAGGGTGTCGGTGTCAAAACCGGCGGATCTCGGGTAGGGGGTCCCGAACTGTGCGTCTAGGTCGGATGGTAACAGGAGGCGAGGGACACGAAGTTTTACCCAGGTTCGGGCCCTCTCGATGGAGGTAAAACCCTACGTCCCGCTTGATTAATATTGATGATATGGGTAGTACAAGAGTAGATCTACCTCGAGATTGGAGAGGCTAAACCCTAGAAGCTGGCCTATGTTGTGATTGTTGTTGTGTATCTTATCCTACGGACTAAAACCCTCCGGTTTATATAGACACTGGAGAGGGTTAGGGTTACACAAAGTCGGTTACAATGGTAGGAGATCTACATATCCGTATCGCCAAGCTTGCCTTCCACGCCAAGGAAAGTCCCTTCCGAACACGGGACGAAGTCTTCAATCTTGTATCTTCATAGTCCAGGAGTCCGGCTGAAGGTATAGTCCGGCCATCCGGACACCCCCTAAACCAGGACTCCCTCAGTAGCCCCTGAACCAGGCTTTAATGACAACGAGTCTGGCGCACAGATTGTCTTCGGCATTGCAAGGCGGGTTCCTCCTCCAAGTACTTCATAGAAGATTTTGAACACAAAGATAGTGTCCGGCTCTGCAAAATAAGTTTCCACATATTGCCATAGAGATAATAATATTTACACAAATCTAATCTGCTGACGTATTCCGTAGTGTGACACACCACGGCCAAGCCTTTATCCGAGTCCTTTTATTATCCCACCTCAGCACGTCATGCGAGGCGGTTTCCTTGGCACGTCTTGTTAAAGCAGAGATCGTGTCCCCTTATTCCAGGATTCTCATCAATACGGGCGTGGGTAACCCAACCGCTTCTAGGACTCCTAGATTATAGGCAAGTCCAAATGGACACGGAGAGGACGCTTGATATTCACCCTCTTTATAAAGGGGACAAGGCTTTTATTTTTCCCTCCCGTGCTCAATCGAATCCTTCCCCCACCTCAAGCTCAAACGCCCGAAGTTCAGGTCAGGTGCTCCGAACCTTTAGTCATGTCCGGATCTAGCCTTCAAGGCCGATGGGTGCCTTCCTCCGTCACGGAAGAAGACATCAAAAAGTTGAGGGAGGCCAGATATCTGACCGCCGAGATTTTGCATCGGCTGCCTCCCAGAGGGCAGGCCGTCCCCACCCCTGAACCCAATGAGAACGTCGTGTTCATCTCCCACTTCCTCCGAGGTCTAGGCCTTGCTCTGGATCCTTTCGTCAGGGGTTTGATGTTTTATTACGGGCTAGACTTCCATGATCTAGCTCCGGACTCCTTTCTTCATATCACGACATTTATTGTCGTGTGCGAGGCCTTCCTCCGGGTTACCCCTCACTTTGGCCTATGGCTCAAGACCTTTGAAGTAAAGCCGAAGATGATCGAGGGGAAACATGCAGCGTGTGGAGGTGCCTCAATACACAAGATGACGGGAGCTCCGTGGCCCAAAGGTTCCATCCCAGAGGTGTCTGAATTGTGGCAACAGGAGTGGTTCTACATCACGGCTCCTAGAAGTGCCAAGTGGGCGGCCGCCCCTGTTTTCCGCTTGGGCCCTCCACCACAACTGATGTCATGGATCAGCAGAGGTCTGAGCTGGGGTCCAGCCAAGGACGTGCCTATACTGCAAAGCCGCATTCGAGATCTCTTCAATGGAGATTTCAGTTTGGTTGCGGTAATACAAGTTATGCTGGTTCGTCAAGTCCAGCCTTGCAAACGCCGGCCTCTTCGCCTGTGGGAGTTCAATCCCGAGGGACCGCGTGTCATTTAAAATTTTCTCAGCCTGACGCACGAGGAGATGTACAAGTCATTCTTCGGACCTCGGGTGGAGTGTCCGGAAATCACCGAGGACGTGGGCCTGAGTAGTAACCGCGCCGCCGAACAGGTAAGGCATCTTCCAGCCAAACATACTATCTCTCCTTTGTTACGAAGTTATTTCTGAGAGTTTGCTTTTTGACTAAGACTAGCTAACAAAGGCGAAGTTGATTCGGTGTTCGGCCCCCCTCCCTGAGGGTTTGGAAAATCCGGTATTGGAAAAGATTCTCCAGACCGCACCTTGCCCGGAGACCTTGAAGGAAGATACTGTGGAGGATAATACGGGCGGACGCGGGCCCCCAACACTGCCCATTCTAACCGAGGGAGCGAGCGTCTCCATGAAGGAAGACGACCAGAAGAGGAAAAGGACTGCGCCCAAGGATTCGGAAGCCGAAGCTTCCAAACGGGAGAAGAAGTCTCCCACAGAGGGTCCTACCTTGGGGGGAGCTGTTGCCGCACAAAGTCCGCGGGGGGATCAATTCTCCCGCGAGTCGTAAGTGACCCGAAATACTTTAATAGTATAGATATGCCATCTTTTTCTTTTGAGAGAATAACCACCACATATATTTTTGCAGTTTGGGCCTTAGCCCCTCTCAAATGAGCTCGTCTTTGAGGGATCTTCTTCCAGAGATGATGGAGAGCGAAACGCCTCCTCCAGACTCCTCCGCTCCGGAAGCGGGCGACCCTGAAGTGTCGTCATGGAGGGCCTCTCCGAGTCCGGTGAAGCCAGAAGATAATCCCATTGACCCCCGAAGCTCCCAGTGTCCGGCTCCCGAAGAGAGCAGACAAAAGAGTCCGGCACCGTCTAGTGTGCGATCGGATGTTCTGAGGGAATTGGTGGGGCGAGCGGCCATCTCAGATGAACACCATGTGTTGATGAATATGGTGATGGAGAGAATCTCGTCCGCTGAAAGTGGATTGCATGAAGCTTTTATGAGTCTACTGACAGGCTTTGAGGTATGTAAAAGAATGTATGATAGTCCTGCACATGCTAGGTGTGCCCTATGTAGATAGTAGCCCCTGAGACTCTGGTTGTCGTCGGAAACGACGATGAACAGAGGATCATATTCCTAGGTGATAACCATACTGCCTCTATGTGCAGGTGATGGAAGCTCCGGTGGCTAGCCGGACTAGCGAGTTTGCCCATTTAGAACGATAGTTCGATGCGGCAGACGCCGACATCGAGCTTGTTAACAAAAGGCTTGACGAGGCACAGGGTAAGTGTTATTATCTGGTAAACGCCACATAGGAAGGGCAGCATGATGCCAGTATCTTTAATATGTTGTGACTGCAGATGGAGCTACCACTGTTGAGGCCTTGCGGGCAGAACTTGCCCGAGCCAAGGAACAAGCGAGGTTGGGTAATGCGGCTGCTTTGAAGGCGGCCGAAGAGTTGCAAGCCGAGAAGGCCACGCATGGCGAGAGCCGAGACAAGATGGCCAAGATGGCCATAGAATTAAAAGCAGCCGCCGATCATTGTCGGGTTCTTGAAAAGGAAAACCAAGCGAAGGCATCAGACCTTGAGAAGGCTACTGCGATGAGAAAGGACCTCCGCTCTGCTATGAGGGCAAAGAAGGAGGAGCTGCGGGAAGCCGGGGATATTGTAGCTGGGAAATCCTTTATGTTGCGGAGGAAGTTCAGAGATCCACGGTATGCCCCTCTAGATCGGCTGTGGAGTTCGGAGAATGTATGTATGGATTTGGCGGCGAGCACTGCCGATGCGGCCAAGTATTTCCAAGGTCAGACGGACCATGAAGTAGACCAGCTGTTTTGGAGACAATTCCATTCGCCTGAGCGTCTGCTTTCATTGACTGACCAATTAGCCGAATGGGCCAAACTAAATAGGTTGTCCGGACTCTCCATGAGGTCTGTTGTGGATCAGCTATGGCCAGAAAGGTCAAAACCGAACAGCTATTTCAGCTTGGTGCAACAGTTCCTTGACGTGGTGCCGCACATTAATGCGATGAAGAAGTCAGCGTGCATAGAGGGCGCACGGATGACCTTTGCCCGTGTTAAAGCATACTGGGCGGAGATGGATGCTACCACTATTGCAGCGCGAGATTTGTCCATAGGTCGAAGGGCTGCTGAGCACTACTTTGAAGAAGTTCTTGAGGGTGCTCGTTTGATAGAGACCCAGTGCTCAAAAAATATTATGTTTGAGTGATATGTAATCTCATTGTAAGCGAAATGCTTTTATAAATTTTTATAAGGCTATTTTTATACTTTTGCCTGAAAGTAATATGATGCCTCCTGGGCGGCCGTTTATGTATACATGTGTATATCCTGAAAGATTGCAGCCGTCGGCTTCAACCCTCACGCATATAATGCGGAGGTGCTCGCAAAAACACGTGTTCACACTTAACCCAACGTCTTGGTCCTATTAAGGAAGTGATAGCGGAGCGAGTGAGGCAACCGGACTATAATGCATTAGCACTTTCACTTAGCCATAGGAGTTTGACAGTGGGGCTACTAAATAGCCCCTGGTGGCTCCGCACTTTCCTGATCCCAGGGTGCGTACATGCCTGGCCGGAAAACGGCCCTTCGTTAAGGCGGAGGAATTCTAACATTCCAACAGGTCATCGAGTGGTTGACCAGTCTCATGCTATATCATGACAGTCAGTTTTCGGCTTTCTCTACTAAGGTGCTCGTCCGGATGAACCAGGGCACAATCGCAGTAGTTCTCCTGGTGCTACCTTAGCCGGTAAAGCGGAACATAAGGCACCAAAACACAGGAGCCGGGCAAACCCAACATTTGACCAAAGACAATGATTCGGAGCTGATGCATATAGGGCCAAACTCACGACGCCGAACACTCCCTAAGGTATTCGGTCTTTGTGGTATAAACCGGGCCTAAATAATGGCCTTTGTAAGAAGCCCCTTGTGTCCAGGTACGTGCATTGTTCTGGCGTGGCCACATGCCAAGACGTCAGCATCCTTCTCAACGGTGGATATGCATCAACAAGAGACAGTAAAAAAGGTTTACGCAGGGTCTTAATCTAAAAAGAATCCTTGAAGCGGGTCCCTGCTGCATGTCTGCGCCTATGTCTCCGTTGTGCCGTATCCTGAACGGGTGTGGCACGATGATCGTCTGTAAAAGAGAGGAATTTAGGTGAAAAAGTTGTCGTGCAAAAAGATAGTTTGTTAAAGAAACCATGTATAATTCAAGATGAGAAGAAATTGCCACTTGTCTGTGCGTGTTGAGCCCCTTGTATTGACAAATAGGGGTGTGACCATTTATTCGGTATAAGTAGCGGCGCCGGACTCGATTAGTTGTGTCTGAGGTCTTGACGACCTATTGGATGCTTTCGCTTGTCCGGGCGCCTTTAGTGTGCGGCTGCCAAGGCAGCCTCACTCTCTTCGGCGCGCAGAGATCGCTTGATATTTCCGTGAACTGTAATGATGCCACGTGGACCGGGCATCTTGAGCGTGAGGGAGGCGTAGTGTGGTATTGCATTAAAGCAAGCAAAAGCTTCGCGTCCGAGCAGTGCTTGATAGCCACTTTGAAACGGAGCGATGTGGAAAGTTAAATGCTCGCGACGGAAGTTATCGGGGGAGCCGAATATAACTTGTAGTAGGAGAGAGCCCGTACAACGAGCCCCTGGGCCTGGCGTTACTCCTTTAAAGGTAGTATTGCTATGGCGAATTTGTGTTGGGTCTAACCCCATCCCGCGGATTGTATCCTGATATATTAGGTTTAGGCTACTGCCGCCATCCATCAAGACTCTTGTGAAGTGATATCCGCCAATTACTGGATCTAATACCAGGGCAGCCCATCCTGCGTGTCGGATACTTGCTGAGTAATCGCGATGGTCAAAAGTGATCGGTTGAGACGACCAGTGGCAGGACTTCATGGTGACAGGCACTTGGGTATATTTTCCTGGGAGTGCCGCGTTGTTTTTTCCCTTGATTACGTGTAACACGTTTACTGTTTTGACTTCTGGTGGAAATTTCTTTTGTTCCCCCGTGTCTTGCTTGGGGGGCTCGTCCTCGTCTTCACTTGGTGTATCCTCCCCCTTGTGTACGGCGTTGAGCTTGCCGGACTGCTTGAAGACCCAACATTCTCTGTGGGTATGATTAGCAGGTTTACCAGGGGTACTATGAATCTGACATACTTGGTCCAGAATTTTGTTGAGGCTTGACAATTCATCCCTGGTGCCTTTAGGGGGCAGCTTTTGACCTGGCCGAGAGCTTTTGAATCCGGCATTTACTGTCGTGCCCTTCGTGCTGTCTTCTTTATTCTGGCATTTGTTATTGCTGTTGCGCCGTGATTTCCTGTTTCCATCTCTAACTTCAGATGTACTGGGGTCGCTGGTGCTGCATCTGGCTAGCCAGCTATCCTCACCCACGCAAAAGCGGGTCATGAGGTTTGTTAATGCGGCCATCATTCTCGGCTTATTTTGGCCGAGGTGTCTGGCGAGCCATTCATCACGGACGCTATGCTTGAAAGCTGCCAAGGCTTCGGCGTCCGGACAGTCGATAATCTGGTTCTTTTTAGTAAGAAACCTGTTCCAAAGCTTTTGGGCTGACTCTCCGGGCTATTGAGTTATATGACTCAAATCGTCCGCATCCGGAGGTCGGACATAAGTCCCTTGAAAATTTGCCCGAAAGGCGTCTTCGAGCTCTTCCCAACTTCCAATGGAGCTTTCGGGGAGGCCTTTGAGCCAGTGACGAGCTGGCCCTTTGAGCTTGAGGGGTAAGTACTTGATGGCGTGGAGATCATCTCCTCGAGCCATATGGATATGAAGGATGTAGTCCTCAATCCAGACCCCAGGGTCTGTTGTTCCGTCGTATGCCTCTATGTTTACGGACTTGAATCCATCTGGAAATTCATGGTCCAGCACCTCGTCGGTGAAACATAGGGGGTGTGCGGCACCCCTGTAGCTGGGTGTACCGCGTTGTTCGGATGTTTGTTGTGTTGCATTGTATGCTGGGGCGCGCTTGCGTGGTCCATAGATGGATCTTGTTGCGCCGTCCTTTGGGTGCGAGCCCTCGCATGGGTCGCGTATTGTATTGTGAGCGGCATTGTATGCCGCTCTGTGTTGGTAGAGGGGTCGTCTATCCAGCCAGGTGGCTGCTTTGATATTTGGTTGTGGGGGGTCTGAGGCCTCCTCATCGAATTCGGGTAGCAGCTTCCACTTTGGGTAGCTCTTGGAGGGGCGATTGTCGCCGTACCTTGCTACAGTGTTGAGTATTTTACTCCATCTGATTTGGAGTGTGTCTTGCGCGGCCTTGAGCCTTTGCTTCTGCTTTTTCAGACTCCCTGCGGTGGCAACAAGCCTTTTACGGGCAGTCTGCTGCTCCGGGTGTCTGTCCGGTGTTATGTCGTCCAGACCATTATCCTTGATAGGATTTGTTTGTTCGGTTTGATTATCCGGATTGCCGTTGTCCGGTAGCGGTTCGCCCTGCTCCAGCGCTGGGTTGTGTGATCGCTATTTCTGTCGAGGCGGGATTTGGGGCGGCGCTTGCGTCGCCGCTTTGACTACTTTTTGAGGGAACAAGCCTTCGGTGCGTCCTTCCGCTCCTCATCGTCATCTTTTGGTGCGTCCACCATGTATACGTCATATGACGAGGTGGCGTTCCAGGGCCCAATAGGCGCTGGTTCTTCATCGTCTCCTTCATCGGCGTCCATACCGTCGATGTCTTCGGAGTCGAAGTCGAGCATGTCGGTTAAATCGTCGACAGTGGCTACAAAGTGGGTGGTGGGTGGGCTTTGAATTTCTTCATCGTCCGCATCCCAATCTCGCTGACCGTAGTCCGGCCAGGGCTCTCTTGATAAAGAGAGAGACTTTAGTGATTTTATAATATCGCCAAAGGGCGAGTGCTGAAAGATGTCTGCGGCAGTAAACTCCATGATCGGCGCACAATTGGATTCGATCGGTAGAGGCGCGAATGGTTCGGAGTACGGAGAGGAGTCCGGCTTCTTGGAATCATGAGTCTCGCGGAGTGCGGGGCTGGTGTTCAACCGCCAATCCTCGATCGGCGCGGTTGGCTCCGAATTAAGGGTCGAAGCCGATGCGGGTGCGGCCTTCAGGGCACTGTTAGGCGGCAGAGCTAGATCATGCTCGTCGTGGCAGTGCGGCGCGCTCGGCAGTGGCTCGAATCCGTCGAAGATCAAGTCCCCGCGGATGTCAGCTGTGTAGTTTAAACTTCCAAATCTGACCTGACGTCCAGGGGCATAGCTTTCAATCTACTCCAGATGGCCAAGTGAATTGGCCCGCAGTGCAAAGCCGCTGAAGACAGAGATCTGTCTGGGGAGACAAGTTTCACCCTGGACCGCATCACTATCAATGGTCGTAGGAGCCATCAAGCCTGACGGCGACGACACAGAGGAACTCTCAATGAAAGCACCAATGTCGGTGTCAAAACCGGCGGATCTCGGGTAGGGGGCCCCGAACTGTGTGTCTAGGCCGGATGGTAACAGGAGGCGAGGGACACAAAGTTTTACCCAGGTTCGGGCCCTCTCGATGGAGGTAAAACCCTACGTCCTGCTTGATTAATATTGATGATATGGGTAGTACAAGAGTAGATCTACCACGAGATCGGAGAGGCTAAACCCTAGAAGCTAGCCTATGGTATGATTGTTGTTGTGTATCTTGTCCTACGTACTAAAACCCTCCGGTTTATATAGACACCGGAGAGGGTTAGGGTTACACAAAGTCGGTTACAATGGTAGGAGATCTACATATCCGTATCGCCAAGCTTGCCTTCCACGCCAAGGAAAGTCCCTTCCGGACACGGGACGAAGTCTTCAATCTTGTATCTTCATAGTCCAGGAGTCCGGCTGAAGGTATAGTCCGGCCATCCGGACACCCCCTAAACCAGGACTCCCTCAGAGGGTGTTATAGCATAGGAAAGAACATGATCTTGACAAAACAAGATGATGGGTCGAAGAGAGCAACATCACAATGTCTCCGGAAGAAAGAATAGAAGATAGATCATTGGAATGCTTGAACTCCTCTGAAAAGAATCTCGATGAACCCTTCAAGAAGGAATTAAATCCTTTATGAACCATCATGTAGAGCCTCCATGAAGAACTCCGGTAACAAAAGGATGATCAAACGAAAGGAAAGAGAAGTTGAAAACACAAGGTGAAACCTTGCGATGATTTAGATGGAGCTTCGCGACGAGATAATGCGGAAAAACTTGGAACTCTGGAAAAGAAAGATGAACAACTGAAATCCAGAATTTTTTATGGACCTCCGGAATAAGGAATTGAATTTACTCAATGAAACAAGAATAAGAATTACATTATGCTCATCCTTCACCAATTAGATTGATGACAAACAATGGATTTGGCATGCTACTTATTCTCGTAGAAAGGATTAAGATAGATATGGCACAAACTTAAATAAGGTCCTCAATGATCCACCGGTAGGATTTGGAAACAACGAATGAATTGATATGATAACAAAGGAAAAGAAATCTTGAATGAACCACCGTAAGAATTGGAAATGAACAAAGTAAAGGCACAAATCACTGGGAATAATTGGAGAACGAATGAATATACTTGAGGGGATTTGATACAAGAGAACGAAGAGATCACGAGTTGATTAGAGAATACTCGAATGACACACCGGTAAGATTTGAAGAACGAGAGGTGAAAGCTGGAATGAATAATTCTGAGATGAAGGGCTCTAGAGAATCAAACTAAAAAGACTCCTGATTTGCTCCGGATGGGTGAAAAGAATTCTCACAATCGAAAACAATTATGAGAGGATGGCAACAAGTTAGAATCACGAATCTTGAGAGAACGGGTAAGATTTGGAGGAAAAACTCTTCTTCGGTCTTCGAATGTTGAGAATGATGATGAGAAACACCACCATGAATTGTTGAGATACTCCGGGATGACGAATAGAAAGGTTGAGCCAACAATGAAAAACATTTGATAGATCTTGGAGAAATACATATGACTGATGATAATTCATTCTTACGTCAAACTTTGAAATGAATTTGAGAATAACTCCGGGAAGATTAGAAGAGTCAGGTAAGATCCTGGGAAAATACCTATGGGTTAGGGCCCACTCAAGAGAAACACCATTGAACGATTACTTGAAAAGTGTTTGCTCCAGTTGAATTAAATGGCTTGAATGAGACATTATCCTCGAAATAGGTTGAACGGATCTTGAATGAAAATACGAGCCTTCTGAGATATCTTCAGCACTCCAGAACAATTGAATAGCGAGAAGTGGGAGATTAAGAGGTGCAATGGCATGGGAAAGCATTTGACACGAGGAAAAGGAATATGATCAACACTAAAAGCTTGAATTGCATCCACCTGAGAGGAAAGAGAACGAGGAATGATGAACTTGAAGCTCCGTTAGCATCTTCTTGAGAATCACCGGATAAGAACATTGACGGAAAAGAATGGAGAGGCTTCCCATCAATAAAAGGATACTTGAATAAGAAATCTGAGTCCTTGAAGAAAAAGGGTGGGTGGGCGGGAAAAACAAAGGCAACTTGGGACGAATGAAACAAACATCATTGAGAATACTTAGAGTTGATGTTGCGAATGTTGAAATGATCGGATCCACTTGAAGAGAAACACACCGGTTGGAAAGAATTGACATGACAATCTCGATGATCACAAAGGATTAGCATCCACATAGAAATATGAGAACACCGCTTAGGGAAGGTATGGAATCAACACTTGACATTGAAGCAACTCGAATACCACAAATTAAAGCAAACAAAGGATTGGCTTGCGGAATAAGCCGGAAACAAACATATGGTAGATCCCATATCGTATCATGTGTCTGTTGGAAAGATATTCTAGGAGCTACTTGAATTCTCACTTATCAACTCCCGAAACTTTCTGGTTATGAAATCAGGTGTTGGGGATACAGGGGAAGCATAATATCTCACCCAAAACTAACAAATCCTACATCCATCTGTATCCATCCTTCAACACATAACCAAGAAACCTTCGGAAATCATTTACCTCAACCTTCGAAAAGCATCCATTATACGAGTTATGGAAATACTCCCGAACTCCCGCCCCAGTACTAGGTGGCCTCGAGGTTATCTCACCAACAACTGCATAAAATAAATTTTCGATGTCGGCGAACTCAAGTATTCTAGAACTGCAATGATAAAATTGTGACGACACCTCGGAGCTCAACTCCCCGGGACACTGCCACAACCCCTAAATGTCAGGAGGCACCAAGAACAATGTTCTCGTCACAAAACCATCGGAACGATTCCAAGATACCTGCGTGATCCTAATTTTTTTTGTGAAATTTGAGGAGAGAAGAGTCAAAACTCTACGCCAGGAGGCCTCACCAGAGCGACGAAGGGACCAAGGAGTAAAAAGAATCCTACTCTCCGATATATATAATCCTAAGACTCAAAACATTTTCTTCTAGACTCAACAACGTCGGCGATTCGATCAAGCAGGGGGCTCCTAAGTCGGGGAAGGCTCTGATTACCAACTTGTAACACCCACGATGCGGCTATATCTCCCACGTGATGGGGCATGACTTAGAGGCATAACCACATGGTAGGCATGTCCCAAGAGGGGTAATCTTTACACATCCCATGTACTGAATAAGGAAGGGATAAAGAGTTGGCTTACAATCGCCACTTCACACAATACATAAATATATCATTCATCATCCAGAATACAATCAGGGTCCGACTACGGTACCAAAATAAAGAAAGACAACCCCAAATGCTAGATCCCCGATCGTCCCAACTGGGCTCCACTACTGATCAACAGGAAACAAATCAGCACAACAAACACGATCTTCATCGAGCTCCCACTTGAGCTGGGTTGCATCACCTGCACTGGTATCATCGGCACCTGCAACTGTTTGGAAGTATCTATGAGTCACGAGGACTCAGCAATCTCACACCCGCGAGATCAAGACTATTTAAGCTTATGGGTAGGGTAAGGTAATGAGGTGGAGCTGCAGCAAGCACTAAGCATATATGGTGGCTAACTTACGCAAATGAGAGCGAGAAGAGAAGCAAAGCACGGTCGAAAGCTATAAAGATCAAGAAGTGATCCTGAAACTACTTACGTTCAAGCATAACACAAGAACCATGTTCACTTCCCGGACTCCGCCGAGAAGAAACCATCACGGCTACACACATGGTTGATTCATTTTAATTAAGTGAAGTGTCAAGTTCTCTACAACCGGACATTAACAAATTCCCATCTGCCCATAACCGTGGGCACGGCTTTCGAAAGTTTAAAACCCTGCAGGGGTGTCCCAACTTAGCCCATCACAAGCTCTCACGGTCAATGAAGGATATTCCTTCTCCCAGGAAGACCCGATCAGACTCGGAATCCCAGTTACAAGACATTTCGACAATGGTAAAACAAGACCAGCAAAGCCACCCGAATGTGCCGACAAATCCCGATAGGAGCTGCACATACCTCGTTCACAGGGCACACCGGATAAGCAATCCTTACAACTAAAAACCAAACCTCAAGTTTCCCCGAGGTGGCGCTGCAAGGGGCTCTAGTTTGGACCAACACTCAGAGGAGCACTGGCCCAGGGTTTAAAAATAAAGATGACCCTTGAGTCTGTAGAAGCCAAGGGAAAAAGGCTTAGATGGCAAATGGTAAAACCAAGGTTGGGCCTTGCTGGAGGAGTTTTATTCAAAGCGAACTGTCAAGGGGTTCCCATTATAATCCAACTGCGTAAGGAACGCAAAATCAAGGAACATAACACTGGTATGACGGAAACTAGGGTGGCAAGAGTGGAACAAAACGCCAGACATTAGGCCGAGCCTTCCACCCTTTACCAAGTATATAGATGCATTAATTAAATAAGAGATATTGTGATATCCCAACAAAATCCATGTTCCAACATGGAACAAACTTCAACTTCACCTGCAACTAGCAACGCTATAAGAGGGGCTGAGCAAAGCGGTAACATAGCCAAACAACGGTTTGCTAGGAAAGGTGGGTTAGAGGCTTGACATGGCAATATGGGAGGCATGATATAGCAAGTGGTAGGTATCGCGACATAGCAATAAAGTGAACAACTAGCAAGCAAAGATAGAAGTGATTTCGAGGGTATGGTCATCTTGCCTGAAATGAAACTCAGAGTTGTCGAAAGCTTGACCCTCGTTAGCGTACTCAACAGGTTCCTCGATCACGTACTCGTCTCCTGGCTCTACCCAAAGCAAGAGCACAAGCAAAAGAAACCACAATCAATCACGGTGCAATGCACAAGCAACATGATGCAAAACATGGCATGACATGCGGGATGTGATATGCAATGCATATGCGTGCTCCGGAAGGAAAAAGGTGAACAAGGCATCAGCTTGGCAAACTAAGTGTGCCGCTGGAAAGATGAGATGTTTCAGTCGAAATCGATATAAAGATCACCGGAATCGGATGCACGGTTTGCAAATGGCAAGCAAAACAAGAATGGCACAATTCTGCGATTAACAGCACGATGCCATCTAGAATGCAACAAGAAACTAAGCTACTGCACTCCAACATAGCAACAAAGCACATGGAAGTGATCTACTCATGATGGCACCCATGTAAACATGGCAAGTTCATTAACAGGTTCAGACTTAGCAGAAAACAGAGCATGGCATAAACAGAATTATGAAGGCATCTTTGCGAGCTCGATTCACTCAACACAAGGTGTTGCATGAAAAGATAAGCATGTAATCAGCAAGAAGACATGTTCAAGAAGCTAAAAAAGGCAAGAACAAGTTCATAGCATGCATGGATCAGCTAGAACAACCATGGCAAAATTGATTAACATGTAAACAATCTGCCAGGAACATTTTATAGCAAAAGTGGAGCAAGATTGAGACATGCTAGGGCACTCCATAATTGCAAACAGGGGCATGGATGGATAGAGCACAACCATATGTCCAAATCATCCTTACTGAAGCAACTCAAAACAAGCATGGATCTCACTATAGCATCATGAACACATGGCATAAAAATAACAGCACATCAATGACTTGGTAAAAATCCCGAGATCCTGAAATCAGGAATAACACGAAGGCTACTTTGCATGCTTGTGCTAGTCACCACATTGATCACAAAAATACATGTGAAGCACCCTTGTAAATATGGCATGGCATATATCAAAATACATGTAGAGCTCATGCCCATATGTAGCACACAACAAATGTCACGAAAAAGACAAATCCTCATAATCTACTAAGAAACAGGAGCTACCATTTTGTAGGACTCTTGCATCAATGATTTGGCATCAAGATGGACTCAAACAAGCATGGAACAATGGAACAAAGTGAAGAGCACATCATGATGAACATTTTGATATATTGCACGCACAAAACGGAGCTACGGTGATGAAGTTATGGCAAGATGAATCGAACACCAGAATGTAACCATCTCAGGGACTTAGTGAAAAATTGGACCTCGCGGAAATCAGACGGAGCGGTGCGGAGGCCGTTTGGTGTGGGGATATGTGGATCCAGGACGGGGCCATCCGGGCGCAGGGTCAACAGGCGCCGACTGGATCAGGATCCTCCCGATCCGATCCGAACGGCGAGCGGCGGCGGGACGCCGGCGATGCGGAGCACGACGTCGGCAGGGAGGACGGGTTGCGGCAGAGGGTGCGAAAGGCGGCGCAGTGACGGCGAGGCGGTGGAGGAGCGGCGCGCAACGGCGTGAAGGCGGCGGGCGGCGCTTGCGCCCGCGACGAGGGCGCGGGTCGCCGGCGGGTGGCGGC
>NC_041380.1:442964097-443107433 GCF_002162155.2 Triticum dicoccoides | reverse complement strand
AGGCCGGATCTGGGCATGGCGGGCCCGCGTGGTGGAGACGGCGGCGTGGGCGACGTGGAGAAACAGGATTGGAGGAGGGAGGCGGCGACGCTGACGTGGCAGCGGGCGATGTGGCGGCGGTGGACATGTCCGGCGCGGTGCGGGCATGTTCGGTGGCGCGGTGGAGGTGAGATCTAGGGTTTTGGACCCGAATTTTTGGACGAGAAGCACATATTTATAGATAGAAGGAGGTGGGAGTGTCCAAATGAGGTGCGGTTTTCGGCCACACAATCGTGATCCGACGACGGAGGACATGGGAGTGGTTTGGAAGGGTTATTGGGCCGTTTTGGAGGGGTGTTGGGCTGCAACACACACAAGGCCTTTACGGTTCCCCGGTTAACCGTTGGAGCATCAAACGGACTCCAAATGGCATGAAACTTGACAGGCGGTCTACCAGTGGTGTACCAAGGCCTCTTGGCAAATCTTGGTCCATTCCGAGAACGTTTATCACCCGCTCACGAAAAGAGACAAGAGGGGACGCCGGTGCAAGTAGGAGTGTCGGATTGAGAAACGGACAACGAGGAAAATGCTCGGATGCATGAGACGAACATGTATGCAAATGCGATGCACATGATGACATGATATGAAATGCATGACATGAACAAAATGCAAAACGAAGACAAAACCCAACCACGAAGGGAATCTCATGTCGCAACTCCGGAAAAGGCAAGAGTCGGAGTTACGAATATGGAAAGTTACATCCGGGGTGTTACAACTTTACCATCCTTCTTATCCGCCAAGTATTTGGGGTAGTTCCTCTTCTAGTGACCATTCCCTTTGTAGTAGAAGCACTCAGTTTCAGGCTTAGGTCTAGCTTTGGGCTTCTTCACGGGAGTGGAAACTTGCTTGCCATCCTTCTTGAAGTTCCCTTTCTTTCTCTTGCCCTTTTACTTGAAACTAGTGGTCTTGTCAACCATCAACACTTGATGCTTTTTCTTGATTTCTACCTTCACCAATTTCAGCATCGTGAAGAGCTTAGGAATCATTCTCGTTATCCCTTGCATATTATAGTTCATAATGAAGTTCTAGTAACTTGGTGATAGTGACTAGAGAACTCCGTCAATCACTATCTTATCTGGAAGATTAACTCCCACTTGATTCAAGTGATTGTAGTACTCAGACATTCTGAGCACATGCTCACTAGCTAATCTATTCTCCTCCATCTTGTAGGCAAAGTACTTGTGAGAGGTCTCATACCTCTCGACACGGGCATGAGTCTGAAATACTAATTTCAACTCTTGGAACATCTTATATGCTCCGTGGCGTTCAAAACATTTTTGAAGTCCCGGTTCTAAGCTGTAAAGAATGGCGCACTAAACTATCAAGTAGTCATCATACCGAGCTTGCCAAATGTTCATAACGTCTGCCTCTGCTCCTGCAATAGGTCCGTCACCTAATGGTGCATCAAGGACATAATTCTTCTATGTAGCCATGAGGATAATCCTCGGATCATGGAGCTAGTCCGCATCATTGCCACTAACATCTTTCAACATAGTTTTCTCTAGGAACATATCATAAATAAAACGGGGAAGCTATACGCGAGCAATTGATCTACAACATAGATACACAAATACTATCAGGACTAAGTTCATGATAAATTTAAGTTCAACTAATCATATTACTTAAGAACTCCCACTTAGATAGACATCCCTCTAGTCATCTAAATGACCACATAATCCATATCAACTAAACCATGCCCGATCATTACGTGAGATGCAGTAGTTTTCAATGGTAAACATCACTATGTTGATCATATCTACTATATGATTCACGCTCGACCTTTCGGTCTCAGTGTTCTGAGGCCATATCTGCATATGCTAGGCTCGTCAAGTTTAACCTGAGTATTCTGTGTGTGCAAAATTGGCTTGCACCCATTGTATGTGAACATAGAGCTTATCACACCCGATCATCACGTAGTGTCTCGACACGACGAACTGTAGCAACGGTGCATAATCAGGGAGAACACTTGTACCTTGAAATTTAGTGAGAGATCATCTTATAATGCTACCGCTGTACTAAGCAAAATAAGATGCATAAAGGATAAACATCACATGCAATCAATATAAGTGATATGATATGGCCATCATCATATTGTGCCTTTGATCTCCATCTCCAAAGCACCGTCACGATCACCATCGTCACTGGCTTGAAACCTTGATCTCCATTGAAGCATCATTGTCGTCTCGCCAACTATTGCTTCTACGACTATCGCTACCACTTAGTGAATAGTGATAAAGTAAAGCAATTACATGGCGATTGCATTTCATATAATAAAGCGACAACCATATGGCTCCTGCCAGTTGCCGATAACTGTGTTACAAAACATGATCATCTCATACAACAATTTATATAATCACGTCTTGACCACATCACATCACAACATGCTCTGCAAAAACAAGTTTTACGTGGCTGCTACGGGCTTAGCAAGAACCGTTCTTACCTATGCATCAAAAACCACAATGCGGTATAGTGATTGCTTTTTGATCTTCAGAAAGAACCTTGTTCATTGAATCCAATTCAACTAAAGTTGGAGAAACTAACACCCGTCAGCCACCTATGTGCAAAGACGTCGGTAGAACCAGTCTCATGAACGCGGTCATGTAATGTCGGTCTGGGCTGCTTCATCCAACAATACTGCTGAATCAGGCATCAACTAGTGACGGGAAGCAATATGTATATACCCACGCCCACAACTCCTTTGTGTTCTACTCGTGCATATAACATCTTCGCAAAGACCTGGCTCGGATGCCACTGATGGGGAACGAAGTAATTTCAAGAAAAAATCCTACGCACACGCAAGATCCATCTAGGTGATGCATAACAACAAGAGGGGAAGAGTGTTGTCCACGTACCCTCATATACCATAAGCAGAAGCGTTATGACAACATGGTTGATGTAGTCGTATGTCTTCACGATCTGACCGATCCTAGCACCGAAGGTACGGCAACTCTGTGATCTACACATGTTCAGCTCGGTGATGTCCCACGAACTCTAGATCCAGTTGAGTGTCGAGGGAGAGCTTCGTCAGCACGACGGCGTGATGGCGGTGATGATGAAGTTACCGACGCAGGGCTTCGCCTAAGCACTACAACGACATGACCGAGGTGGAAATCTGTGGAGGGGTGCACCGCACACGGCTAAACAATCAACTTGTGTGTCTATGGGGTGCCCCCTCCCCCGTATATAAAGGAGTGTAGGAGGGGGAGGGATGGCCCTCTATGGCATGCCTCAAGGGGGAGTCCTACTCCCGGTGGGAATAGGATTCCCCCTTCCCTTGTTGGAGTAGGAGAAAAAGGAAGGGGGGAGAGAGGGAAGGAAGGGGGCACCCAATTCGGATTGGGCTTGGGGGGCGCGCCCTCCACCTTGGCCGCCTCCTCCTCTCTCCCACTAAGGCCCAATAAGGCCCATACACTCCTCGGGGGGTTCCGGTAACCCCCCGGTACTCCAGTAAATGCCCGAACTCACCCAGAACCATTCTGATGTCCAAACATAGCCTTCCAATATATCGATCTTTATGTCTCGACCATTTAGAGACTCCTCGTCATGTCCGTGATCATATCCGAGACTCCGAACTACCTTAGGTACATCAAAACACATAAACTCATAATACCGATCGTCACTGAATGTTAAGCATGCGGACCCTACGGGTTCGAGAACTATGTAGACATGACCGAGACTCATCTCCGGTCAATAACCAATAGTGGAACCTGGATGCTCATAGTGGTTCCTACATATTCTATGAAGATCTTTATCGGTTAAATTGCATAACAACATACGTTGTTCCCTTTGTCATCGGTATGTTACTTGCCCGAGATTCGATCATTGGTATCTCAATACCTAGTTCAATCTCATTACCGGCAAGTCTCTTTACTCGTTTCGTAATGCAATAGCCCATAACTAACTCATTAGTCACATTGCTTGCAAGGCTTATAGTGATGTGCATTACCGAGAGGGCCCAGAGATACCTCTCCGACAATCGGAGTGACAAATCCTAATCTTGACCTATGCCAACTCAACAAACACCATCGGAGACACTTGTAGAGCATATTTATAATCACCCAGTTATGTTGTGACATTTGATAGCACACAAGGTGTTCCTCCGGTATTCGGGAGTTGCATAATCTCATAGTCAGAGGAACATGTATAAGTCATGACGAAAGCAATAGCAATAAACTAAACGATCATTTATGCTAAGCTAATGGATGGGTCTTGTCCATCACATAATTCTCTAATGATGTGATCCCGTTCATCAAATGACAACACAAGTCTATGGTCAGGAAACTTAACCATCTTTGATTAACGAGCTACTCAAGTAGAGGCATACTAGGGACACTCTCTTTTGTCTATGTATTCACACATGTACTAAGTTTCCGGTTAATACAATTCTAGCATGAATAATAAACATTTATCATGATATAAGGAAATATAAATAACAACTTTATTATTGCCTCTAGGGCATATTTCCTTGAGATACAAATAAAATACGGACATGGGAGCATCATGGTCATTATTATAAAAACAATATATTGCCATAAAACTTCTCATGCTAGAGTAACAATTCATTCACAATCTAAAGTGTGGAACATAAACTTTATTGGAAACTAAGAAACTATGTTCTCAGTCATTGAAATAATCACAATCCATCATATTTTCAGAAAGAGTCTATGTAAGAGCTTTGTTTAGCAATGATGAGCGCATTTCACATACATAATTTGGCACTCAAATATACCATATATTGTGATTTATTCATCCATTCTTGCTATGTTTGATTGATTGTTTGCTTAAGAATCATAAAAGGGAACATTTACTAATCATTTGTTTCTTTTGCAGAAAAACACGCAAAGGCACTATAAACTTCATGATTCTGACTATGAGACTAAGGGAAATAAGAGAAGGAGGGACATGTGTATGAAGAATTAAAGAACTAGGAGTGCACACTAATAGAGAGAGGGATCTTCTTGGGCAGAAATGAAGCAAAGAGGAGGGCCAATGTGAAAATGTGCAGATTGGATCGGGGGGGGGGGACAAAATCCCTAGAAGCCTCCATTTTCTTTTAGTCCTGGCATCTTTCTATCCCCTGCTTCCTTCTCCACCTCCGGCCGCCGCCGAGGCTAGGCCGGTGTGGCGGCGCGCCACAGCACCTCCCAGCCATCCATCCATCGCACACCATAGTGCCACCACTATTGGGGAACGTAGCATGTAATTTCAAAAAAAAAATCTATGATCACGCAAGATCTATCTAGGAGATGCATAGCAACGAGAGGGGAGAGTGTGTCCACGTACCCTCATAGACCGAAAGCGGAAGCATTAGGTTAACGCGGTTGATGTAGTCGAACATCTTCATGATCCAACCGATCTTAGTACCAAACATACGACACCTCCGTGTTCAGCACACGTTCAGCTCGATGACGTCCCTGAAAGTGCATTAACTCGACTAGAGGGGGTGAATAGGCGATTTTTACAAATTTGTCACTGAGGAACTTCAGGGTGAAGAAATTTCTAAGTCATGAACGACTAGCAGCGGAGTAAGTACTCAAGTGCAAACATAACAGAACAAAAGCACAATCATCATGATGAAATGAAAACAAGCAAAGAGTACAGAAAGCGTAAACACAGGATAAGCAGGCTGAAGACAAACTAACTGAAGAAATTGAACTAAGGAAATTGAGAAAGTCTTCAGTCAAAGTCTTCAAACAGTAGCGATCATATACACAACACAGTAATGAGGAAATGAAAGGATTGAGTAAATAGAACCAGCTAGCTCGGTGAAGACAATGATTTGGTAGACCAGTTCCAATTGCTGTGACAGTTGTAGGTCTGGTTGGAGCGGCTAGGTATTTAAACCTGAGGACACACAGTCCCGGACACACAGTCCTCACCGTATTCTCCTTGAGCTAAGGTCACATAGACCTCGCCCAATCACTCATGGTAAGTCTTTAGGTGACTTCCAAACCTTCACAAACTTGGTCACCCGGTGATTCACAATTTCCTCTTGGATGCTCTAGACCATGACGCCTAACCGTCTGGAGGATGCACAGTCCTCAAAGGTAACAAGCGTCGGTTCCACACAGGAACAATCTCTTCAGTGATGCTCAATCACTTTGGGTTTGTAGGTATTTGGTTTGGGATTTTGGGTTTTTCCTCACTTGATGATTTTCACTCAAAGTCCTCGGAGGATGGGATGCTCTCAATGACAAGTGTTAGTTTCTCACAGAGCAGCCAACCAGCTAGTGGTTGTAGGGGGCGGCTATTTATAGCCTAGGGAGCAGCCTGAGATGATAAGACATAAATGCCCTTCAATGATATGACCATTAGGTGGATAAGATATTTTGGGGCAGCTGGCGCATAGCACAACAACGGTCGAAAATTTGAGGTTCAAATTCCTCAGGCTATCATGTTCCTCACTTGTAGGCAATCCGCACTGGCGAATTCCTAACTCCGGAGTTAGGAAAAATTCCTCAGAGACCAGAAGAACTTCGTCTCTGTTACTGAAGAAATTGACTGAACTGTATGAGATTTCCAATGGCTTCACTCGAAGGGATTGGTAGGTGTAGGATTTTGAGTTGAGCATCACATGGAAACTTTTCCTTAGTTTTACCTCGACCCCCTTTAACAGTACGGTCTTTCCTATGACTCAAGAAAGAGAAAATGAAACTAAGAAAACAAAAGTCTTCACGCTTCATGTTCCTCGCATCAATACGAAGTCTTCAGGATCACACCAATTTCTTCACTTTCAAAGTCTTTAGAAGACCAAAGTCTTCAGTTGAAGACATTCATTTTTAGGGGGCGACTTTCTTTGTAAATATAAAACTCCTCATAGACTTATAGACCTGTGTACACTCACAAACACATTAGTCCCTTAACCTATAAGTCTTCAATACACCAAAATCACTAAGGGGCACTAGATGCACTTACAATCTCCCCCTTTTTGGTGATTGATGACAATATAGGTTAAGTTTTCAATGGGGATAAACATATCAAGTGTAAATACTAATATTGAGGAATTTGATTGCAAGATATAGAAGAACTCCCCCTGAAGATGTGCATATGTGACGAATTTGCTTTTGAGAAGCAATGCACATTGAAGAGTAGTATCATGGAGATCTCCCCCTATATCTTGTAATTCATACACACATTTAACATATGATATGAAGAATTTGAAATGCATTATGAAATATGGTGACTGATCTAATTCAGCATGCATGCATTATCATACATGAGGAAACTGCATGCGGAAGAACATAGCGAAAGTATCAGACCACCACCGGAGTTAAGATTACAACTCGATCCAATAAAGTTTTCAAAAGAACGAGAGTTGCAACTTAAAAAACGCCCATATATAGATAGACCCGCTTGAAGACTAACTCAAATTTCTCCCCCTTTGTCATGGAATGACCAAAAGGGACGAAAAAGAGGACTAACGCCCTTGAAGAATATCATCACGAAGTCGATGGAGGAGCGCCAGCGTTGTTGGTGTCGTCCGTTGGAGTAGGGCCTACTGCAGTGTCGTTCAAGTCTTCATTTTCATCAGTCTCGCGCGATGAAGAATAAGAGCTGGCCACCAAGTGAGGAACTTTGACCTTATTGAATGTCTTCGAAGGTGGCTGAGACCAGTCAAAGTCCTACTTGAAGCCCATCTTCTTGAGGTCATCTTCACCGTAGAGATGAGATAGTACAGCCCAGGTGCGATCAAATACTTCATGGAGGTAGTAATGGTCCTTATTCATTGAATTCTGAGTGATGGCCATGTTCTGAAGAATTGAACCAAACTGACGCTTGATCCATTTATGGTTGCGATCGACCTTCTGGTGAAGACTGAGGAGAAGCTCATGATCAGTCAGCACCCTTGGAGCTGTGCCTTGAGGATCTTGCTTTGAAGCATTGGCGGCAGAGTCATGAGTGGCAGAGTCATCATTGGTGGAGTAGGATGCAGCTTTGCGAAACTGTCCATCCAACGGACGAATGCCTTCATCGATAATAGCAACTTGCCCTTCTCATTAGATGAGGAAATAGGTCGTTTCAAGACTTCAGGGCAAGTAGCTGAGATGATTCTGAAAGTCAGCCTTGTAATTGATTGAAGACCTTGATCTGAGGAATCCCATAATCCAAGGAGCGTAGGGCTTCAACTCAAAAGGTGACAGTGCAACATTGGCTAGAGTCCTCATGAAGAAATCATGGTAGTTGATTGGAACGCCATGAATGATGTTCAATAGCAAATTCTTCATGATCCTAATGACTTCTTCTTCATTAGAATCATGGCCTTTGATAGGACTCAGGGTCTTGGTCAGAATGCGATAGATAGTCCTCAGCACATATAGCAATTCCTTCATGAGGAATTTGTTCTGGAGGCTTGACCAGGCTTCAGCGGCTTCATCAATACTTGCATGTAATGATCAGATAGCTCAGGTTCATGCTAGATGAGCTACGCACCTTGATACGTCTCCAACGTATCTATAATTTTTGATTGCTCCATGCTATATTATCTTCTGTTTTGGATGTTTATGGGCTTTATTCTCCACTTCTATATTATTTCTGGGACTAACCTATTGACCCAGAGCCCAGTGCCAGTTTCTGTTTTTTCCTTGTTTTAGAGTATCGCAGAAAAGGAAAATCAAATGGAGTACAATTGGCCTGAAACTTCATGGAACTTATTTTTGGAAGGAAAGAAACCCGGGAGACTTGGAGTCCACGTAAGGGAAGCAACAAGGAAGCCACGAGGTAGGGGGCGCGCCCTCCACCCTCGTGGGCCCCTCGTGGCCCCCCTGACGTATTTCTTCCGCCTATATATCTCCATATACCCTAAAAACATCCGGGAGCACAATAGATCGGGAGTTCCGCCGCCAGAAGCTTTCGTAGCCACCGAAAGCCAATCTAGACCCGTTTCGGCACCCTGCCGGAGGGGGAATCCCTCTCTGGTGGCCATCTTCATCATCCTGGTGCTCTCCATGACGAGGAGGGAGTAGTTCTCCCTCGGGGCTGAGGGTATGTACCAGTAGCTATGTGTTTGATCTTTCTCTCTCTCTCTCTCTTGTGTTCTTGAGGTGTTACGATCTTGATGTATCGCGAGCTTTGCTATTATAGTTTGATCTTATGATGTTTCTCCCCCCTCTACTCTCTTGTAATGGATTGAGTTTCCCCTTTGAAGTTATCTTATCGGATTGAGTCTTTAAAGATTTGAGAACACTTGATGTATGTCTTGCCGTGCGTATCTGTGGTGACAATGGGATATCACGTGATTCACTTGATGTATGTTTTGGTGATCAACTTGCGGGTTCCGCCCATGAACCTATGCATAGGGGTTGGCACACGTTTTTGTCGAGATTCTCCGGTAGAAACTTTGGGGCACTCTTTGAGGTCCTATGTGTTGGTTGAATAGATGAATCTGAGATTGTGTGATGCATATCGTATAATCATACCCACGGATACTTGAGGTGACATTGGAGTATCTAGGTGACATTAGGGTTTTGGTTGATTTGTGTCTTAAGGTGTTATTCTAGTACGAACTCTAGGCCTGTTTGTGACACTTATAGGAATAGCCCAGCGGATTGATTGGAAAGAATAACTTTGAGGTGGTTTCGTACCCTACCATAATCTCTTCGTTTGTTCTCCGCTATTAGTGACTTTGGAGTGACTCTTTGTTGCATGTTGAGGGATAGTTATGTGATCCAATTATGTTATTATTGTTGAGAGGACTTGCACTAGTGAAAGTATGAACCCTAGGCCTTGTTTCCTAGCATTGCAATACCGTTTACGCTCACTTTTATCATTAGTTACCTTGCTGTTTTTATAATTTCAGATTACAAAAACCATTATCTACTATCCATATACCACTTGTATCACCATCTCTTCGCTGAACTAGTGCACCTATACAATTTACCATTGTATTGGGTGTGTTGGGGACACAAGAGACTCTTTGTTATTTGGTTGCAGGGTTGCTTGAGAGAGACCATCTTCATCCTAAGCCTCCTACGGATTGATAAACCTTAGGTCATTCACTTGAGGGATATTTGCTACTGTCCTACAAACACTTGGAGGCCCAACAGCGTCTACAAGAAGAAGGTTGTGTAATAGACATCAAGCTCTTTTCTGGCGCCATTGCCGGGGAGGTGAGTGCTTGAAGGTATATCTTTAGATCTTGCAATCGAGTCTTTTAGTTTCTTGTTTTATCACTAGTTTAGTTTATAAAAGAAAATTACAAAAAAATGGAATTGAGTTTGTCTCATACGCTTCATCTTTTTAATATCTTTCGTGAGTACGATGGAAAGGAAAATTGTGCCAAAGTATTAGAAGAAGAATGCATCAAAATGTTTGGCACTAAATCTTTGAATGACGAGCATGATTGCAATGTTGTTAGTATGAATTCCTTGAATATCCATGATGCTAATGATATGCAAAGCCACAAGCTTGGGGATGCTATGTTTGATGAAGATGATATTTTTTGTCCCCCAAGCTTTGATGAGCAAATTTATTATGATGAAAGCATGCCTCCTATTTATGATGATTATATTGATGAAAGTGGATTTGGAGAGGTCATGACTTTATTTAGAGACAAATCCACTATTTCGGAAGAGGTTCAAATTGATTATGAGAACAAAGTTGCTATCTATGATGATTATTGTGATGACTTGTATGCTATAAAGAATAATGATATCCATGAAACTTGTCATCATGATTTTAGTTTTCAATTGGATTATGCCTCACATGATAATTATTTTGTTGAGTTTGCTCCTACTATTATTCATGAGAAGAATTTTGCTTGTGTGGAGAGTAATAAAATTTATATGCTTGTAGATCATGAAAAGAATGCTTTAGGTGCTGGTTATATTGTTGAATTCATTCATGATGCTACTGAAAATTATTATGAGGGAGGAATATATGCTTGTAGGAATTGCAATAATATCAAGTTTCCTCTCTATGTGCTTAAAGTTTTGAAGCTATGCTTGTTTTACCTTCCTATGCAAGTTGATTCTTGTTTCCATAAGTTGTTTGCTCACAAAATCCCTATGCATAGGAAGTGGGTTAGACTGAAATGTGCTAGTAATATTTTTCATGATGCTCTCTTTATGTTTCAATTCTTATCCTTTATGTGAGCATCATTGAAATCATCATGCCTAGCTAGGGGCGTTAAACGATAGCGCTTGTTGGGAGGCAACCCAACTTTATTTTAGTTCCTTGCTTTTGTTCCTGTTTATTACTAAATAATTCATCTAGCCTATGTTTAGATGTGGTTTTATGCTTTTAATTAGTGTTTGTGCCAAGTAGAACCTTTGGGAAGACTTGGGGAAAGTCTTGTTGATCATGCTGTAAAAAACAGAAACTTTAGCGCTCACGAGAATTGCTATCATTTTTTATCGGAGAGCGCTATTTAGTTAATTCTTTTTGAAGATGATTAATAGATAAAGTCCTCGGGTCCAGCAATTTATTTGAGAATTTTATGAGTTCCAGAAGTATATGTTTGACCCAGATTACTACAGACTGTTCTGTTTTTGACAGATTCTGTTTTTCATGTGTTGCTTACTTATTTTGATGAATCTATGGCTAGTAAAATAGTTTATAAACCATAGAGAAGTTGGAATACAGTAGGTTTAACACCAAAATAAATAAAGAATGAGTTCATTACAGTAGCTTATGATGGTAATTTGCTTTCTTATACTAACGGAGCTTACGAGTTTTCTGTTAAGTTTTGTGTTGTGAAGTTTTCAAGTTTTGGGTAAAGATTCGTTGGACTATGGAATAAGGAGTGGCAAGAGCCTAAGCTTGGGGATTCCCAAGGCACCCCAAGGTAATATTCAAGGATAGCCAAGAGCCTAAGCTTGGGGATGCCACGGAAGGCATCCCCTCTTTCGTCTTCGTTCATCGGTAACTTTACTTGGAGCTATATTTTTATTCGCCACATGATATGTGTTTTGCTTGGAGCGTCAATTTATTTTGTTAGGATTTTCTTGATGTTTGAATAAAATACAAAGATCTGAAATTATTAAATGTTAGAGATTCTTCACATAGTTGCATAATTATTCGACTACTCATTGATCTTCACTTATATCTTTCGGAGTAGTTTGTTGTTGCTCTAGTGCTTCACTTATATCTTTTAGAGCACAATGGTGGTTTTATTTTGAAGAAATAGATGAAATCTCATGCTTCACTTATATTATTCTGAGAGTCTTAAATAGCATGGTAATTTGCTTAATTAATCCAAATATTCTAGGCATCCAAGAATAGTAAAAACTTTCTTATGAGTGTGTTCAATACTAAGAGAAGTTTGATGCTTGATGATTGTTTTGAGATATGGAGGTAATAATATCAAAGTCGTGCTAGTTGAGTAGTTGTGAATTTGAGAAATTCTTGCGTTGAAGTTTGCAAGTCCCATAGCATGCACGTATGGTAAACGTTGTGTAACAAATTTGAAACATGAGGTGTTATTTGATTGTCCTCCTTATGAGTGGCGGTCGGGGACGAGCGATGGTCTTTTCCTACCAATCTATCCCCCTAGGAGCATGTGCATAGTGCCAAGGTTTTTGATGACTTGTAGATTTTTGCAATAAGTATGTGAGTTCGTTATGACTAATGTTGAGTCCATGGATTATACGCACTCTCACCCTTCCATCATTGCTAGCCTCTTCGGTACCGTGCATTGCCCTTTCTCACATTGAGAGTTGGTGCAAACTTCGCCGGTGCATCCAAACCCCATGATATGATACGCTCTTTCACACATAGACCTCCTTATATCTTCCTCAAAACAACCACCATACCTACCTATTATGGCATTTCCATAGCCATTCCGAGATATATTGCCATGCAACTTTCCACCATTCCTATGACACGCATCATCATTGTCATATTGCTTTGCATGATCATGTAGTTGACATCGTATTTGTGGCAAAGCCACCGTTCATAATTTTTCATACATGTCGCTCTTGATTCATCGCGATCCCGGTACCCCGCCGGAGGCATTCATATAGAGTCATACTTTGTTCTAGTATCGACTTGTAATCATTGAGTTGTAAATAAATAGAAGTGTGATGATCATCATTTTCTAGAGCATTGTCCCAAGTGAGGAATAAAAAAAGGAAAAAAAAAGAGAAAGGCCATAAAAAAGAGAGGAGAAGGCCCCCCAAAAAGAGAAAGACCATAAAAAAGAGAAGGCCCAAAAAAATGAGAGAAAAAGAGAGAAGGGACAATGCTACTATCCTTTGCCACACTTGTGCTTCAAAGTAACACCATAATCTTCCTGATAAAGAGTCTTTTGTGTTGTCACTTTCATATACTAGTGGGAATTTTTCATTATAGAACTTGGCTTGTATATTCCAACAATGGGCCTCCTCAAGTGCCCTAGGTCTTTGTGAGCAAGCAAGTTGGACGCACACCCACTTAGTTTCTTTTGTTGAGCTTTCATACATTTATAGCTCTAGTGCATCCGTTGCATGGCAATCCCTACTCCTCGCATTGACATCAATTGATGGGCATCTCCATAGCCCGTTGATTAGTCGCGTCAATGTGAGACTTTCTTTTTTTGTCTTCTCCACACAACCCCTGTCATTATATTCTATTCCACCCATAGTGCTATGTCCATGGCTCACGCTCATGTATTGCGTGAAAGTTGAAAAAAGTTTGAGATTACTAAAGTATGAAACAATTGCTTGGCTTGTCATCGGGGTTGTGCATGGTCAGAGCATTTTTGTGTGGCGAAAATGAAGCACAACCAAACTATATGATTTTGTAGGGATGAGGTTTCTTGGGCCATGTTATTTTTCATTATAGAACTTGGCTTGTATATTCCAACAATGGGCCTCCTCAAGTGCCCTAGGTCTTTGTGAGCAAGCAAGTTGGATGGACACCCACTTAGTTTCTTTTGTTGAGCTTTCATACATTTATAGCTCTAGTGCATCTGTTGCATGGCAATCCCTACTCCTTGCATTAACATCAATCGATGGGCAACTCAATAGCCCGTTGATTAGCCTCGTTGATGTGAGACTATCTTCTTTTTGTCTTCTCCACATAACCCCCATCATCATATTCTATTCCACCCATAGTGCTATGTCCATGGCTCGCGCTCATATATTGCATGAAAGTTTATAGGTTTGAGATTACTAAAGTATGAAACAATTGCTTGGCTTGTCATCGGGGTTGTGCATGATGAGAGCATTCTTGTGTGACGAAAATGGAGCATGACTAAACTATATGATTTTGTAGGGATGAACTTTCTTTGGCCATGTTATTTCGAGAGGACATAATTGCTTAGTTAGTATGCTTGAAGTGTTATTATTTTTATGTCAATATGAACTTTTGTCTTGAATCTTTCAGATGTGAATATTCATACCACAATTAAGAAGAATTACATTAAAATTATGACAAGTAGCATTCCGCATCAAAAATTCTGTTTTTATCATTTACCTACTCGAGGACGAGTAGGAATTAAGCTTGGGGATGCTGATACGTCTCCAACGTATCTATAATTTTTGATTGCTCCATGCTATATTATCTTCTGTTTTGGATGTTTATGGGCTTTTTATCCACTTTTATATTATTTTTGGGATTAACCTATTGACCCAGAGCCCAGTGCCAGTTTCTGTTTTTTCCTTGTTTTAGAGTATCGCAGAAATGGAAAATCAAATGGAGTCCAATTGACCTGAAACTTCACGGAACTTATTTCTGGAAGGAAAGAAAACCGGGAGACTTGGAGTCCACGTAAGGGAAGCAACAAGGAAGCCACGAGGCAGGGAGCGCGCCCTCCACCCTCATGGGCCCCTCGTGGCCCTCCTAACGTATTTCTTCCGCCTATATATCTCCATATACCCTAAAAACATCCGGGAGCACAATAGATCGGGAGTTCCGCCGCCAGAAGCCTCCGTAGCCACCGAAAGCCAATCTAGACCCGTCCCGGCACCCTGCCGGAGGGGGAATCCCTCTCCGTTGGCCATCTTCATCATCCCGGCGCTCTCCATGATGAGGAGGGAGTAGTTCTCCCTCGGGGCTGAGGGTATGTACCAGTAGCTGTGTGTTTGATCTCTCTCTCTCTCTCGTGTTCTTGAGGTGTTACGATCTTGATGTATCGCGAGCTTTGCTATTATAGTTTGATCTTATGATGTTTCTCCCCTCCTCTACTCTCTTGTAATGGATTGAGTTTCCCCTTTGAAGTTATCTTATCGGATTGAGTCTTTAAAGATTTGAGAACACTTGAGGTATGTCTTGCCGTGCGTATCTGTGGTGACAATGGGATATCACGTGATTCACTTGATGTATGTTTTGGTGATCAACTTGCGGGTTCTGCCCATGAACCTATGCATAGGGGTTGGCACACGTTTTCGTCGTGATTCTCTAGTAGAAACTTTGGGGCACTCTTTGAGGTCCTATGTGTTGGTTGAATAGATGAATCTGAGATTGTGTGATGCATATCGTATAATCATACCCACAGATACTTGAGGTGACATTGGAGTATCTAGGTGACATTAGGGTTTTGGTTGATTTGTGTCTTAAGGTGTTATTCTAGTACCAACTCTAGGGCTGTTTTTGACACTTATAGGAATAGCCCAACGGATTGATTGGAAAGAATAACTTTGAGGTGGTTTCGTACCCTACCATAATCTCTTCGTTTGTTCTCTGCTATTAGTGACTTTGGAGTGACTCTTTGTTGCATGTTGAGGGATAGTTATGTGATCTAATTATGTTATTATTGTTGAGAGGACTTACACTAGTGAAAGTATGAACCCTAGGCCTTGTTTCCTAGCATTGTAATACCGTTTACGCTCACTTTTATCATTAGTTACCTTGCTGTTTTTTATAATTTCAGATTACAAAAACCATTATCTACTATCCATATACCACTTGTATCACCATCACTTCATCGAACTAGTGCACCTACACAATTTACCATTGTATTGGGTGAGTTGGGGACACAAGAGACTCTTTGTTATTTGGTTGCAGGGTTGCTTGAGAGAGACCATCTTCATCCTACGCCTCCTACGGATTGATAAACCTTAGGTCATCCACTTGAGGGAAATTTGCTACTGTCGTACAAACCTCTGCACTTGGAGACCCAACAACGTCTACAAGAAGAAGGTTGTGTAGTAGACATCACACCTTCAAGGGGAGGACTGACAGGCAGGGCATGAAGCAATTCAGAGGCCGGTGCTTTGAAGTGAGTGTTTTCTGTCACCCAGTCCAACACCCAAGAATTCACATCTTCAGCATTGCCGGTGATGTGCAGCGTCGCATAGAACTGAAGAATTAGTTCTTCATTCAAGTCAACGATATCGGTGCAAAGATTGAGTAGCCCAGCGTCATGAAGAACACTCAGGACTGGGGTGAAGCAAGGCAACGATTCCATGTCAATATGAGGAATATGCTCATGGTCGAAGATCTTGTCTTTGTCAAAATGCAGAGAGGAATAGAAATTCATCTGACTTGATGTCCAGAAACGCTTCCTTCAATGACGAGCAGAGTCATATGGGGTGTAGTCAGTGAAGAATACATGCTCATGAAAGAAGTCATCTGCTTTGAATTTCTGCTTCTTTGAGAAGGGATTCTTCGGCTTGGGCTGAGGAGTATCAGTCAATGTCTTCGCAGCCTCTGGAATCACAGTCTCCGGAGCCGCAGGCTGAGGAATTTCATCAGTAGTAGCCTGGGTCTCCATTTCTTCAGCAACATTTCCATCAACGCTAGTGGCTGGAATTTCTTCATGGATGGTAAGAAGAGAAGCTTGAGGTTCATCAGAGCCCGTGTGAATTTCTTCAGTTTGGACTGGGGACTAAGGAATCTGTTGTAGTGGGGTGAACATGGGTGAATTGGGGTGATGACTTTCCCAATAATCATCATTCAAAACTGGAGTGGTGCATCCAATGTCCACACCTTCTTCTTCTGCATCAATTTCCTCAACGCCTGCCTCTTCAGCTGTGAACTGAGGCATGGGCGATGATACCAATGGAGTTGAAGGGATATCATCCACTTCAATTTCTTCGTCCAACTGCTCCGATGAAGCAACAGAAGGAACATCTTCATCAGATCTTCTTGGGATCTCATAATCCTCACCAAAGGGAACGAGCTCCTTTGATGGCATGCTCGAAACAGGAATAGCATAAATGGGATTGTCAAAAGAGCTTGTCAAAGTCTTCATCTTCTTTGGTATTGAAGACTCTGAGGCAGCTGATACTTTCGTTTTCTTCACGGCTGCTCACTCCGCAGCTTTGGTTTTCTTCGCTTCTGATGCAGAAGGAAGAACTGGGCATGGTGTTGGTGCAGGAGGAGCAGAGGAAATTCATTCATTTTCCTTAGGCACAACTGATTCAGTTGCCCTGGCATTGTCAGTGTCTTGATGCGCAGTGACAGATGCTTCAGCTGGCCTGGCTTGTTCTTCAGGCGCAACACTAGTGGTTGCCATGGCAATTTCATCAATGGCTGGAATATCTTCATCACCCCTGGTACTTTCAGTTTCTGCAGCAACCTGATTTTCATCAGCGATGCAGGCATGACCTTCAGTTGGCTAGGCAAATGCTTCAGCCTAGGGAGATTCATGTTGTGTTGGGGTAGCAACATTTGAGGTGAATCCTTCAGCTTGTTTCACAAATCTGACTTTGGCTCCAAGCCAATCTGCACGGTAGGTGCTGAATTCATCACTGAGATGTTTGATCTCAGACTGTATAGAAACAAGTTCATCAGTTGTCATGTTGAAAACATTCTTCTTCAGAAAACGCTTCTGCTTGTACTGAGCTTTCTTCAGATGTCTGGCCTTCTCAAATTTCCACTTTTCTTCGCCGATGAAGGCGGTCAGCATGTGACTTTGGCCAGGAGTGAGCTTGAAGTCAGGCATAGGTGTGTTGGGGTCCTTGTGTGAGAGATCAATGTACTCAAGGATCAACTTGGGATCCAGAAGAAGAGGCACATTGGTGCCTTTGGCTCTAGCGGACCTTTGCTGTCTGTCTCTGATGATTTCTTCCAATTCTTCATCATCAGCCTCGTCTTCACTAGACGGAACATGGAAGGCGACCTGCTTCTTGTGAGGAATTGATCTAGTGCCTCGTCCAGCAGTGGCCTTAGTCTTCAGCAGAGTGGGGCCTATTGAGGATTGCGGAGGAGCTGAGGAACTTGCAGAGGCTCCTGAGGCAATTGAGATGCCTTTGGTCCTTTGACACGTGGTGAGATGCACAGGTGCTGAGGACTTTGCTGGAGGAGTTGAGGTTTTTGCAACTTGAGGAACTAGGGCAGCTTGAGGAATTGGCCGTGAGGGCATTGGTGAA
Source organism: Triticum dicoccoides (assembly GCF_002162155.2). NCBI lineage: Eukaryota > Viridiplantae > Streptophyta > Magnoliopsida > Poales > Poaceae > Triticum > Triticum dicoccoides. The sequence goes on along the minus strand of NC_041380.1, from coordinate 443,089,164 downwards.
GAACTGGGCTTGCGAGACAGCTTCTTTTGCATAGACTTCCTGGGCATGCTAGCAGAAGCCTCAGCAGCAACAACAGAGTCTTCATTGAATTTCCTCACCACTTCTTTAGCCATTTTGGCTAGCTTCGCTTGCCGTTTTGCCCATTCATCAGGATAGTCCTCACCATGCTTGAGGCTGGTGGGATCAGCTTCTTAGCCAGGTGCCAATGGAGGTCTTGGGCAAGGAGGGTGAAGAGCGAATTTCTTCATGTACTTTGGAGTGACATACATGTACTCTCTCCATTCCCGTGCCCATCTCCTCTCTATCCTTTGTATGCACATCTTGCGCCGATTCATGTTTCCTTGCCATGTTTGGCCTCATCAGGAGTACACTATTCTTCATAAATGTCCTCAGGGATCTCAAACGCTGTGTTGACTTCTAGTCTCTTGCCTCCCTTCTGAGGTTTCTTGCCATCTGCCATATTTTTGAGCTGAGGATTTTGAACAATTGAGTTCTCTGAAGAAGTGTGCAATTTTTCTTCAAGGAACGCTGCAAATGAGTTAAGTTGATGAGAACCTAGTGATTCAGCAGCGGGCATGAGTACCTGTGAACAGAGTATAGATGCGAAGAATTTGGAGAGGTCATATGCGTTTTCAGAAGTTTTTGCAAAAAGAACAAGTTTGAGGAATTTGACCAGTGGCGTCTTGAGGAATTTCACTAAGCGCCTTTTGACTTAGGTTCCAGAGTTGTATAGATTGAAAATCCACACAATTGAGGAATCTTGAAGAAAAATGTTGCTGAAGAGAAATAGATCAAGAACAGATGCTTGTGTGAGGTGTTTAAAGTGTGGAAGTTGAAGAATAAACACCTTTTGAAGATTTGTGGAAATAATTAGAATCAACAAGGGCGGTAAAAGTAACTTTTAATTACCCTTGATGAAGAACACGACGAACTAGGAATGTAGATTGGAAGTTCATCAGTCTAGATCTTCCATGCCCTAGCTTGGCAGAGGAAGACAGCTACGGCGGCTGCAGAGTGAAGAAATCCGCGGCCGGCGCAAGTACGACGGCGACGAGGTCGAGGCAGTGAAGCTCTTCCTCACCCGCGACGATGGAAGTGATACGTCTCCAGCGTATCTATAATTTTTTATTGTTCCATGCTATTATATTATCTGTTTTGGATGTTAATGGGCTTTATTTTACACTTCTATATTATTTTCGGGACTAACCTATTAACCCAAGGCCCAGTGCAAATTGCTGTTTTTTTGCCTATTTCAGTGTTTCGCAGAAAAGGAATATCAAACGGAATCCAAACGGAATGAAACCTTCGGGAACATGATTTATGGAACAAACATGATCCAAAGGACTTGGAGTGGACGGCAAGAAACGAACAAGGAGTCCACGAGGCAGGGGCGCCCTCCCCCCTCGTGGGCCCCTCGTGGCTCAACCGACCTACTTCCTCCTCCTATATATACTCATATACCCTGAAAACATCCAGGGGCACCACGAAACCCTATTTCCACCGCCGCAACCTTCTGTACCCAAGAGATCCCATCTTGGGGCCTTTTTCGGAGCTCCGACGGAGGGGGCATCGATCATGGAGGGCCTCTACATCAACTCCATGGCCCCTCTGATGATGTGTGAGTAGTTTACTTCAGACCTTCGGGTCCATAGTTATTAGCTAGATGGCTTCTTCTCTCTCTTTGAATCTCAATACAAAGTTCTCCTCGATCTTCTTGGAGATCTATTCGATATAACTCTTTTTGCGGTGTGTTTGTCAAGATCTGATGAATTATGGGTTTATGATCAAGTCTATCTATGAACAATATTTGATTCTTCTCTGAAATCTTTTATGTATGATTGGTTATCTTTGCAAGTCTCTTCGAATTATCAGTTTGGTTTGGCCTACTAGATTGGTCTTTCTTGCAATGGGAGGAGAAGTGCTTAGCTTTGGGTTCAATCTTGCGGTGCTCGATCCCAGTGACAGAAAGGGAAACAAGACGTATTGTATTATTGCCATCGAGGATAAAAAGATGGGGTTTATATCATATTGCTTGAGTTTATCCTTCTACATCATGTCATCTTACCTAATGCGTTACTCTGTTCTCATGAACTTAATACTCTAGATGCATGCTGGATAGCGGTCGATGTGTGGGGTAATAGTAGTAGATGCAGGCAGGAGTCGGTCTACTTGTCATGGACATGATGCCTATATACATGATCATGCCTAGATATTCTCATAATTATTCTCTTTTCTATGAATTGCTCGACAGTAATTTGTTCACCCACCGTAATACTTATGCTATCTTGGGAGAAGCCACTAGTGAAACATATGGCCCCCGGGTCTATTCTCCATCATATTAATCTTCCGTCAACAAGCTATTTCTAGTACCTTTTATTTTGCAATCTTTACTTTTAATCTTTATCATAAAAATACCAAAAATATTATTTTATCATCTCTATCAGATCTCACTCTCGTAAGTGACCGTGAAGGGATTGACAACCCCTTTATCGCGTTGGTTGCGAGGTTCTTATTTGTTTGTGTAGGCACGAGGGACTTGTGTGTGGCCTCCTACTGGTTTGATACCTTGGTTCTCAAAAACTGAGGGAAATACTTACGCTACTTTGCTGCATCACCCTTTCCTCTTCAAGGGAAAACCAATGTAGTGCTCAAGAGGTAGCAAGAAGGATTTCTGGCGCCGTTGCCGGGGAGTCTACGCACAAGTCAAGACATACCAAGTACCCATCATAAACTCTTATCCCTCGCATTACATTATTTGCCATTTGCCTCTCGTTTTCCTCTCCCCCACTTCACCCTTGCCGTTTTATTCGCCCTCTTTTTCCGTTTGCTTTTTCTTTCACTTGCTTCATCGTTATGGCTAGTCCTTTATCTGTCCCTCTGTCTCCTGAGTTTGAAGTTCTTCACTTCAAACAAAGACAAGGAGAAAAATTTAAAAGATGCTTGGTTTAGGATGATGGTATCTTATCGTAATTGCACCTTAGAGGTAAATTTTAGAATTTTACTTCGCAATTTTTATGTTGGACTAAATATGTCCCATAGACAACTCTTGGATTGTGTTGCCAAAGGAAACTTTATTGAAATGGATCCTGATATTGCTCATGAAATCTTAGAGAGAATAGTGGGAACATTACCTCCACCAAAGGGGTCACATAATACCCAGGAAGAGACACAAGTTTTTGAGAAGATTTGCGAAGTAACGAAAATTTTACAAAAATCTCTTGAACCTCTCAAGAGTGTCAGTGGAAATCTTCACCACATGAATATGTTAATTACCCTTTGCAATAGGCGGTTGAATTCTTTAGATCTGAAAATTTCTGAGTATGAAGGGAAGCGTAAGGAACCTCCCGGACTCAAGCATGACTCCGCTAAGAAAATTAAAACCAAAGATGACAATACCTAGATCTATCCTTGCTTTTATGCCTAGCTAGGGGCGTTAAACGATAGCACTTGTTGGGAGGTAACCCAATTTTATTTTTGTTCCTTGCTTTTTGGTTCTGTTTAGTAATAAATAATTCATATATCCTCTGTTTAGATGTGGTTTTATGATTTTAATTAGCATTTGTGCCAAGTAGAACCTTTGAGAAGACTTGGGGGAAAGTCTTTGCGATCTTGCTGTAAAAAACAGAAACTTTAGCGCTCACAAGATTTTTGGCCATTTTTGATGGAGAGTGCTATTTAGTTAATTATTTTTTCAGATGATTAATAGATAAATTACTCACGTCCAGCAATTTATTTTAGAATTTTTGGAGTTCCAGAAGTATTCGAAACCTACAGATTTCTACAGATTGTTCTGTTTTTGACAGATTCTGTTTTTCGTGTGTTGTTTGCTTATTTTGATGAATCTATGGCTAGTAATAGAGTTTATGAACCATAGAAAAGTTGGAATACAGTAGGTTTAACACCAATATAAATGAGGAATGAGTTCATTACAGTACCTTGAAGTGGTGGTTTGTTTTCTTTTACTAACGGAGCTCACAAGATTTTCTTTTAAGTTTTGTGTTGTGAAGTTTTCAAGTTTTGGGTAAAGATTTGATGGATTATGGAACAAGGAGAGGCAAGAGACTAAGCTTGGGGATGCCCAAGGCACCCCAAGGTAAAATTCAAATACAACCAAAAGCCTAAGCTTGGGGATGCCCCGGAAGGCATCCCCTCTTTCGTCTTCGTCCATCGGTAACTTTACTTGGAGCTATATTTTTATTCACCGCATGGTATGTGTTTTGCTTGGAGCGTCTTGTATGATTTGAGTCTTTGCTTTTTAGTTTACCACAATCATCCTTGCTGTACACACCTTTTGGGAGAGATACACAAGAATCGGAGTTTATTAGAATACTCTATGTGCTTCACTTATACCTTTTGAGTTAGATAATTTTGCTCTAGTGCTTCGCTTATATCTTTTAGAGCACGGTGGTGGTTTTATTTTATAGAAATTATTGATCTCTCATGCTTCACTTATATTATTTTGAGAGTCCCTTAGAACAGCATGGTAATTTGCTTTGGTTATGAATTTAGTCCTAATATGATAGGCATCCAAGATCGGTATAATAAAAACTTACATAAAAAGTGCATTGAGTACTAGGAGAAGTTTGATACTTGATAATTGTTTTGAGATATAAAGGTGGTAATATTAGAGTGTGCTAGTTGAGTAGTTCTGAATTTGAGAAATACTTGCATTGAAGTTTGCAAGTCCCGTAGCATGCACGTATGGTGACCGTTGTGTAACAAATTTGAAACATGAGGTGTTTTTTGATTGTCTTCCTTATGAGTGGCGGTCGGGGACGAGCGATGGTCTTTTCCTACCAATCTATCCCCCTAGGAGCATGCGCGTAATGCTTGGTTTTTGATGACTTGTAGATTTTTGCAATAAGTATGTGAGTTCTTTATGACTAATGTTGAGTCCATGGATTATACGCACTCTCACCCTTCCATCATTGCTAGCCTCTTCGGTACCGTGCATTGCCCTTTCTCACCTTGAGAGTTGGTGCAAACTTCGTCGGTGCATCCAAACCCCGTGATATGATACGCTCCGTCACACATAAACGTCCTTATATCTTCCTCAAAACAGCCACCATACCTACCTATTATGGCATTTCCATAGCCATTCCAAGATATATTGACATGCAACTTTCCACCGTTCCATTTATCATGACATGCATCATCATTGTCATATTGCCTTGCATGATGATGTAGTTGACATCGTATTTGTGGCAAAGCCACAGTTCATAATTTTTCATACATGTCACTCTTGATTCATTGCCCTTCCCGGAACACCGCCGAAGGCATTCATATAGAGTCATACTTTGTTCCAGTATCAAGTTGTAATCATTGAGTTGTAAATAAATAGAAGTGTGATGATCATCATTAATAGAGCATTGTCCCAAAAAAAAGAGAAAGGCCAAAAAAGGGAAGGCCCAAAAAAAGGGGCAATGCTACTATCTTTTTTTCCACACTTGTGCTTCAAAGTAGCACCATGATCTTTATGATAGAGAGTCTCTTGTTTTGTCACTTTCATATACTAGTGGGAATTTTTCATTATAGAACTTGGCTTGTATATGCAAACAATGGGCTTCCTCAAATGCCCTAGGTCTTCGTGAGCAAGCAAGTTGGATGCACAACCACTTAGTTTCTTTTGTTGAGCTTTCATACATTTATAGCTCTAGTGCATCCGTTGCATGGCAATCCCTACTCCTTGCATTGACATCAATTGATGGGAATCTCCCTAGCCCATTGATTAGCCGCGTCGATGTGAGACTTTCTCCTTTTTTGTCTTCTCCACATAACCCCCATCATCATATTCTATTCCACCCATAGTGCTATATCCATGGCTCGCACTCATGTATTGCGTGAAAGTTGAAAAAAGTTGAGATTACTAAAGTGTGAAACAATTGCTTGGCTTGTCATCGGGGTTGTGCATGATGAGAGAATTCTTGTGTGACAAAAATGGAGCATGACCAAACTATATGATTTTGTAGGGATGAACATTCTTTTGCCATGTTATTTTGAGAAGACATAATTGCTTAGTTAGTATGCTTGAAGTATTATTATTTTTATGTCAATATTAGACTTTTGTCTTTAATCTTTAGGATCTGAATATGCATGCCACAATAAAGATAATTAAATTAAGAATTATGCTAGGTAGCATTCCACATCAAAAATTCTGTTTTTATCATTTACATACTCGAGGACGAGCAGGAATTAAGTTTGGGGATGCTTGATATGTCTCCAACGTATCTATAATTTTTGATTGTTCCATGCTATTATATTATCTGTTTTGGATGTTAATGGGATTTATTTTACACTTTTATATTATTTTTAGGACTAACCTATTAACCCAAGGCCCAGTGGAAATTGCTATTTTTTTGCCTATTTCAGTGTTTCACAGAAAAGGAATATCAAACGGAATGAAACCTTCGGGAACGTGATTTTTGGAACAAACATGATCCAGAGGACTTGGAGTGGACATCAAGAAATGAATGATAAGTCCACGAGGCAGGGGGTGCGCCCTCCCCCCTCGTGGGCCCCTCGTGGCTCAACTGACCTACTTCTTCCTCCTATATATACTCATATACCCTGAAAACATCCAGGGGCACCACGAAACCGTATTTCCACCGCCGCAACCTTCTGTACCCAAGAGATCCCATCTTGGGGACTTTTCCGGAGCTCCGTGGGAGGGGGCATCGATTACGGAGGGACTCTACATCAACTCCATGGCCCCTTCGATGATGTGTGAGTAGTTTACTTCAGACCTTCGGGGTCCATACTTATTAGCTAGATGGCTTCTTCTCTCTCTTTGAATCTCAATACAAAGTTCTCCTCAATCTTCTTGGAGATCTATTCGATGTAACTCTTTTTGTGGTGTGTTTGTCGAGATCTGATGAATTGTGGTTTTATGATCAAGTCTATCTATGAACAATATTTGATTCTTCTCTGAAATCTTTTATGTATGATTGGTTATCTTTGCAAGTCTCTTCGAATTATCAGTTTGGTTTGGCCTACTAGATTGATCTTTCGTGCAATGGGAGAAGTGCTTAGCTTTGGATTCAATCTTGCGGTGCTCGAACCCAGTGACACAAAGGGAAACGACACGTATTGTATTATTGCCATCGAGGATAAAAAGATGGGGTTTATATCATATTGCTTGAGTTTATCCCTCTACATCATGTCATCTTACCTAATGCGTTACTCTGTTCTTATGAACTTAATACTCTAGTTGCATGCTGGATAGCGGTCGATGTGTGGAGTAATAGTAGTAGATGCAGGCAGGAGTCGGTCTACTTGTCACAGACGTGATGCTTATATACATGATCATGCCTAGATATTCTCATAATTATTCGCTTTTCTATCAATTGCTCGACAGTAATTTGTTCACCCACTGTAATACTTATGCTATCTTGAGAGAAGCCACTAGTGAAACCTATGGCCCCCGGGCCTATTCTCCATCACATTAATCTTCCGTCAACAAGCTATTTCTATTACCTTTTATTTTGCAATCTTTAATTTTAATCTTTATCATAAAAATACCAAAAACAATATTTTATCATCTCTATCAGATCTCACTCTCGTAAGTGATCATGAAGGGATTGACAACCCCTTTATCGTGTTGGTTGCGAGGTTCTTATTTGTTTGTGTAGGAATGAGGGACTTGCGTGTTGCCTCCTACTGGATTGATACCTTGGTTCTCAAAAACTGAGGGAAATACTTACGCTACTTTGCTGCATCACCCTTTCCTCTTCAAAGGAAAACCAACGCAGTGCTCAAGAGGTAGCAAGAAGTAGCAGCGGCGCTAGTTCAGGAAGCTTGAGCGAGGGGGAAGTGAGGTCGAGCAAGGTAAATGCAGTCTGAGGAGGTGAGGGGTATATATAGTCGAGGTGAAAAACCGCTTGTCCGAAGAAAATGGACAAACGTGCCCCTGACTCTTCTCATCCTAGCGACATGTGTCACCCACGTACAAAGTGGTGGCGATCGTGGGTGAATAGATAATTCTTATTGATGTCTACTACACAACCTTCTTCTTGTAGACATTGTTGGGCCTCCAAGTGCAGAGGTTTGTAGGACAGTAGCAAATTTCCCTCAAGTGGATGACCTAAGGTTTATCAATCCGTAGGAGGCGTAGGATGAAGATGGTCTCTCTCAAGCAACCCTGCAACCAAATAACAAAGAGTCTCTTGTGTCCCCAACATACCCAATACAATGGTAAATTGTATAGGTGCACTAGTTCGGCGAAGAGATGGTGATACAAGTGGTATATGGATAGTAGATAATAGTTTTTGTAATCTAAAAATATAAAAACAGCAAGGTAACTAATGATAAAAGTGAGCGTAAACGGTATTGCAATGCGTTGAAACAAGGCCTAGGGTTCATACTTTCACTAGTGCAAGTCCTCTCAACAATAATAACATAATTGGATCATATAACAATCCCTCAACATGCAACAAAGATTCACTCCAAAGTCACTAATAGCGGAGAATGAACGAAGAGATTATGGTAGGGTACGAAACCACCTCAAAGTTATTCTTTCCAATCAATCCGTTGGGCTATTCCTATAAGTGTCACAAACAGCCCTAGAGTTCGTACTAGAATAAGACCTTAGGACACAAATCAACCAAAACCCTAATGTCACCTAGATACTCCAATGTCACCTCAAGTATCCATGGGTATGATTATACGATATGCATCACACAATCTCAGATTCATCTATTCAACTAACACATAGAACCTCAAAGAGTGCCCCAAAGTTTCTACCGGAGAATCATGACGAAAACGTGTACCAACCCCTATGCATAGGTTCATGGGCGGAACCCGCAAGTTGATCACCAAAACATACATCAAGTGAATCACGTGATATCCCATTGTCACCACAGATACGCACGGCAAGACATACATCAAGTGTTCTCAAATCTTTAAAGACTCAATCGGATAAGATAACTTCAAAGGGGAAACTCAATCCATTACAAGAGAGTAGAGGGGGAGAAACATCATAAGATCCGACTATAATAGCAAAGCTCGCGATACATCAAGATCGTGCCAAATCAAGAACACGAGAGAAAGAGAGATCAAACACATAGCTACTGGTACATACCCTCGTCCCTGAGGGAGAACTACTCCCTCCTCGTCATGGAGAGCATCGGGATGATGAAGATGGCCAGCGGAGAAGGATTGCCCCCTCCGGCAGGGTGCCAGAACGGGTCTAGATTGGTTTTTGGTGGCTACGGAGGCTTCTGGCGGCGGAACTCCCGATCTATTGTGCTCCCCGATCGTTTTAGGGTATATGGAGATATATAGGCGGAAGAAGTACGTCAGGGGGGCCACGAGGGGCCCAGGAGGGTGGAGGGCGCACCGTAGGGGGGTGGGCGCGCCCCCCTACCTCGTGTCCTCCTCGAAGCTTCCTTGACGTAGAATCCAAGTCTCCCGGGTTGCTTTCCTTCCAAAAATGAGATCCATGAAGTTTCAGGTCAATTGGACTCCGTTTGATTTTCCTTTTCTTTGAAACCCTAAAATAGGCAAAAAAACAGAAACTGGCACTGGGCTCTGGGTTAATAGGTTAGTCCCAAAAATAATATAAAAGTGTATAATAAATCCCATAAACATCCAAAACAGAAGATAATATAGCACGGAGCAATCAAAAATTATAGATACGTTGGAGACGTATCAGCATCCCCAAGCTTAATTGCTGCTCGTCCTCGAGTAGGTAAATGATAAAAACAGAATTTTTGATGTGGAGTGCTACTTGGCATAATTCCAATGTAATTCTTCTTAATTGTGGTATGAATATTCAGATCCATAAGATTCAAGACAAAAGTTTAATATTGACATAGAAACAATAATACTTCAAGCATACTAACTAAGAAATTATGTTTTCTCAAAATAACATGGTCAAAGAAAGTTCATCCCTACAAAATCATATGGTTTAGTCATGCTCCATTTTCGTCACACAAGAATGCTCTCATCATGCAAAACCCCGATAACAAGCCAAGCAATTGTTTCATACTTTAGTAAACTCAAACCTATAAACTCTCACGCAATACATGAGCACGAGCCATGGACATAGCACTATGGGTGGAATAGAATAATGAGGGGGTTATGTGGAGAAGACAAAAATGAGAAAGTCTCACATCAACAAGGCTAATCAATGGGCTATGGAGATGCCCATCGATTGATGTTAAGGCAAGGAGTAGGGATTGCCATGCAACGGATGCACTAGAGCTATAAATGTATGAAAGCTCAACAAAAGAAACTAAGTGCGTGTGCATCCAACTTGCTTGCTCACGAAGACCTAGGGCACTTGAGGAGGCCCATTGTTGGAATATACAAGCCAAGTTCTATAATGAAAAATTCCCACTAGTATATGAAAGTGACAAAACAAGAGACTCTCTATCATGAAGATCATGGTGCTACTTTGAAGCACAAGTGTGGAAAAGGGATAGTAGCATTGTCCCTTTTATTTTTTATTTTTTATTTTTTATTATTTGTCCTTTCTTTTTTTTGGCCTTTCTTTTTTTGGCCTTTCTTTTTTTTGGCGTTCCCTTTTTTTTGGGACAATGCTCTATTAATGATGATCATCACACTTCTATTTATTTACAACTCAAAGATTACAACTCGATACTAGAACAAAGTATGACTCTATATGAATGCCTCCGGTGGTGTACCAAGATTGCGATGAATCAAGTGTGACATGTATGAAAAATTATGAACGGTGGCTTTGCCATAAATACGATGTCAACTACATGATCATGCAAAGCAATATGACAAGGATGATGCGTGTCATAATAAACGGAACGGTGGAAAGTTGCATGGCAATATATCTCGGAATGGCTATGGAAATGCCATAATAGGTAGGTATGGTGGCTGTTTTGAGGAAGATACAAGGAGGTTTATGTGCGATAGAGCGTATCATATTACGGGGTTTGGATGCACCGGCGAAGTTTGCACCAACTCTCAATGTGAGAAAGGGCAATGCACGGTACCGAAGAGGCTAGCAAGGATGGAAGGGTGAGAGTGTGTATAATCCATGGACTCAACATTAGTCATAAAGAACTCACATACTTATTGCAAAAATCTACAAGTCATCAAAAACCTCGGCACTACGCGCATGCTCCTAGGGGGATAGATTGGTAGGAAAAGACCATCGCTCATCCCCGACCGCCACTCATAAGGAGGACAATCAAATAACACCTCATGTTTCAAATTTGTTACATAACGTTTACCATATTTGCATGCTACGGGATTTTCAAACTTCAACACAAGCATTTCTCAAATTCACAACTACTCAACTAGCACGACTTTGATATTATTACCTCCATATCTCAAAACAATCATCAAGCATCAAACTTTTCTTAGTATTCAATACTCTATGTGAAAGTTTTTACTATTCTTAGATACCTAGCATATTAGGATTATTTAAGCAAATTACCATGCTGTTCAAGACTCTCAAAATAATATATGTGAAGCATGAGAGTTCATCTATTTCTTGAAAATAAAACCACCATTGTGCTCTAAAAGATATAAGTGAAGCACTAGAGCAACAACAAACTACTCTGAAAGATATAAGTGAAGGTCAATGAGTAGTCGAATAATTATGCAACTATGTGAAGACTCTCTAACATTTAATAATTTCAGATCTTGGTATTTTATTCAAACAGCAAGCAAAACTAAATAAAATAAAATGACGCTCCAAGCAAAACACATATCATGTGGTGAATAAAAATATAGCTCCAAGTAAAGTTACCGATGAACGAAGACGAAAGAGAAGGCTTTTGGTTGTCCTTGAATATTACCTTGGGGTGCCTTGGGCATCCCCAATATTAGGCTCTTGCCCCTCCTTATTCCATAGTCCATCAAATCTTTACCCAAAACTTTAAAACTTCACAACACAAAACTTAACAGAAAACTTGTAAGCTCCGTTAGTATAAGAAAATAAATCACCATGTCAAGGTACTGTAATGAACTCATTCTTTATTTATATGGGTGTTAAACCTACCATATTCCAACTTATCTATGGTTCATACCCTCCGATACTACTCATAGATTCATCAAAATCAGCAATCAACACATAGAAAACAGAATCTGTCAAAAACAGAATAGTCTGTAGTAATCTGGATCAAACGTATACTTATGGAACCCCAAAAATTCTAAAATAAATTTCTTGACGTGAGGAATTTATCTATTAATCATTTGCGAAAAGAATTAACTAAATAGAACTCTCCAAATAAAAATGGCAGCAATTCTCGTGAGCGCTAAAGTTTCTGTTTTTTACAGCATGATCGCAAAGACTTTCCCCAAGTCTTCCCAACGGTTCTACTTGGAACAAACACTAATTAAAACATAAAACCATATATAAACAGAGTCTAGATGAATTATTTATTACTAAACATGAGCAAAAAGCAAGGAACAAGAATAAAATTGCGTTGCCTCCCAACAAGCGCTATCGTTTAACGCCCCTAGCTAGGCATGATGATTCAAACGATGCTCACATAAAAGATAAGAATTGTAACATAAAGAGAGCATCATGAAGAATATGACTAGCACATTTAAGTCTAACACACTTCCTATGCATAGAGATTTTGTGAGCAAACAACTTATGGGAACAAGAATCAACTTGCATAGGAAGGCATAACAAGTATAACTTCAAAATTTTAAGCACATAGAGAGGAAACTTGATATTATTGCAATTCCTACAAGCATATATTCCTCCCTCATAATAATTTTCAGTAGCATAATGAATGAATTCAACAATATAACCAGCACCTAAAGCATTATTTTCATGATCTACAAGCATAGAAATTTACTACTCTCCACATAAGCAAAATTCTTCTCAATCGGAATAGTGGGAGCAAACTCAATAGAGTAACTATCATGGGATTGAAAATTGAAATCAGGATGACAAGTTTCATTGTTATTATTATTCTTTAAAGCATACGTGTCATCACAATAATCATCATAGATAGGAGGCATGCTTTCATCATAATAAATTTTCTCATCAAAACATGGGGGACAAAAAATTTCATCTTCATCAAACATAGCTTCCCCAAGCTTGTGGCTTTGCATATCATTAGCATCATGGATATTCAAGGAATTCATACTAACAACATTGCAATCATGCTCATCATTCAAATATTTAGTGCCAAACATTTTATAGATTTCTTCTTCTAGCACTTGAGCACAATTATCCTTTCCATCATACTCACGAAAGATATTAAAAAGGTGAAGCGTATGAGACAAACTTTAATTCCATTTTTTTGTAATTTTCTTTTATAGACTAAACTAGTGATAAAACAAGAAAATAAAAGACTCGATTGCAAGATCTAAAGATATACCTTCAAGCACTCACCTCCCCGGCAACGGCGCCAGAAAGGAGCTTGATGTCTACTACACAACCTTCTTGTAGATGTTGTTGGGCCTCCAAGTGCAGAGGTTTGTAGGACAGTAGCAAATTTCCCTCAAGTGGATGACCTAAGGTTTATCAATCCATATGAGGCGTAGGGTGAAGATGGTCTCTTTCAAGCAATCCTGCAACCAAATAACAAAGAGTCTCTTGTGCCCCCAACACACCCAATACAATGGTAAATTGTATAGGTGCACTAGTTCGGCGAAGAGATGGTGATACAAGTGGTATGTGGATAGTAGATAATAGTTTTTGTAATCTGAAAATATAAAAACAGCAAGGTAACTAATGATAAAAGTGAGCGTAAACGGTATTGCAATGCGTTGAAACAAGGCCTAGGGTTCATACTTTCACTAGTGCAAGTCCTCTCAACAATAATAACATAATTGGATCATATAACTATCCCTCAACATGCACCAAAGAGTCACTCCAAAGTCACTAATAGTGGAGAACGAACGAAGAGATTATGGTAGGGTACGAAACCACCTCAAAGTTATTCTTTGCAATCAATCCATTGGGCTATTCCTATAAGTGTCACAAACAGCCCTAGAGTTCGTACTAGAATAACACCTTAAGACACAAATCAACCAAAACCCTAATGTCACCTAGATACTCCAATGTCACCTCAAGTATCCATGGGTATGATTATACGATATGCATCACACAATCTTAGATTCATCTATTCAACCAACACATAGAACCTCAAAGAGTGCCCCAAAGTTTCTACCGGAGAATCACGATGAAAACGTGTGCCAACCCCTATGCATAGGTTCATGGGCGGAACCCGCAAGTTGATCACCAATACATACATCAAGTGAATCACGTGATATCCCATTGTCACCACAGATACGCACGGCAAGACATACATCAAGTGTTCTCAAATCTTTAAAGACTCAATCAAATAAGATAACTTCAAAGGGGAAACTCATTTCATTACAAGAGAGTAGAGGGGGAGAAACGTCATAAGATCCAACTATAATAGCAAAGCTCGCGATACATCAAGATCGTGCCAAATCAAGAATACGAGAGAGAGAGATCAAACACATAGCTACTGGTACATACCCTCAGCCACGAGGGAGAACTACTCCCTCCTCATCATGGAGAGCACCGAGATGATGAAGATGGACAGCGGAGAAGGATTGCCCCCTCTGGCAGGGTGCCGGAATGGGTCTAGATTGGTTTTAGATGGCTACGGAGGCTTCTGGCGGCGGAACTCCCGATCTATTGTGCTCCCCGATCGTTTTAGGGTATATGGAGAAATATAGGCGGAAGAAGTACGCCAGGGGGGCCACGAGGGGCCCACAAGGGTGGAGGGCGCGCCCTAGGGGGGTGGGCGCGCCCCCTACCTCATGGCCTCCTCGAAGCTTCCTTGACGTAGACTCCAAGTGTCCCGGGTTGCTTTCCTTCCAAAAATGAGTTCTGTGATGTTTTAGGTCAATTGGACTCCGTTTGACTTTCCTTTTCTTCGAAACCCTAAAATAGGCAAAAAAACAGAAAGTGACACTGGGCTCTGGGTTAATAGGTTAGTCCCAAAAATAATATAGAAGTGTATAATAAAGTCCATAAGCATCCAAAACAGAAGATAATATAGCATGGAGCAATCAAAAATTATAGATACGTTGGAGACGTATCACTTATCGTGGGATGTGGAACGGTTTAGGCGGCAAAAGCCGAAATTTTTGATAAGAAAAGTTTAATGTTTCGTTCGCAAATTCTTCAGCTAACAAGGACACAGTGAAGACTCTGAACGGGTTTTAAATAGAACGCACATGAAGAATTTGTGAACAGACTGGGTTGAGTATAGCATAGAGGGGGAAGGGTTCGATTACATTCACTTAGCAGAAAAGGCAACTTGAAGAAATAGCAATAAGTGAATGCTCGCAGCAATCCAGTAGGGGTAATCAGTGCCATAGCTAAAACTCCAGGTACGCAGTGGAGACTTTGATTATCCCTGCAGTCGACATAGCTAAAACTCCAGGTGGTTAAACCGAATCACACAGAACAAGGGAGCACCTTGCTCTGACACCAATTGAAAGTGCTAGTTATCGACTAGAGGGGGTGAATAGGCGATTTTTATGGAAGTCTTCAAAACACGGGGGCTTTGAAGACAAATAGTAGAAATGAATCTATTGATATGCAGCGGAAGGTAGACTACACTACACAAGCCATAGTCAAGTAAGCAATGAAGTGAAAGAACGAAGACTATCGGCAGCTAGGTAGTATGGATCAGGATGGAAGATAGTATGAAGCCAAACAACAACAGTCTTCACACAATCACCACAACAGGAACCCCCCTTAAGCAACGTATAGATGCGTTGTCGTTTGTTCATATAAGCGTTGCTAAGGTCTACACCAACGGATTCATATGTGTTGTCGTTGGTGGCGTTGCAAGGGTCTACAACAACGTATATAGATCCGTTGGTAACCTGGAGAATAATGTGTTGCAAGGCAACAACGAATCCATGCAACGCTTATATGCGTTGGTGCTTGCAAAATAGAATAACCTCCATATATAGCCATTTATAACACTATTGTTCTTTGCACTGCTGCTTGCAAAATAGAATAACCTCCATAGATGATCGTTTATAACAGTACTTAGTCCGAATGCTAGTACATGTATAACTTTAGTAGAATGGCAGAACAAGGTATAACTTTAGTAAGATTCGATAGAGTAGAAATGGAAGTCATAAATTGATTCAACGAACAATCTATTAGTACATTACAATGCAAGTATCATCAACTAGGAGTACATCACTTTCTTAGAAAAAAATGAAATTTCTAAACATTCATAGAACTGTCTTGTTTCTCCTCCAAGTACCAAGAATCATCATACGTTCTCCAAGTATCCAATTAATCATTAGTATTGAAATTCTCAACCTACAAAGAAAAATCATAATACTATTTAGGCATAAATTCCAAGTGAAGTTTAAAAATATATATACTATACATTGTACCAAAAAGGATCCACATAAACGTCTCGGCATTAATTAGTTTTGTGTCACCATTACGCACGTACTGCTCATGCTTGGTATGATGTATTAGGAGAAAAAAACTGAATGCCAACAGCCCAAAAACCATTAACTAATCTACATCGCAGAAAACTTTGTTGTTACGTGAGAACTACATTGTCACATTAGAATTTCTCAATTCAAAAATAAAATTCTCAGAACGAGTAGAAGAAACAACATGAAAAGAAACATATCATTAGATTTGGGCTCCTAAGAATTTTTATCTAGAGAAGGTAGGATCCAGGGAGTTTACACAAAATTAAAAATAATTTAATGTGGCACTCTTTAATTCTTGAGGACCAAACCAATTACTAGAGTTGAATACATATTTATGAAAATGCATGAAGGATGACCTATGTAATGGCTGAACTATCTGAATAAAAGCAAACCTAAGTAATGGATAAATATTTTTTCTCAATACTAAGAAACACGACCCATGTGCCTTTACTGCCAATGTGACTTTTCATTTAACCCGGAGAATTTGATCTTTGATCATAGCTCAGCTCCCTAATCATGTATCATTTGTCATGTCATTTAATAGCTGAATATGGATACCTATATGACTCTACACAACATGGGCCTGGACAAAAATTAAGACCGGAAAAAATGGACATATATTGGCACAATTAACTAACAAAGACTCATTGGACCAGTTAGTGTAAAAATTAAGGACATGGAATAAATAATAATTCTAGGAGAAGATAAAGAAATGTATACCTTAGTGGCCTGAACCAGGGGAGAGGGTTTATCAAGTAAGCGAATGGGTTACCACACTTTCTGCGACGTTTTCGTAAGCTGTACATTTCCTTCCATCTGCCCCTGAAGCTGCAAGCCATTAAAACAAGTTAATCCCTTACACAATCTTATCTATTGTGCATCTATGGTCAACAATTCAAAATCTGACCTGTAGGACAGTTTCATATCAACATCACGGTTACTACAAGTGTTTAGAGACTAACTAACTGTTAGCTGACATCTTGGCAGGCAAAAATTGCAACGGAAAAATAAGGAGAAGAGATTACTACTGTACGCATTGTACATATTGAGTAATACAGTTCAGACAAAAAATATTGAGTAATATTTGCAATGGAGAGCATAAAAGAGAATATGATCAAGGGAAGACATTAGAGAAGAGATGACAAGTAGTTGGTTCAGTTTGCAAGAATTTTAGAACATACAGATCATCTATATTCTTTATTTGAGAATGCATATCATCTTCTATCTACTGTATAGGTACTAAGTAGCAGCAAAATCAGCAGCGGTAGAAATAGCATCCAGAGGCAACAGTAATAGCAACTAGCTGCTGTAGCAAACAATCAGCGTCACCAAGGGCTGCACTTTATATTAGGACGTGCACACCACAAACACACATGCACAAGAGCCAAGCACGCACGCAGCTGCAAGCAAACGGACGCAGGGCCACCAGAGCAAGACTACGCCGGGCACCAAAATAAAGCCAAAAGAGTACCATCGTCGTCGAAGGCTTTGCGAGCCGCAAGAACCAGCCGCACTGGCGGGATCCAATTGATAGTGGAGGAACACAACCGGAGCTACACCCCTGCTCCTCTAACCTCGGGCCCGTCTCCACTGCCGGCCACCATCGAGAGAAGGGAGCAGCACCCTACACCATAGCTTGTTACAGACCCCTGAGGCCATGACCGAGCCAGCAGCAGCGACGCGGGGTAGTGGCCTCCAAGTTAGAGGCGGGCGAGTTGCGCTGGCGATCCGTGACGGCTAGGGTTACCGCGGGGATGTGTGTAGTGGCATGGACAATGTCGCCACAACAGAATATAAGAAGAGACCACTGAGGGGGAGCCTGTCCTACGAGGGACGGCGCGGGATAGCGCCAGATCTAGCTAGAATCAAAGGTGCGGCGGCTGGTCATGGAAGTCGCGGGTGAGAGAGAGGGGATTCGGGGGGAGAGATGGCGGATAGAAAATATGGCTGCGTGATTTGGGTGGATGAGGTGTGGGTACGGGGAGGTTTTTTAGGGATGAGAAGGTTAGCTCTAAGTGCGGGAGGTGGGAGGTGGGATAAACAACACATCCTGTAATATCATTGGTACAAATGCGTTGGTATAGGGGGTGTAGGTAATGACTTCATCAAGACAAACTGCAAGTAAAGAAAGGTAAAGGATAGAACCACTTGCTTGGTGAGGACAAGGACTTGTTGGACCAGTTCCAGTTGCTGTGACAACTGTACATTTGGTTAGGGAGGCTGAGATTTAACTCACAAGACCACGTCTTCACCTTATTTCCCTTAAGTTAAGGACACACAGTCCTTGCCCAATCACTCTGGTAAGTCTTCAAGGTAGACTTCCAAACCTTCACAGACTTCGTTCACCGGCAATCCACAATGACCCTTGGATGCTCAGAACGCGACGCCTAACTGGATGGAGGATTCATAGTCCTCAAGTGTAACAAGTCTTCAGATCACACAGACAAAAAGACTTCAGTGATGCCTAACACTCTTTGGCTCTGGGTGTTTAGGGCTTTGTCGTCGCAAGGATTTCTCTCTCAAATGCTTCGGAGGTGGGTTACTCTCAAACGACAGAAGCTGTCGTTGAATTGTCACGGCAGATGTCCTAGCGTGAGGACTTAGTCGTGAGGCCAACGCATATTTGTAGTAGATTGAGAGGGGTTGAGCGAAATCGAGAGACGCAACACAAGACAAGGATTTAGACAGCTTTGGGCCCCGGGAAACATCGTCCGGTAATAGCCCTACATGATGTTTGTGGCTAGATCTCATTATGCTCATGAGAGAGTCGCCGCATAAGCTGGCCCCCCCTTTGTGTCTAGCCCTAGAGATTGTTTCTTGTCCCTCTTGGGGTGCCCTGCCCCTCCTTATATATGTTGAAGGGACGGGTTACATGACTAGTCCTAGTAGGATTAGGATTACTCTCTTACAAGTGGAGTCCTAGTCTTGCTTCCTTTGTAGGAGAATATTCCTTATGTCTTTCCTCCTAATCCGGCCCATCATAACATGAGCCGGCCTTCTGGGCCTTGGGCCTTGTCATCCATATGAAACATTCGTCGGGTCACCAATGAGTCTTCAGGCTCGTGAGTCGTCACACCAATGAACCGCCAGGAATGTGAGTCGTCAATCCTTTGGCAGGTTACCAATGAAACGCCAAGTCCGGTCGGGTCATATATCCGGCCGGGTCATACCATGGGGTATATCCCTGACATTAGCCCCCAGTTTAATTTGGACTTATCCATGTTAAACTCATCTGCAAAAACACAAGAGCAAATTTGATAGGTTGTGATCCGGGTTAAATATTCTTGTAAGACGGCACCTGATCATCCTTAAGTCCTTGTCATTTCCTCCTTCTAGAAAATCTGAGTCAATAGGCCGGCTTCATAATCAACTTGCTTGTTGAAGAAATATTGTAAATAAAGAATCCATTTGAGTCGGTCTTCAATGCTCTGACTTGACAAAAATATTGGTCTTCAAATATTCAACTGATATTCAGCCGGCTTGATGATGTAGAACTTGCCGATTTATGATTGCCAAAATTGTCGGGTTATAAACAAATGATGCCGAGTCATGTAATTGTTGCTGATGCCGGGTTAATATTATGATGACGCCGGGTCATAAGCTTTGTAGATTTCTCCGATAATAATATAATACCCGATTTGCTCAAAACTGAGAATTTGAAGTTATTCCTCCCTTATATGCATATCACCTATAGCCCCCAAGTGCCGAGTTGTCATGCTTGCAGCAACCTAAGACTTGTAATTGCCTTATGCTCATAAAAATTTCAAGCAGTGTAGCCCCCAAGGGCCGGGTCATTATGCAATAATGAGCAGGGACTTTATATGTATGATCATGTAGATTCGAGCAGCAACGTGTAGCCCCCAAGGGCCAACTCAGTAAGATAATATTGAGCTGGGACTTTGTATATAATTCATTGATAATAACATCATATGATGTAATCTCCACCATCGGGCTTGAACCCACGTCCATAAGGTTAAGAGTGGTGGATCTTTTAATATAATGGACTGAGGCTTGTGCACCTTGAATTTTTGACAGGTGCAATTGATAGCCCCCAAGGGCCGGCTCATTACAATGGGATGAGTCGGGTTTTCAATAAGTTGATCAAAAAATGACTTTACATTAGCCCCCAAGTGCCATGGTGCATGCTAGCAGTGACATGGGACTTGCATATTTGATGTAATCTTAATTTGAATAATGTAGCCCCCAAGTGCCGGGTCGTAAGCCTGCAGCGACTCGGGACTATTCCCTTCATTGTAAAAATAAATCATGTCCATTAATAAAATAATAACCATTGCACTGAAGCGACTTTGAAGACCTCCATCATAATATTGGCTATTGATAACCATAATAAAAATCCAGCCATGTTGGCTAGTAAAGATTTGAATAATATAATCCAGTTTGGAAAACCGGTTTGTGTGATATTGAATCGTAACTGCCGGTTTAGGATACCTATGCAGTAAGGGTGATAACCCAATCTTTAGAAGCCAAAACTTCCAAATGTTTATGATTGTCATATATGGCGACTTATCATCCAAAGTCAAGCCAGGTTAATCAAAACCACATATATGCTTCAGATATGAACAAAAAGGTCTCAAGACAAAACCAAAGATTGTTTTCAAAAAACTTAAGCCAAACAGAGAAAAAATGAGGCTTCTGATTCAAATACGATCAGTAAACTGGACCAAAAGGGGTTAAGCTAGGATTCGAATACGATCATGAAGCCCCCTAGTGGTTTTGGTGTTGATCGATCAAGAGAGTACCGATAGCTATGTTCTCTTTGGTTCGAATACGACCTATGTTTGAACAGGAAGCCCCCAAATGACCTTGAGAGTTTTTTAACGACTTTGTATCGAATACGATCAAAGTCGGACCCAAAAGGGCTTAAGCTATGATTCGAATACGATCAAGAAGCCCCCTAGTGGGTTTGGCATTGCGCCGATCAAGAGGGTACCAACAGCTATGTTCTCTTTGGTTCGAATGCGACCTATGTTTGAACAGGAAGCCCCCAAATGACCTGTAACTGTGGCTATGAGCCGGATCAAAGGGTAATCATAGCTTAGCTCAATAAGCCGGAAGCCCCCAAGTGATATATTTCTGAGCTGTGCTCGTCGGGTGCCTATGTTTGAGTTGTGCTGTGCAACAAACTCTCTTTGGTCCTTATAATTTTTTCTGAAAACTCGAACTTGCGAGAGATGAATTCTTTTTAAACCGGAATTTCAAACTGGATATTGAGAGCTTCAAAGCTTTGTGGCGGACAGGTTTACCTTGAGCCAGATTTTAAACCGGTATTCCTCAATTATGAACCGGAATTTTTCTGACGGCCTTTAAATTCTTATTAATATAGAAGTAGTCTCGGGGGCCGGGTTATTTTTTCCCTCCAATGACCCGGAGTTCTGGATTATTGATACTAGCCAATTTTGCTGAGTCATGCCCTTGTAGCCCCCGAGTCTTAAGACGACTCGAGGAGTTGTCTTGAGATTCTCCATTTTTGACCGTGATATAAACCGGTATGAGTCATTCAACAGCTCAGTGATATAACTTGTCCTGCATTGGAGAATTTGCAAGACAGAGTAATTGCTTTTTTAAAGAAAGCAAAAAATATACTGGATGGATTTCACCTGATATGTTAAGCCAAAAATTATCTACTGCGGAGTTGATGATCACCATGGTGAAGCTGAAATCAATCACAAGCTAGTCGGCCATGGGAGTAGACAGATGAGTCGGTCGCGGTGTTGTAAGCCAGTGTAGTCGCGCAAGTTGTCCTCCTCGTAAGCCGACATGGACGCATGAATCGGCCGCGAGAGCGGACAGGCGAGTCGTCCGTGGTGTTGTAAGCCGGTGCGGGCGGGAGAGTCGGGCGCGGTGTTGGAAATGGCACAGACGCAGGTACATCGACCATGGGCACGGACAATGAGTCGGTCGCGTGTGTTGATATAGTGAGGGTGGCAACTTGCGCAAGATGAGCGCTAGTGCAAAAATAATATTTGCGACACCTTTTTAAGGAATAATAGTCCTACGAAAATATTATAACACCAGGTAATTTTTTTATAAAAACAATATGTGTTAAGAAAATAAACTTAAATGGATATCATTTGATTTATTCGGATGAAGTATGATTCGTTTATCGCGACAGAGACGGCTCAGGTAAGCCGATGACTCAGTATAGTCTGGGCTGTTCAGGCAAACCGGCGATCTAGGGCGTAACCGCGACGACGGCCGCGAGTCCTAACAAAAGGACATGGAAGCGAGCAGGGTGTGCCACAGCGGCAGCTCTCAGGTGGCCGCGACTTTGTCTCAGAAAAAATCGTGTGTCCCTTGCGTAAAAACTTCCCAGGCTTCAACACAAATTCTATC
Source organism: Triticum dicoccoides (assembly GCF_002162155.2). NCBI lineage: Eukaryota > Viridiplantae > Streptophyta > Magnoliopsida > Poales > Poaceae > Triticum > Triticum dicoccoides. The sequence continues at coordinate 443,066,427 of NC_041380.1, read as the reverse complement.
CAAGGTTTCTTCCAAGCCCTTCCTTCCTTGTTCTCATTTGTTTGTAGAATAAAGCCAGAAACACTCGGAGCCATTCTGTCAGTTTCTGGGACAGATTCCACCACGTTTTTGAGGCACATCTTTTTTCACTTGAGCTATTCTCCATACAGGTGAGTATGCTTGAATACTGGTTCAGTATCGAGCGCAACTTGACCCACGTCTGAATTGTTAGTGAGAAAACAGGCTGGGGATGATCCGTCACCCATCGCGGCTCATCACGAAGCCACTCGGACGGCTGTCAACGCGGAAGGTAGGCGGCCTAGGCAATGACAGAAACAGCAAAAATAGTCGGCCCGGGCGTCACGGGCGCGTGGAAAGTGACCCGGAACTGCGGTTTAAGCTCGGCAGCTTGGTGCACGTGAGCTGCAATAGAAGGACGCCGGCGGGGTAAAACAACGACTTAAAATGGGGCGGTGGATCAAGACCACAGTAGCGGGGCGGCTTAAGGCGCGGCGGGTTGCTGCAGTAGCTGCAGGGGCGACGCCGGTGGAGGCAGCAGCTCACAAGCGGGGGCGGCCCAAGGCCTACTCCGGCAGGGGCCGCGGCGGCTCTTGGTGGGAAAAAAAATGAGGTCGGCGGTTCAGAGACGGAATCCGGCGGGAGCGGCAACTCGCGGCGAGGCAGTGCTGCAGACAAGGGTGTGGCTTGAAGCGGCGGTAGCGTGTGGAGTAGATCTGAGGCGCGAGCCGGGGCGGCTGTATGCAGAGTGGAGAAGAGGTGCAGCTGAGGCGTCAGTGAATTGGAGAGGTGCCGGTCTAGCAGGGCCACCCAGACGGGCAGCAGTCAGAGATAGGGATGACAATGGGTACCCATTACCCACATACCCTGTAGGTAAAAATCCTATTAAAGCAAGGGTATGGATAAAAAAAATCATGGATACATAAATAGAAAAATTTCATACCCATCATGTATAGTGGGTACGGGTATGGTTTAGTACAACCCATACCCATGTACCCATGTACCCGCATATATTCTAACAAATAGGCCTTATATATTATTTATTCAGATATCAAACATATTATATGTACATAAATCCCACAGCCCTAAAAAGACCTCATCATGAATTCATGTTAGGCCACTGCACCACGATAGCTAGCTCATAAACGAGTATGTGTCGCTGTCATGACGTGTTGTTTATAAATTATTATTATAAGTTGTTGTTCATGACTATGTAATACTTAAATTGATGTGTTGCAAATCTAGGTAATTTTACCGGAGGGTACCCATTTACCTTGATGGGTGACGGGTATGGGAAAAAATTGTACCCATCCATAGGTATGGGTACGGGTGATGGGTAAGGTTTGGGATGACGGGTAAGAGTATGGGGTGGCTCCACCCATATCCAAACCCTGCGGGTGCCATCCTTAATTAGAGACGCGCCCCGCAATGGCGGTTCAAAGATGAAAAAGGAAGCCGGGATTTAGCCCGTGGCGTCGTCCAAGCTTGGTGTTGACTTGTCAAACCGATTAGGTGTTGGAATTGTTAGAATAAATCCGAGGCATACCGTCGATCATCCGAGGACCAAGCAATCACATGAGCATGACACCGAGATTTGTTAACGAGGTTCACCGATATGGCTACATCCCAGGGCTTGACTATGGGCACTCCTCCCCGTGACACCGTCACAATACCGCACACCGGCCACCCGGGCACCGGCACACGCCGCCGGCTCCCCCTTGCGTGCTTGTGCTATTATGTTGGCATATGTTACATCATGTGTCTAGCCCCGCTATATATGAGAGGCCTAGGATACAAGTGTCCTACTAGGACATGACTCCATATCCTATCTAAACACAATACAACTTAGAGTCCAACTGTAACCTAACTTGTACACAATATTCGACACAACTCTAATAAACTCCACCTTGGCGAATATTTTCCACCACCTTGAATTCGTCAATGTGTCAAACTTCCATGTACATTGGATTTGAGCTTATCCCATGAGTACCGCTGCTACTCCAAAGACTCCATGTGACTCCACCTGCAACTTGTAGTCCCTTCTTTTCTTGACCACAGTCAACGCTCGAGCAAAATTAAGTTCCTTGTTACTCTAGGTGCTCCCAACTTCCAGAGTATCAGTCCAACGTCATCACACACTGATCACTGACCTGCGTGAAAGTGAACAACTCACATATTGGGTGTCACACATAAGAGTTACCTGAACTCAACATCACCGCTCCTTTCTTGACCGCCTGTCTGAAACTTGAAGAAATTTCACCATTTCTTGTAGTCACCCCGAGTCAAATTCGCAGTTGTCTCACCACATGTATGACCACCAGAGCCCTGGCCCATCTCCATGCCCCGTGCGTACCGCACGCCTTGCCTCTATTACCGCGTCGAACCTCCGCTGTCCCGGTCGAGCCTCAAGGGTGGCAAACCCACACCACTCAACCCCCACTGCAGAGTACAACCGATCATCACCGACCGATGACGAGTTTCACGCTTCCATCAGACCACTGGGCTCCAGTCCGAATTACGTGTCACTCACTTTTCTCCAGCTGAATAGACTTCGACTCCGTCGACTTACGCCGTAGCCCCTCAATCCAGCTCCACCTTCAACATGACTCCATGGTAGATGATCAATCCACCCCTGCGCCTCATCGACTTCAAGCTCCGTGTATACACCACCTTGAATCAACCCCGCGCCATAGTCTTGTCGAAGCCACACAAGCCCTCTGGGCCCGTGCTGCGTGTTTCCACGCCCAAAATTCAGTCACCATCAGCATCACGCGCCTATGTCGTCATCGCCGATCCCACCACCATCTTCTGTATCAACCGACTCACGTCAATCCGTCAGACTATCTAGTCCAACCAAGCCGAACTTCTCCGACTGCACGACACGCTCGAGGCTCCCAAATCGTCTTCCACAAATTTCCATCCATCACATGATAATGCTGGCTTGGCTTCCTGCAACGCCTTCAAGCATCCCTGTTGTGCCAACAAATCTTTCACCCTTGTTTGCCATAACCCAAGGTTTTCAATTCCGTGAACTTCTTCACCTCAAACCTAGTACCCGTTGGTGCCATGGTTCTTTGTATGACTGACTGTGAAAAATTATCCAAGCTATTAACGCGATGCCCAAGTACACGAACAGCCTCCGCGTACTAATAGCAATTCCAACCAAAACGCTTTTGATCTTCAACGTGTAGTAGCTCTAGCTCAACCTCCAATGCTATCTGTTGCTTTGCCTCAGCCTCCTGCTATTCCAATGGATGAATATCGCTTGACGGATTTTCCTTTCGCTCAAAATAATCTGCTACCTTGCGTCATATGTCACATGAGGACTCGTTCCTCTTTTTTTCCAAAACAAATCTCATGCATGTACCTTGCCCTTCGCTCTTGCTTGTACGCACTGCCTGGACTCGATTCCGCCCGGCTTTGCCCCTCCAGCAACCTAAAGCTGGGTCGTGCTAGACTTTGCCAACTTAGGCCACGTCCCCCACTAGAGCCGCTTGGAGCTGGGCCTCACACCCGACCATGCCAGCGCACGCCCCAGCAAGCCACACGCCTCGCGCCTACTGCTCACATGTATTACACCGCCGCCGAGTCGATGGATCTTCCGTATGCGCGCCACACAACACCGCTACAATCTGCACGCCCCGCGACCGATCGAGTCCACGCTCAGCCGCTTCCTGCACACGTCCTTCCGCTGCTTGGGCCTGTCCGTGTTGCCGCTGGCCACATCCCAACCTCATCGACTCCGAGTACTCAACTCAACGTCCATGCGATTGTGACCCACGTTGATTTTTCTGATCACGCCGATGATTGATTCTTCCACGATATTTTCACCTCTAGATCAACAATCTGCAGCCTCCTTGTAACCTTGCTCTGATACCACTTATTAGAATAAATCCGAGGTATACCGTCGATCATCCGAGGACCAAGCAATCATATGAGCATGACACCGAGATTTGTTAACGAGGTTCACCGATATGGCTACATCCCCGGGGCTTGACTACGTGCGCTCCTCCCCGTGACACCGTCACAATACCGCACACCGGCCACCCGGGCGCCGGCACACGCCGCCGACTCCCCCTTGCGTGCCTGTGCTATTATGTTGGCATAGGTTACATCATGTGTCTAGCCCCGCTATATATGAGAGGCCTAGGATACAAGTGTCCTACTAGAACATGACTCCATATCCTATCTAAACACAATACAACTCAGAGTCCAACTATAACCTAACTTGTACACAATATTCGACACAACTCTAACAGGAATCCTGCATGTTCCCGCAAGGAAAATCATGCTATTTTTCTTCTTTAATTCTTGACTTAACCTCCTGGTAGATTCCTTGTAGCAATCAGGGTTGACCAAAGAAAAATGATTTGGCTTCAGGTGATATACTAGTCGAGAAGTACACCAGTCTTTGAAACCATTACGCTGTGATGCTTGATGTGATGGAAACAATTTGACCGTCTCGGCAAATCCTGTACACGGCGGCGACAACTTGGCGAGTCAGACCAAAAGTAAATAACCGCAACTTAATGATTTTCATGCATACGGATGGAACTCCTTTTTGCACTTGGCCTCTTGCAGCGGTACTCTTGAAATTGGTTTAGCTCCGGACCGACGAAACGTGAGGTCGCACGCGGCAGCACACAGATTCAACCCTAATTTTTTCTTAAACTCAAAGCTCACATATTACAAATCTGAATCAATAAACTTGAAGTTGATGTAGATCGCCAAACAGGCTCTTCTTTACCCGAAAAATCACCAACTCCTCGACCCCTGGGAGAGATCCCTCGAAGAACTCAACACCACCGTGCGCAGGCCCCACGGTGGGCGCCAACTGTCGTTGAATTGTCACGGCAGATGTCCTAGTGTGAGGACTTAGTCGTGAGGCCAATGCATCTTTGTAGTAGCTTGAGAGGGGTTGAACGGAATCGAGAGACGCAACACAAGACAAGGATTTAGACAGCATCGGGCCCCGGGAAACATCGTCTGGTAATAGCCCTACATGTTGTTTGTGGCTAGATCTCATTATGCTCATGAGAGAGTCACCGCATAAGCCGACTCCCCCTTTGTGTCTAGCCCTAGAGATTGTTTCTTGTCCCTCTTGGGGTGCCCTTCCCCTCCTTATATATGTTGAAGGGGCGGGTTACATGACTAGTCCTAGTAGGATTAGGATTACTCTATTACAAGTGGAGTCCTAGTCTTGCTTCCTTTGTAGGAGAATATTCCTTATGTCTTTCCTCTTAATCCGGCCCATCATAACATGAGCCGGCCTTCTGGGCCTTGGGCCTTGTCATCCATCTGAAACATTCGTCGGGTCACCAATGAGTCTTCAGACTCGTGAGTCATCACACCAGTGAACCGCCAGACACGTGAGTCGCCAATCCTATGGCAGGTTACCAATGAAACGCCAAGTCTGGCCGGGTCATACCGTGGGGTATATCCCCGATAGAAGCCATGCACTAACTCTGAGCAACCACCAATTTATGGTGCAGGGGGTGGGCTATTTATAACCAGGAGGCAACCCGACCTAATTTGTCCAAAATGACCCTGGGTCACTAAGGAACTGACATGTGTCCAACGGTCAGATTTCAAACACACACGGCGGCTTGACTTGGGCTACAAGTAGAGCTGACTCATCCAACTCTGGATAAGATTTGCTCTCATTGTCTTTGCTCGAAAACATAGGATTTGGTTGAGCATCACTTCAGTCACTTTGACTTTGTTCACTTGGACCCCACTTAATAGTACAATGGTTCCTATGACTCAACAAAGAAGAAAAGGAAACTATAAAACAACTATGTCTTCTCACTTCATAGTCTTCGTGCGATGTCTTCTCGTGTCATAGTCTTCAATGTAAATCTCTTCACAGGCCACCAATGTCTTCAATGTCTTCATACATTTTTAGGAGTCATCTCTGGTAGGTAAACCGAATCAACGTGGGACTACTACCTGTGTTATCCTGCAATTCTCAAAAACACATTAGTCCCTCAACCAAGTTTGTCGTCAATACTCCAAAACCAACTAGGGGTGGCACTAGATGCACTTACAATCTCCCCTTTTTTGGTGATTGATGACAAACTGGTTGAAGTTTTCAACGGGGATAAAAGTATGTGAAAGTTTAAGGATTAAAGCATTGTCTTCATAAGTGGCAAAAGGCTCCCCCTGAAGATGTACATATAAGTAGTTTGCTTTTGAATGCAAATGCACATGGCATGTTTTACTTTGTGGAGATCCTCTTCAACTTATGAAGACAATTCATCATGCATATAAAGATATAATGAAGATAATAACATGCATAATGAAAAATGGACATCTGCGGAATGACTTCATGCAGAATTTATCATCGCATCACAAAGTAGCAGAAAAAGTAGCAGACGACCATCAAGTTTAAGTGTTACAACCAAAGGAACCAAATGTATCAAAAGACGAGGGTTGTAATCAGTTGGCAAAATATAGCAACCACCCATAGAGGACCCGCTTGAAGACTATCAACTCATATGCTTCTCCCCCTTTTGTCAGTAAGGACCAAAAATGTTTGAAGACATAGAGTATCTACTCGTTCCCATCAGGATTAGATGCAGGAGCAGGGTCGACGTTGGAGTTTGGTGGTGCAGAGGGGCCTGGTGCAATGTCAATACACAGTGAAGCCATGGTTGGTGAAGTGGCATCGTCTTGTTCGTTGACGACTCCCGCGGCAACAGTTGCAGCCGAAGATGAATACTCAGAATCTTCAATGGAAGGAGTCTGACGCCAGCTTGCATTCTGGGGAGGCTTGGAATCAAATTTCAAGCCCTATGTGAAGCCGTCTTTGCGAAGATCGTCTTCAGAGCATAGCAGTGTGAGACTCTTCCAAGACCGCCGACAGGCTTCATGGGCAACAATGAGTTCTTGGTGGCAAGATTGCGAATGTGATTGACATCCACCAAGATGCTCTGCATCTGACACTATAGCCAGTCATGATGCCTATCCTGTTTTTGATGTAAGGCCACAAGAAGTTCTCGGTCATTGAGTACACGAGATCGCTTCCAAGGCCTTTGAGCAATGGTACTTTCAGTGGCTTTAGTGTTTGCATGGTGAGGTACATGTGTATTGCCAGCCAGAGGATACGTAGGAGTTGCAGCATTGGGAACATGAGTGCCTTCTATTGGTTGAGTGAAGCTTTGGTGATCAACATTATGAAGATAAAGTGGCTCCTTGGCAGGCTCAGTAGATGGCTTCAACTGATAGATCAACCTCAGGCAAAAAGACAAGATGGTTGCATGCTGAGGGTTGATAGTCGACAGAAGAGTGAAGCTTGATTAAGCGCATCACCCATGGAGCATAAAACTTCAAGCCAAACAGATCAATTCCAGATGCAGCAAGCTGTCTGATGAAGAAATCCTGGGAATTGAATCTGATGCCATTGACAATATAGAATACCGAAGTCTTCATGGCTCCTTCAAGTTTGGCTTCAGCTGAGTGCCCCTTGATGGGCCAGAGAGTATGCCTCAGAATATGATAGGTTGTGCGGGGCAGGTACTCAAGGTCCTTGATGAAGAATTCCTTGGGATAATCAGCATCTCGAGGCAATGGATTCATCATGCTGAGCATCTGACTCATATTTCGTTCAGGCCACTGGAAGATACTTTGCAGTTCATTTTGGTGTAGCTGACAACCAGGCTCATAGAGTTCACCTGGAGTGGGCAGGGAAGTAAGATCAATAATGTCTTGAGCTTTGGCTTCATTGTGCACATCTCATGTCATCCACTCAAGGACCCATGTCTTCGGATCCCTGTTGTAGCCACGAATGTGAAGTGTCACGTAGAACTGCAGCAGGAGCTCTTCATTCCAGTGTTCTTTGTCAGTGAAGAACTGTAGAAGACCATCCTCCCTGAAGCAGTCAAGGGCTTCTTCCAGACAGGGCAGCCCAGCAATGGCTTCACAATCAAGACGCATGTGTTGAAAGATTCTCTCTTGATTGTATATGATGCAAGAGTAGTAGTTGCGTTGCTGATAGCTCCAGAAGCGATCAGAAGAGATCTTTGGCTTCGAGTAAGGATTCTTGGCGCTAACAAAGAAGGTGTTGTGGGCTTTGAAGCAGTTCACACTGAATGATCCTGGGGAGGTTGCAACGCATGTGTCACAGCCCTAGCTTCAGCCTTGTTGTGGACTAGTCTTGGTTGTTGCATCACGTTTAAAGTTTCTTAAACCTGAAATGGGGATGTTCAAACCCTAGCACCAAATGAAATGCAACTAGGATCAAAATAAAAATATTTTCAATGAATCCAAAATGCCCTTCAAAAATGTTCATTATTTATGGAAGGAGGTTAAAACCTTTACCACAAGTCATGCACATTTTTCCAAGGCATTTATGGTCTTTGAATTAAATCATATTGTATTTGAAGTGGAGCTATAAATTCCTATAAAATATTTGGTAGCTCCAAATATTCCGAAACTTGGTGAGGGCCTCTGGTTTAAATTAGATAGCGGCCACAAAAGTTTTCAGGATTTTATAAAGTGATTTAGTATTTTTACTAAATCAGAAACAAGTTACAGAAAATAGAAAAAGAGAAATATTAGAGAGGGAGAGAGAACTTACCTGGCGCCCACCAACCGGCCCAGCACTGTAGCTGTCCAGCCCAGCCCACCAGCACCCCCTTGTCATCTTCCTCCTCTGCCAGAAGGACTGGGCGCGTGGTCGCTCCGCGCGCACACGCACGCTCTCCGCCAGCTCCTGCTTTCCGCTTCCCCCGGGACGCCCTGGAGACGCCACGCACCCCCTGACCCCCTCACTCACTCTCTTCCATCCCCATCCCTGCCTCTGCTGCTCTCTCTATTCCGAAACCGAATGTCACTGTCGCCGCCGTTCGCTAGCCAAGCGCTCCCCGTCGTCCCCTCGACCGCCCGTCATGTTTGAGAGCTCCACCACATCGTCTTCTTCGTCCTCGACGAGCCACGCGAGCCGGGAGGGCCTGGAACATCACCACCGCCGTCGTCTTCATCGTCGGCCGCCCGAGACCGCCGCCATCGTTTCGTCATCACCAAGCCATCCCCGAGCCCACTGAGATTGCCGTCAACGCCACCGTGAGCTCCTCTTCGATTCCCCTCTCTCCCTGCGCATTTTTGCTCGCTCTAGCCACGCTAATCGCCGGAGCCGTAAAGCTTCTGGCCGCCGTCCATGGCACCGCCGCAGCCACAGTACCTGGTGCTCGCATTCAAGCGTGTCACCGCACTCACAGCCCCCCAGGAACCCGCAGACACCACTAGCTCGCCCGGAGACGCCCTGTAGCGTCGTTTCTGTCAAGGTCCGAACTCCGGACGCCCGGGAACTCGACGCCGTCGACGTATCCGGCCACCCAGCGACTAACTTATGGCACCTTTGGTTGCAGCGCACTGCCAGCAACCCATAGCCACAAACCGCACTCGAAACCGTCCCCTGTAGCGCCTTCCCGCAGCGTCTCCGTCGTCGGTTTTGGTCGCCGCCGGCCGAACTCCGGCTATGTCGACGTGGCCCATCATTAGCCACTAATGACCCTACTAATTAACCCCCTGACCCACTTACATATTGGTCCCATGCCCTTAATTAACCATAGTTTAGTTTCTGATTAGTTTTATTTAATCACAGTGGCCCCACAAGTCAGAGTTGACCGTGCTGACGTTAACGTTGACCGGACCCACCTCTCCGTGACACCGATGATGCCGGATCACTGACCAGTGGACCCCACTGGTCAGGTTTGACCTGGGCTGGCGCCGTTGACATGATGTCATGCTGATGCAGTATTGATTTCCTGGATTTAAAATAATTCAGAAAATTTTAGAAAATATGCAAAACTTCAAAATTTCATAGTAATTCAACCGTAACTCCAAATCAAACAAATTATATATGAAAAATGATCAGAAAAATCTAATCTATCCATCTGTACTGGTTTCATGCATGTTTAAACAACTTAACCTTGAGGTTTAGATCAAAACATGATAATGCACTTTATAAGTTCTTAGTTTGAATTTGAATTTGAACCTTTGGTTCAAATCAACTCAAACCATTATGTTCTTAGGTGCATTAGCTCAATGAACATCATATTGCCATGCCATGATCATGCATCATATTGTCGCATTGCATTGAATGTGTTCTTTCTTGTTTGCCGGTGTTTGTCCCCCCTCGGTAGACGTTTTTCCGACGATGAGTTCGATGACACTAATGAAGAGCTATACTATCTTCAGAAGTGCCAGGCAAGCAGAACCCCCTTGTTCATTCCGATACAATCCCACTTTCTCGCTCCTGCTCTTTTTTTACTGCATTAGGACAACAACGATTCAACTCTTACATGTTGCGGTAGTTGAACCCCTTTTCCTCTGCATGACCTGTCATTGCCATAGTAAATAGATGAAACCCACTAGCATGAGTAGGAGTTGTTTGAGCCATGATGTGCCTACTCATTCATGCTTGTTTTTCATGCCTACTACTGCTTAGAGTTGAGTCAGGTCTGATTCATCGGGGATGAATTGGAATGGTGATGAACATGTCCTACTGTGTGTGAGCTAAGTGTGTGAACACGATTTGGTAAAGGTAGCGGTGAGAGGCCATGTAGGAGTACATGGTGGGTTGTCTCATTGAAACCTTCCTCAGGAACTGAGTTCTGTGTTTGTGATCCATGAACAGCTACTACCACACATTGGGCTCTGGGCACTCCTAGCTCTCTAGACTTATTAATTAACCTAATCTCTGTCCAGGAGTTGCAACTAGTTTCTGGTGTTTGTAGGATATGTGTTGGGGGCCGTGCATAGCACTGACCCTAGGGGTGGGCTATGATGCGGTAGAGACACGAGGCACGGTGTACCAGGACGCCTGTTTGGTGCCTCGGGAACCCTGCTCTCATCGTTTGGGCCCGTGAGCGAAACCCCGGCCGGATCTCCTTGCGGATGGAACCCGAATAGGCGATAAACTTGGACTAGAGACTTGTGTGGTTAGTTAGGTCGTGGCCGACTCCCTCGCCAGGCTTCCGCTTGAAGGTTGCCGAGATACACAACGTGTACATGGTGGCAAGTGGTGAGAGCGTGTGTGAAGAAGTACACCCCTGCAGGGTTAACATCATCTATTCAAATAGCCGCATCTGCGGTAAAGGACTTCTGGGTTGCCTGTACAGTTCATAGACAAGTGAAAGTGGATACTCTAAAATGTGCAAGATAAGCGTGAGTGCTATGGATGGCGTTCTCGTCGGGAGACGAGAGCGGATCCATAGTGGTGTATTGATTGGTGAATATGTGGACTCGTGTGCACCACCTCAAAAGAGTTACTTGCAGTAGTAGTTTAGGTTAGCCACTGAGTCCAAGTTGGCTTGTTGCAGTTAAACCCCACCATCCCTTTGTTGATAATGATGTATATGTAGTTAGTTCTGATGTAAGTCTTGCTGGGTACATTTGTACTCACGTTTGCTTAATTTATGTTTTTGTAGAGAGACTTCAGTCTCGCTAGTAGTTCCGCGTGGACTTCGACATTTAGCTTGTTGCCTCAGCTACGATCTTGTGCCCTCGGCAGGATCTTGTAGATAGTCAGGCTTCTAAGCCTTTTTCTTTTATAGTTGTCTGTACTCAGACAAGTTAAGCTTCCGCTTGTGCTTGTTGCTTGTATGCTCTGTATGTGGGGTCATGAGACCCATGTTTGTAATATCAAACTCTTCGGAGTCTTATGAATAAATACTTTGAGTTGTAGAGTTTTGTTGTGATGCCATGTTGTATTTACACATATCGAGCATATTGTTTGTATGATTGAAATGCTTGGTATGCGTGGGATCCGACAACCTAGTTGTATATCCTTGGTAGCCTCTCTTATGGGGAAATGTATTCTAGTGCTTCCACTGAACCATGGTAGTCTGCTACAGCCCGGTTTACCGGAGTCCTGTTAGCCCAGTTGCTACTGCTCCGGAACACTTAGACTGGCCGGCATGTGTCCTTATTCGATCATGTGTCTGCCCCTTCGTCGAAATGTCACGCGGTGTCTTTCGGAGTCCTGTTAGCCTGCTACAGCCCGGATTCTCGGAGTCCTGCTAGCCCAATTGCTACAGCCCGAATTCACTCGCTGATGACCGACACATTCATTGTTGGGTCATGTATGCCTGTCCCTGTAAGTTAGTGCCACTTTAGGTTCACGACTAGTCATGTCGGCCCGGGTTCTCTGTCATATGGATGCTAGTGACACTATCATATACGTGAGCTAAAAGGCGCAAACGGTCCCGGGCCAGGTAAGGTGGCACCCGTGGGGATACCGTGTGTGAGGCCGCAAAGTGATATGATGTGTTACATGCTAGATCAATGTGGCTTAGGATCGGGTCCTAATAGCTTTGGTATCAGAGCCCAATTGCCTGTAGGATTACCAAGCCAAACTGGTCGAAGTCATGTCTAGAAATGCTTTAGTTATATAAGGGAATTGATTGTGGAAGGGAACGTAAGGCTCTTTTTACTCCTTTACCTTATGCCCTTCTGATATTAGTCATCCTCTTCTCTTCTACGGGGATTAAGAACTAGGCTTCTCATCTTCTATCAGGATCATGTGTTACTAATCTGTAGACTTATATGATTGATAGTTTCAAGCCCCAATTCAGTTCCTACTACTTCCGTGTGTTAACAGTTGTCTCAGAACCTTGATATTGAGATGTTGAGTGGTTATGCCACCATTTTCCAGGATGTCTCAAATCGTTTGAGCATTTATAACCGCTATGCTGTTCGAGTCATCCCAGGTTTCTAAATAGTCTGATGCATTCGCAAATTCCTTCTTCCCATTTTTGATGTCCTTTTGGGCCAGATTAAGCACACTGAACGGTGTGTTGAGGTACTATGTTGCCTCGATGTATATGTTAGAGCTATTATTATGACCCTAGGTGACTTAGAGAACCACTCAGAATCTAGCAATGCTTTGTATCCCTAGTGTGATGATTCTAGCTATTATTCGTGAAAGCATCTCTGATGTTATCTAGCTAGTAGGTATTCTATTCCCGGGTTCTTGAACCCGAGATTCACCCTACTTACTTCATGTTGATAGTGTTTGCTAGTTCCTTTAGGATATTAGTAACCTTTGCGATAGTCCTCGAGGTCCGTGGTATTCTCTTCTCCCAAATACCATGAACTGCTTATGGCAGAAGTTCTTCTGAACCAAATGATCACAATGAGAGTGCTCTCGATGAGTTCTCCATTCTATATTGTGACTCTGCCAGTTCTACCCTTCTACATGGGTTATCCGGAAGAAATATGTTGAACTCGTTTGACATGCTAATTCATGCATCCACAACTCAAAAAATCATATGTTCTTTGAGTTGTCCCTCAGTTGTTTTCTGGCCCTCATCTATCAATTGATATTCAGGAGTAGTGCCGCACTCATGTTCATCAATGCCTATTATTCTTATGGTCCATCAAGTCATTCTATTCGGAATGACTAGGAGAAACAAACTCCAATACCTTATCCATTTCCAGGATTGGGTCAAAGCAGTTGTAATCCACAAATCAAAATGCTAATCCAGCTTTTGATTTTGTTCTACCTTGAAGTATTGCCATCTTTATGCCAGGATTGTCATGAGAATTGCACCACCTCTTATGAATTCTTGACCCAGCGATACTTCTTGCCATCATTATTCATTCCTCGGTTCCATGTTGTTGTGACTGGAATGCCGACAAGTGATCTGTGATGTGTGAAATCAATACTCCTAGCAACCCCATTACTTGGTAGTTAATGGACAATAATCTCATTCTTAGCGTGTTGGTTATTGAATTATCATTCTAAGATTGATCATGCTTCCTAGTCCTTATTTCTGGTGCACTCCTCGATCAATGAGATAGGATTGTGTCAATCCATCACTCTCTTGGTCACATCGTCTTGCCCTGAAAAGCAAGATTGTTCTCGAGCTTAGTAACATATCGGTGGTTCGTGATTTTCCGAATATCTTCTCGGAAGTGTTACCAGGTTGTCACCTGACCGCTATGTTGAGTTTGTGATCAAGTTGGTTTCTTGTAGCCACCCCTTTCTCCAAGAATCCGTGTTGGATACCCCTGAGCTAGTTGGTTAAGCTAAACAACAACTTGGAGAGTTGGAAGATAAAAGCTTGCCTAACTTAGTTCGTTCCAAAGGGATATCTTTGTGTTTGTGTGTTAGTTGAAGAAAGATGATATCTTCATTGATTGGTCCATGTGATCAGTTGTTGGACCTATTGTCTTATCAAAACTTTGATTTGAGTATGGCCTATTACCAAATCAAATCAATACCAACGATGTTCGTAATGTTGTCTTGCTCGTGGTTGATCCCTCGAGCATACATCATTACATCTTTTGGTCTGATCAATGCTATCATCTTGTTCACATAACCATGTAACCCCATCTTATGGAAATCTTGATAAATTGTTGTTGAGCCCATCGACAATGTTTTTATCTCCTCCATGATTCATGTTAAACATTAAGCTAGTGTTGGAAACTTTGTAGGCAATGCTTTCGTGTTCCGTTCATGAAGCTTATGCTTGGATGGAAGAAGTAACTTCCTCGAATTCTTGTGCATTCCATGCAAGTTGCCATCGTGGATACAAGAAATATTATTTTTGCTTCCTCTAGGATCATCCCAAGTTAGTCATGCATATGTGTGAAGTACTCTATGATTTGATAGGTTGGCCGCCTCCACTCCATATGTTTTTCCTAGCACTCCAAGCCACTAATTGATTTGCTCAAGGAAAAGGAGCCTGATGTGCTAATTCTAGATCATGCACAAGATTCCGTTATCCTCGATGATGGTTCCCAACCAGAACTCGGTAGTATTTTTATTTATAAGACTACTATGTGGTCATGCTTGTCTGGGACAGCGTGTTCACATGTTGTAGCAAAACCCGCTCATGTTTTGGAGCTTTCTATCGTAGTTCATTTCTTGAGAATCTTGCAATGCCATCTCATCGATTTGCGTTGCAATCCTTCCTTTCAGACATGATGAGTCTGGAATATCCTGACACCAACCAGATTTGAATCTCAAGCAGATATGATAGTTGGAACGTTTTCCAAGAACTATAATATTGGTCTCTCTGTAACCCGGTAAAGTGGATGTCCTGGCCAACACACCCAGCCGGAAGATCCATTATTGTAGTATCTTGATTGAGAAAGTTGGCCCCATAAGGATTTCGTAAGATTTACTCCAGTAGTTGTTCCTTATGGATTCTTGTGCTCCCGAAGTCCGACCTTTTACTTGATGTTCTAGATACCAAACCATATCTATAAATGGGGTACGCTAGCACATCAGGGAGAACATTAGAAGCGGAGTGCTAAATGTCTCTCGGTCGATCATCCAGATTTCGTCTCTGGCCTCGCTAAGGTGAAATCTGAGAAAGTGTTGTCTTCCTATGCATCTGCATTGTCCATCACTATTCATCATGGTAGTATGATGTGTTGCTAGGATTCCCGACACGGATGTTGGTAAGACCTTGATGAGTATGGCAATGCTCAAGTTCTTGAGAGCACATGCAAGCAAAATCATCCATTGCGTTGTCTTCAACAAGGTAGTCCACATCATCCATTCTAGTCTGAGTATGCCATTCTTTTAAACTTTGTCAAACGATCATTTGTGATTTGCCGTAGGCTGGTATAGAGAGTTTCTATGATCTAGATATCAAAAGTAATTCTTTCTGCCACTTAGGGGAATAATTTTACGAGTCACACCTCCTCGAAGGTGCCCTAGTATGGGATCATGGCAATTATTTCCTCGCTACTTTGAAACCTTGCACCATCTTACTCAAGCGTGGAATTGTTGCCTACCAACTTGAATCTTCGCCATCTAACTTCCATCACCCTGATGTGAGTGCTGTGTCTCAGCTCAAGAGATGTTCAACGTCTCATTCCGTGAGTTGATCGATCTTTAAGAAGATTGACTCCTATAGAGTTTCTTTCCGTCATCATCGTGTTGGACAAAGATCTCAAAGGCAAAGACGTCAAGATCAATATGATGCAATGAATCAACATCTTCAAGAATGCAATGGATTTTGGAGTTTGTGCCAGTTCCATGCACCATCTGTCTTCTTACCTTACGTCTTGAATCTCGACGTGAGATTCTTGTTTAGTAGGGGTGAGTTGTCACAGCCCTAGCTTCAGCCTTGTTGTGGACTAGTCTTGGTTGTTGCATCATGTTTAAATTTTCTTAAACCTAAAATGGGGATGTTCAAACCCTAGTACCAAATGAAATGCAACTAGGATCAAAATAAAAATATTTTCAATGAATCCAAAATGCCCTTAAAAAATGTTCATTATTTATGGAAAGAGGTTAAAACCTTTACCACAGGTCATGCACATTTTTCCAAGGCACTTATGGTCTTTGAATTAAATCATATTGTATTTGAAGTGGAGCTATAAATTCCTATAAAATATTTGGTAGCTCCAAATATTCTGAAACTTGGTGAGGGCCTCTGGTTTAAATCAGATAGTGGCCACAAACATTTTTTCTGGATTTTATAAAGTGATTTAGTATTTTTACTACATCAAAAACAAGTTACAGAAAATAGAAAAAGAGAAATATTAGAGAGGGAGAGAGAACTTACCTGGCGCCCACCAACCGGCCCAGCACTGTAGCTGTCCAGCCTAGCCCACTAGCACCCCCCTTGTCATCTTCCTCCTCTGCCAGAAGGACTGGGCACGTGGTCGCCCCGCGCGCGCACGCTCTCCGCCAGCTCTTTCTTGCTGCTTCCCCCAGGACGCCCTGGAGATGCCACGAACCCCCTGACCCCCTCACTCACTCTCTTCCATCCTCATCCCGCCTCTGCCGCTCTCTCTGTTCTGAAACCGAATGTCGTCGTCGCCGCCGTTCGCTGGCCACGCGCTCCCCGCCGTCCCCTCGACCGCCCATTATGTTTGAGAGCTCCACCACATCGTCTTCTTCGTCCTCGACGGGCCACACGAGCCGGGAGGGCCTGGAACGTCGCCACCGTCATCGTCTTCATCGTCGGCCGCCCGAGATCACCACCGTTATTTTGTCATCACCAAGCCGTCCCCGAGCCCATTGAGACTACCGTCAATGCCATCGTGAGCTCCTCTTCGATTCCCCTCTCTCCCCGCACATTTTTGCTCTCTCTAGACACGCCAATCGCCGGAGCCGTGAAGCATCCGACCGCCGTCTATGTCGCCGACGCGGCCACAGTAGATGGTGTTTGCATTCGAGCGTGTCACCGCACTCACAGCGCCCCCAGGAACCCTCAGACACCACCAGCCCGCCCGGAGACGCCCCGTAGCGTCGTTTCTGTCAAGGTCCAAACTCCGGCCGCCGCGGAAGTCGACGTCATCGAAGTATCCGGCCACCCCGCGACTAACTTATGGCACCTTTGGTTGCGGCGCAATTCCAGCAACCCATAGCCACAAACCGCGCTCGAAATCATCCCGTGTAGTGCCTTCCCACGGTGTCTCCGTCGTCGTTTTTGGTCGCCGCCGGCCGAACTACGGCAATGTTGACGTGGCCCATCATTAGCCACTAATGACCCTGCTAATTAACCCCCTGACCCACTTACATATGGGTCCCACGCCCTTAATTAACCACAGTTTAGTTTCTGATTTGTAGCGACCAGACCTCAAATGGTCCAATCTCTGTGCTCAGGTGTCATCCCTGGACCAGTAATGCTAACACCACACAGTACTTGAAGGATTTATAACAGAGTAGCAATCACACACTTATTACATCGAGTGTCTCAAAAGAGAACTTATTACAATAAATATGGCTTAAGGCCATCTAATAACGATAACAATGGAAGGCTTGGAAGATAAGTGAGTTCATCAACTCCAACGGCATCACTGAGTATAGAACCACGACCTAAAAGCACCTTAATCGTCGTTTGAAAAGTCTGCAATATTAACGTTGCAGCCCGAAACAGGTCAGCACATAGAATATGCTGGCAAAGTAACACATAGAGAGTAATGGAATGAAATAGGCTATTCTATATGCATATTTGGCTGGTGGAAAGCTCTATGGTTACAATTTTGTGTAAAGCCAATTTTTCCCTACTACAAAGTAATAAATTTTATTTAACTATCATGGTAGTTGTTAAACATTGAGAATGGTTGACAGCATTCTCAATCCCAATTAAGCATCATCATTAAACATAACCCAACAAAATTAATTTTAGAGTAACATGATGAGATTCACATGATAATCCAAGTACTAGATACTCAAGATGTCCATAACCGGGGACACGGCTAATCATGATTAGTTTATACACTTTGCAGAGGTTTGCGCACTTTTCCCCACAAGACACGATTGCCTCTGTTTGGTTTCTCGCACTACATGGTGTTTGAGAAACGGATGATCGAGACATAGTCTTTCATAAGCACTAGCACCTTACGATCGGGTAGACCGTTACACCTACTTTCCCCTACATCTGCTAGTCTGCCACTATAAGAGTTCTCACAACTTAATCAACTATGCTAGAGCCCATAGTAGCTTGTGGATGCACACGGAAGTTTCTAGCATGAATAATCTCATGATCCCTTTGAGCCTGGGTGGCGGTCCAAAAGAAAAACAGGCAATCGCTGGAATACCCAGGTGCCTCAGTCCACCCAGATGTGCATTTAAGTTGCTAACTTAGATAAACCATTAATTTAACAATCTCACATCTGTCATGGATACACTCACCCAATCCACGTCTACTAGCATAGCATGGCATAATAAGCAAACGTAGAAGTAACTCCCAAAGGTTTGATAATAACAGGTAATAGGTACTACCTCAACTACTTCCCAAACCCATAATTTAATTAGATCCTAATCATGCAATGTGTGAGGATTGATCTAATGCAATAAAACTGGGTAGTAGGAGGTATGATCAAAGTGTTACTTGCCTTGCTGATGATCCGCAAAACCTAGCGATTCGAAGTAGCAAGCGGCGCACTCCGGGTACTCTATCGCAAACAAACAAGCATACAATAAGTACTCAACTAGTGCACAGGTAAAACTCGAATAAAACATCTAACCAGAAAGTTCAACTTAAGAGCTCCGGTTGGAAAAAAAAATCAAATCGAACGAAGCAACGAAAGACAAACGGCAAAAGAAACAGGCTTTGTTTACTATTCTGGATCTAGGGCAATTTTACAGTGGCAAAAACTTGTTTGAGTTGGTTAAACGGAAAGAGTGTTTCAAGACGAAACTCCAGGCACTTGAATCGCTTGATTCCGATAAACGAGCGAAAAGTTAGACTAAAACGAAAATCGGATCAGGAATCGCGATCTGAAAAATCGCAGACTTAATCCGGGAAAAAGAAAAACGACGAACGTTCGTTAAAATGAACGAACGCTCACTAATTAAATAAACCGGAAAAACCAGTCTATTTAAAAAAAACTGAAACTAAAAAAAACCGAAAAACCGACGAAAAACCGATCGGTTTTATAAAAAAACCGGCGGCGAATAAAACTACCTCCGGCGGCGGATCCAGCGGCGGCGGCGACGGGGCGGGGCGGTGGCCTAGGGTTAGGGTTCAGGGGCGGCGGCGACTTGGGCTGTCCTCATGCCTCGGGGCGCTATATAAAGGGCCCGGCCAGATGGAGTCCTGGCCGGTTACGGCCCAATGTCGGTTCAGACTCTTTTTTTTAAATAATTACACTCAGAAAAAAACAAAAGGAATACTAAACGGACTCCAAAAATCCCGAAATAAATTTTCCCCGGCTTCTAAAATCAAGCCGCACAGGATGAACATTTATTTGGGGCCTAAATGCAATTTTGAAAAAAGCGCATTTTCCCTAATTCAAATAAAATAGCAAATACATCCAAATAAAATCTTATTTGATTTTTTATTAAATCCTCAATATTTCTTTATTTTGGGAAAGTCATTTTATTCCCTCTCTCATATTTTTGTAATAGAAATAATTGAAGATAAAATAAATAAAATGAAATGATCCTATTTTCAAAATTTGAGAAAACTAAAATATGAAAATAACGAAATCCCCAACTCTCTTCAAGGGTCATTGAGTTGCGTAGAATTTTCTAGGATCAACCAAAATGCAAATAAAATATGATATGCAATGGTGATCTACTGTATAACATTCCAAATTGAAAATTTGGGATGTTACAAACCAACCCCCCTTAAGATGAATCTCGCCCTCGAGATTCGGGTTGGCTAGAAAATAGGTGAGGGTGGTCCTTCAGCAATTCCTCCTCTCGTTCCCAGGTGGCTTCATCCTCCGTGTGGTGGCTCCACTGAACCTTGCAAAACCCGATAACCTTGCTGTGGGTGACTCGACTGGCATACTCTAGAATCTTAACTGGTTTCTCCTCATAGGTCAAATCACTGTCCAACTGAATCGCTTCTAGTGGCACTGTATCTCTCAGTGGTATATCAGCCATCTCTGCGTGGCACTTCTTCAACTGGGAAACATGGAACACGTCGTGAACTCCTGACAATCCTTCAGGCAATTCCAACTTATAGGCTACTTCTCCCATACGCTCCAAAACTTTGTATGGGCCTACAAAACGTGGTGCTAACTTTCCCTTAACTCCAAAGCGCTTAACTCCTCGAAGTGGAGATACTCGAAGATAAACTCGGTCTCCAACTTCGTAAACTGTCTCCTTGCGTTTAGAATCTGCATAACTCTTGTGCCTGGATTGAGCTACCTTGAGCCTATCGTGAATACATTTCACTTTCTGTTCAGACTCCTTTATCATATCCGGTCCAAACAACTGGCGGTCTCCAACTTCATCCCAAGACAATGGGGTCCTGCACCTCCTTCCATACCAGGCTTCGAAAGGGGCCATCTTCAAACTGGATTGACAACTGTTGTTGTAAGAGAACTTTGCATATGGCAAATTCTCGTCCCAACTAGATCCGTAATGTAGCGCACAAGCTCTCGGCATATCCTCCAAAATCTGATTGACTCTCTCGGTCTGTCCATCTTTCTGCGGGTGGAACGTTGTACTAAACTCTAGTCTGGTACCCAAAGTTTCATGCAACTGATTCCAGAACTTTGAGGTAAATTGGGTTCCTCTGTCTGATACTATGCTCCTTGGAACTCCATGCAGACATACGATTCTGGTCATGTATATATTTGCCAACTTTGCACTGGTATAGGTAGTCTTTACTGGAATGAAATGATCTACCTTGGTCAAACGATCGACTACAACCCATATCGAGTCATAGCCTGAACGTGTTCTGGGCAATCCTATAATAAAATCCATGCCTAGCTTATCCCACTTCCATTCGGGTATCGGCAACGGCTGTAGCAATCCGGCTGGCTTTTGACGCTCTGCCTTTGCTCTCTGACATACATCACAAACTGCTACATACTCCGCAATATCCGTCTTCATTCCGGTCGACGAGAAGGTATCCTTCAAATCCAAATACATCTTGGTATTTCCTGGGTGAATCAAATATGCTGAATCATGGGCCTCTTGCAGAATCAACTTCCTGATCTCCGAGTCATTAGGCACATAAACACGGTCTTCAAACCATAAGGTATCGTGCTCATCCTCACGAAATCCCTTAGCTTTTCCTTTGCTCATTTTCTCCTTTATAGAGGCAATCTCCTTGTCAGTCTTCTGGGCGTCCCTGATCTTATCCATCAAAGTAGACTGAATCTCCAATGCTGCTACATAGCCTCTTGGAACTATTTCCAAACATAGCTCTCGAAGATTTTCGGCTAACTCCCTTGGTAAATCTCCCGTCATTAGTGTGTTGACGTGGCTTTTACGGCTCAATGCATCAGCTACTACATTAGCCTTTCCGGGGTGATAATGTAATTTCATATCATAATCCTTGATGAGCTCCAACCATCTCCTTTGCCTGAGATTCAACTCCTTCTGCGTGAAAATATAATTCAAACTCTTGTGATCCGTGTACACCTCACAATGGTTTCCAATGAGAAAATGTCTCCAAGTTTTTAATGCATGCACTACGCCTGCTAACTCCAAATCATCCATAGCATAATTTAACTCATGCGGCTTAAGCTGTCGTGAGGCATAGGAACCACTCTTCCTTCCTGCATAAGCACTGCTCCAAGTCCTCGACGTGAAGCGTCGCAATACACCTCATAATCCTTGGTCTGATCTGGCAAAATCAATACTGGTGAGATAACCAAATGTTTCTTTAACTCCTGGAAACTAGCCTCACAATCTTCAATCCATATGAACTTGGTATCCTTTTTCAACAACTCCGTCATAGGCTTCGCAATCTTTGAGAAATTCTCAATGAATCTCCGGTAGTATCCTGCGAGTCCAAGAAAACTCCATATCTCTCCAACTATTGTTGGGGCTTCCCAATTTGTCACGGTATCAACCTTAGTGGGATCGACTGTTATACCTTCTCTGGTTATAACGTGTCCGAGAAATCCAACTTCTTTCAACCAAAACTTACATTTGCTAAACTTGGCATATAACTGGTGTTCTCTGAGCTTACCAAGTACCAAACGCAAATGCTCCTTATGCTCCTCTTCATTCTTCGAGTAAACAAGGATATCATCAATGAACACTACGACGAACTTATCCAAAAACTCCATAAACACTTTGTTCATCACGTTCATAAAATATGCAGGTGCGTTAGTCAGACCAAACGACATAACGGTATACTCGTACAACCCATACCTCATGGTAAAAGACGTCTTAGGTATATCCTGTTCTCGAATCTTCAACTGGTGATATCCTGATCGCAGATCAATCTTGGAAAATACCTTAGCTCCTCGCAATCGATCAAACAGATCATTGATCATCGGTAGTGGGTGTTTGTTCTTGATGGTTACTTCACTTAATCCTCAATAATCAACAACCATCCTTAACGATCCGTCTTTCTTCTCCACTAAAAGTACTGGCGATCCCCAAGGTGAAGAACTTGGGCAAATATATCCTTTATCCAGTAACTCCTTAATCTGCTTCTTAATCTCCACCAAATCCTTTGCGGACATCATATATGGTCTCTTCAATATTGGCCCTATGCCTGGCAAAAGCTCAATCAAAAACTCAATATCTCTATCCGGTGGCATGCCTGGCAACTCTTCTGGAAATACATCAGGGAAATCCTTCACTACTGGTACTTCCTCCTGTACAACTCCTGTTAGACAATTTACTTGAGTCCTCTTCGGCACATGTCGGGATACATACTTGATCCTTATCCCTTCTGGGGTGGTAAGCAAGATCGACTTACTGGCGCAATTGATGTTTCCTCCATGCATCGACAGCCAATCCATACCCAGAATTACATCCAATCCTTGTGATTCCAAAATGATCAAATCCGAGGGAAACACATGCCTACCTATACTCAATGGCACTTGAAAACATTCTTGGCTAGCCATATACTCCGCTCCTGGTGAGCTTACTAACATAGGTGTTCTAAGAACTTTGGTGGGTAGACTATACTTATCCACAAATACCCTTGATATGTATGAATGCGATGCACCAGTATCGAAAAGAACGAGTGCAGTAAATGACTTAACCAAAAACTTACCGATTACTCCATCCGGCTTCTCTTCAACTTCCTCCATGTTAACGTGGTTCACCTGTCCCCTGTTGAAAGGGTTCGGCTTCTTCCCAAAGCTTCCATTGCCATTACTATTATGTGATTCAGGACATTCGTTGGCATAATGTCCGGTCTTCTGGCACTTAAAACAAGTGACTTGGCTCAGGTCTCTCTTGGCTGGGGTCGATGGGTTGGTGCGGTTCTGGCCGTTGCTTCCTCCATTCCCATTACCATTCTTGGTGCCATTGTGATTGTGCGAGCTACCTCCTCCATGGGTATGCTAAAAATGTCCTCCCGGTCTAGGGGTAAAACGTGGCTTCCGCTGAGCTCCTGAATTGTACTTCCCTTGTCCATACTTCCTCTTGCGATTCTCAATCTGCTGCTGCTTCCCTTCAATCATGAGAGCACGATCTACCAACTCCTGGTAGTTGTTGAAGGTTGCTACCATCAACTGCATGCTCAACTCATCATTCAGTCCTTCCAGAAACTTCTCCTGCTTAGCTGCATCCGTAGCAACGTCATCTGGGGCATAACATGCTAATTTACTAAAGTCCTCCACATACTAGCCAACTGCCCGTCCTCCTTGGTGCAAGTTGTGAAACTCTCGCTTCTTCATGGCCATAGCTCCTGCTGAAACATGGGCAGTATGAAAAGCCTGCTGAAACTGGTCCCATGTGACAGTGTCGACCGGGAAAGTGGCTGTGAAATTCTCCCACCATGATGCTGCGGGTCCTTCAAGCTGATGTGCGGCAAACTTCACTTTTTCCGCATTTGTGCATCCTACGGTGGTCAACTCTCTTGCTGTCTTGCGGAGCCAATCATTTGCTACTATCGGCTCGGCGCTACTGGAAAACACTGACGGATTCAGCCTAAGAAAACGGGCTAAATGATCAACAGGTGGTGGTGGCGGTGGGTTGTTGTTGTTGTTTCCCTGATTCTGGTTCTGGACTAGCAACTGCATCAATGTGTTCTGCTGCTGGATCAACTGAGTGAGCTCCGGTGGGAAAGTAAATCCGGGGTCACGTCTCGGAGGCATCTGAGGGTTTAGAAAAGATGAGATTTAAGAATAGAGGGGGGTCTAAAGAGAAAACACTACCCATATGCACATGAGGCAAAAGCAAACAATTCACTTCATTCAATCAATCAACAAGGGCATACAATCGATCTAACTATCGCAAAAGTGCTCAGACTACTATATTTACATGGTGGACTACTACTACTGATTTGGTGGTCTACTAGAAATATTCTTCGGTTGCAGACTCCATTATATCTGCTCCAGCTTCATCAACATAGTCATCATCGCTATCATCTAGATCCGAGTCGGTGTCGTCAATGATGATGTAGTCTTCTGGGCAAATCTCCTTGGGTTCTTCGTCTTCTTCTACTGGTGTAGGGCCTCCCATAAATATTCCAATCTTCTTGATCAGATCGTCATTCTTCTCCACTAATACTTCGATTTCCTCTTCATAATCTTCACGTGTAGCCTTGAGTTCTTCCTCCAGTTCCTTGATTCTTGTCTTTGCCTTCTTCAGATCTATCATGTCGGCGCACATCTGGTTCTCCTGACGTCGAATGTGCTGGTTTAACTCCTGGATAAAAGCTGCAAGTGATCTATCCTTCCTGGTACTGATCATCTCCTAGTGCTCATCTCGGCGCCCACAAATCTGGTAGATAGTATCCTTGAGATCATTGCGGTAGACTTCTCCAATGCGTCCCATGGCGATGTGAGCTTCCATGCTCTTTCCTAGATCCCAAGTTGGTGCATCAAAAGAAAACTCTATGGGCTCAGTGACTGGCATGAACATCCTTCCTGGAACTTGAACTTGAATCATCCAGCGCTCCTCTTCAGGTAGAGTGGCGTTGTAGGTTCCGGTGAAGCTTGGTACTCCTATGTTCAGGTATCTAGTGACTTCCTTCAAGTGTCGTCCAAAGGGTGTATCTTCATCTGGTTGGGTGAACTTGTTCCTTGCATCCGCCATCCTAAAAGAGTAGGAAAAGATGAGAAGTCAGAAAGAGAAGAGAGTGAGTAGTGATGTAGGTCTTTTAGCTTAGTGGTCGTGTCCTACAGTCAGCGTGTGCTTTGATACCATCTTGTAGCGACCAGACCTCAAACGGTTCAATCTCTGTGCTCAGGTGTCATCCCTGGATCAGTAATGCTGACACCACACAGTACTTGAAGGATTTATAACAGAGTAGCAATCACACACTTATTACATCGAGTGTCTCAAAAGAGAACTTATTACAATAAATATGGCTTAAGGCCATCTAATAACGATAACAACGGAAGGCTTGGAAGATAAGTGAGTCCATCAACTCCAACGGCATCACTGAGTATAGAACCACGACCTAAAAGCACCTTAATCATCGTCTGAAAAGTCTGCAACATTAACGTTGCAGCCCGAAACGGGCCAGCACATAGAATATGTTGGCAAAGTAACACATAGAGAGTAATGGAATGAAATAGGCTATTCTATATGCATATTTGGCTGGTGGAAAGCTCTATGGTTATAGTTTTGTGTAAAGCCAATTTTTCCCTACTACAAAAGGAATAAATTTTATTTAACTATCATGTTAGTTGTTAAACATTGAGAATGGTTGATAGCATTCTCAATCCCGATTAAGCATCATCATTAAACATAACCCAACAAAATTAATTTTAGAGTAACATGATGAGATTCACATGATAATCCAAGTACTAGATACTCAAGATGTCCATAACCGGGGACACGGCTAATCATGATTAGTTTATACACTCTGCAGAGGTTTGCGCACTTTTCCCCACAAGACTCAATCGCCTCCGTTTGGTTTCTCGCACTACATGGTGTTTGAGAAACGGATGACCGAGACATAGTCTTTCATAAGCGCTAGCACCTTACGATCGGGTAGATCGTTACACCTACTTTCCCCTACATCTGCTAGTCTACCACTATAAGAGTTCTCACAAACTTAATCAACTATGCTAGAGCCCATAGTACCTTGTGGCTGCAGACGGAAGTTTCTAGCATGAATAATCTCATGATCCCTTTGAGCCTGGGTGGCGGTCCAAAATAAAAACAGGCAATCGCTGGAATACCCAGGTGCCTCAGTCCACCCAGATGTGTATTTAAGTTGCCACCTTAGATAAACCATTAATTTAACAATCTGACATCTGTCATGGATACACTCACCCAATCCACGTCTACTAGCATAGCATGGCATAATAAGCAAACGTAGAAGTAACTCCCAAAGGTTTGATAATAACAGGTAATAGGTACTACCTCAACTACTTCCCAAACCCACAATTTAATTAGATCCTAATCATGCAATGTGTGAGGATTGATCTAATGCAATAAAACTGGGTAGTAGGAGGTATGATCAAAGTGTTACTTGCCTTGCTGATGATTCGCAAAACCTAGCGATTCGAAGTAGCAAGTGGCGCACTCCGGGTACTCTATCGCAAACAAACAAGCAGACAATAAGTACTCAACTAGTGCACAGGTAAAACTTGAATAAAAGATCTAACCAGAAAGTTCAACTTAAGAGCTTCGGTTGGAAAAAAAATCAAATCGAACGAAGCAACGAAAGACAAACGGCAAAAGAAATAGGCTTCGTTTACTATTCTGGATCTAGGGCAATTTTACAGTGGCAAAAACTTGTTTGAGTTGGTTAAACGGAAAGAGGGTTTCAAGACGAAACTCCAGGCACTTGAATCGCCTGATTTCGATAAACGAGCGAAAAGTTAGACTAAAACGAAAATCGGATCAGGAATCGCGATCTGAAAAATCGCGGACTTAATCCGAGAAAAAGAAAAACGATGAACGTTCGTTAAAACGAACGAACGCTCGCTAATTAAATAAACCGGAAAAACCGATCTATTTAAAAGAACCAAAACTAAAAAAACTGAAGAAACCGACGAAAAACTGATCGGTTTTCTAAAAAAAACCGGCGGTGAATAAAACGTCCTCCGGTGGCGGATCCAGCGGTGGCGGCGGCGGCGACGGGGCGGGGCGGCGGCCTAGGGTTAGGGTTCGGTGGCGGCAGCGACTTGGGCTGGCCTCGTGCCTCGGGGCGCTATATAAAGGGCCCGGCCAGATGGAGTCCTGGCCGGTTACGGCCCAATGTCGGTTCACATTCTTTTTTTTTAAATAATTACGCTCAGAAAAAAAACAAAAGGAATACTAAACGGACTCCAAAAATCCCGAAATAAATTTTCCCCGGCTTCTAAAATCAAGCCGCACAGGATGAACATTTATTTGGGGCCTAAATGCAATTTTGAAAAAAGCTCATTTTTCCCTAATTCAAATAAAATAGCAAATACATCCAACTAAAATCTTATTTGATTTTTTATTAAATCCTCAATATTTCTTTATTTTGGGAAAGTCATTTTATTCCCTCTCTCATATTTTTGTAATAGAAATAATTGAAGATAAAATAAATAAAATCAAATGATCCTATTTTCAAAATTTGAGAAAACTCAAATATGAAAATAACGAAATCCCCAACTCTCTTCAAGGGTCATTGAGTTGCGTAGAATTTTCTAGGATCAACCAAAATGCAAATAAAATATGATATGCAATGATGATCTAGTGTATAACATTCCAAATTGAAAATTTGGGATGTTACAAACCAACCCCCCTTAAGATGAATCTCGCCCTCGAGATTCGGGCTGGCTAGAAAATAGGTGAGGGTGGTCCTTCAGCAATTCCTCCTCTCGTTCCCAGGTGGCTTCATCCTCCGTGTGGTGGCTCCACTGAACCTTGCAAAACCCGATAACCTTGCTGCGGGTGACTCGACTGGCATACTCTAGAATCTTAACTGGTTTCTCCTCATAGGTCAAATCACTGTCCAACTGAATCGCTTCTAGTGGCACTGTATCTCTCAGTGGTATATCAACCATCTCTGCGTGGCACTTCTTCAACTGGGAAACGTGGAACACGTCGTGAACTCCTGACAATCCTTCGAGCAATTCCAACTTATAGGCCACTTCTCCCATACGCTCCAAAACTTTGTATGGGCCTACAAAACGTGGCGCTAACTTTCCCTTAACTCGAAAGCTCTTAACTCCTCGAAGTGGAGATACTCGAAAATAAACTCGGTCTCCGACTTCGTAAACTGTCTCCTTGCGTTTAGAATCTGCATAACTCTTGTGCCTGGATTGAGCTACCTTGAGCCTATCGTGAATAAATTTCACTTTCTGTTCAGACTCCTTTATCATATCCGGTCCAAACAACTGGCGGTCTCCAACTTCATCCCAAGACAATGGGGTCCTGCACCTCCTTCCGTACAAGGCTTCGAAAGGGGCCATCTTCAAACTGGATTGATAACTGTTGTTGTAAGAGAACTCTGCATATAGCAAATTCTCGTCCCAACTAGATCCGTAATCTAGCGCACAAGCTCTCAGCATATCCTCCAAAATCTGATTGACTCTCTCGGTCTGTCCATCTTTCTGCGGGTGGAACGTTGTACTAAACTCCAGTCTGGTACCCAAAGTTTCATGCAACTGATTCCAGAACTTTGAGGTAAATTGGGTTCCTCTATCTGATACTATGCTCCTTGGAACTCCATGCAGACATACGATTCTGGTCATGTATATCTTTGCCAACTTTGCACTGGTATAGGTAGTCTTTACTGGATGAAATGATCTACCTTTGTCAAACGATCGACTACAACCCATATCGAGTCATAGCCTGAACATGTTATGGGAAATCCTGTAATAAAATCCATGCCTAGCTTATCCCACTTCCATTCGGGTATCGGCAACGGCTGTAGCAATCCAGCTGGCTTCTGATGCTCTGCCTTTACTCTCTGACATACATCACAAACTGCTACATACTCCGCAATATCCGTCTTCATTCTGGTCCACGAGAAGGTATCCTTCAAATCCAAATATATCTTGGTATTTCCTGGGTGAATCGAATATGCTGAATCATGGGCCTCTTGCAGAATCAACTTCCTGATCTCCGAGTCATTAGGCACATAAACACGGTCTTCAAACCATAAGGTATCGTGCTCATCCTCACGAAATCCCTTAGCTTTTCCTTTGCTCATTTTCTCCTTTATAGAGGCAATCTCCTTGTCAGTCTTCTGGGCATCCCTGATCTTATCCATCAAAGTAGACTGAATCTCCAATGCTGCTACATAGCCTCTTGGAACTATTTCCAAACATAGCTCTCGAAGATTTTCGGCTAACTCCCTTGGTAAATCTCCCATCATTAGTGTGTTGACGTGGCTTTTACGGCTCAACGCGTCAGCTACTACATTAGCCTTTCCGGGGTGATAATGTAATTTCATATCATAATCCTTGATGAGCTCCAACCATCTCCTTTGCCTGAGATTCAACTCCTTTTGCGTGAAAATATACTTCAAACTCTTGTGATCCGTGTACACCTCACAATGGTTTCCAATGAGAAAATATCTCCAAGTTTTTAACGCATGCACCACGCCTGCTAACTCCAAATCATGCATAGCATAATTTAACTCATGCGGCTTAAGCTGTCGTGAGGCATAGGAACCACTCTTCCTTCCTGCATAAGCACTGCTCCAAGTCCTCGACGTGAAGCGTCGCAATACACCGCATAATCCTTGGTCTGATCTGGCAAAATCAATACTGGTGATGTAACCAAACATTTCTTTAATTCCTGGAAACTAGCCTCACAATCTTCAGTCCATATGAACTTGGTATCCTTTTTCAACAACTCCGTCATAGGCTTCGCAATCTTTGAGAAATTCTCAATGAATCTCCGGTAGTATCCTGCGAGTCCAAGAAAACTCCAGATCTCTCCAACTATTGTTGGGGCTTCCCAATTTGTCACGGTATCAACCTTAGTGGGATCGACTGCTATACCTTCTCCGGTTATAACATGTCCGAGAAATCCAACTTCTTTCAACCAAAACTCACATTTGCTAAACTTGGCATATAACTGGTGTTCTCTGAGCTTACCAAGTACCAAACGCAAATGCTCCTTATGCTCCTCTTCATTCTTCGAGTAAACAAGGATATCATCAATGAACACTACGACGAACTTATCCAAAAACTCCATAAACACTTTGTTCATCATGTTCATAAAATACGCAGGTGCGTTAGTCAGACCAAACGACATAACGGTATACTCGTACAACCCATACCTCGTGGTAAAAGACGTCTTAGGTATATCCTGTTCTCGAATCTTCAACTGGTGATATCCTGATCGTAGATCGATCTTGGAAAATACCTTAGCTCCTTGCAATCGATCAAACAGATCATTGATCATCGGTAGTGGGTATTTGTTCTTGATGGTTACTTCACTTAATCCTCGATAATTAACAACCATCCTTAACGATCCGTCTTTCTTCTCCACTAAAAGTACTGGCGATCCCCAAGGTGAAGAACTTGGGCAAATATATCCTTTATCCAGTAACTCCTTAATATGCTTCTTAATCTCCACCAAATCCTTTGCGGACATCCTATATGGTCTCTTCGATATTGGCCCTGTGCCTGGCAAAAGCTCAATCAAAAACTCAATATCTCTATCCGGTGGCATGCCTGGCAACTCTTCTGGAAATACATCAGGGAAATCCTTCACTACTGGTACTTCCTCCTGTACAACTCCTGTTAGACAATTTACTTGAGTCCTCTTCGGCACATGCCGGGATACATACTTGATCCTTATCCCTTTTGGGGTGGTAAGCAAGATCGACTTACTGGTGCAATTGATGTTTCCTCCATGCATCGACAGCCAATCCATACCCAGAATTACATCCAATCCTTGTGATTCCAAAATGATCAAATCCGAGGGAAACACATGCCTACCTATACTCAATGGCACTTGAAAACATCCTTGGCTAGCCATATACTCCGCTCCTGGTGAGCTTACTAACATAGGTGTTCTAAGAACTTTGGTGGGTAGACTATACTTATCCACAAATCCCCTTGATATGTATGAATGTGATGCACCAGTATCGAAAAGAACGAGTGCAGTAAATGACTTAACCAAAAACTTACCGATTACTACATCCGGCTGCTCTTCAACTTCCTCCATGTTAATGTGGTTCACCTGTCCCCTGTTGAAAGGGTTCGGCTTCTTCCCAAATCTTCCATTGCCATTACCATTCTGTGATTCAGGACATTCGTTGGCATAATGTCCGGTCTTCTGGCACTTAAAACAAGTGACTTGGCTCAGGTCTCTCTTGGCTGGGGTCGATGGGTTGGTGCGGTTCTGGCTGTTGCTTCCTCCATTCCCATTCCCATTCTTGGTGCCATTGTGATTGTGCGAGCTACCTCCTCCATGGGTATGCTGAAAATGTCCTCCCGGTCTAGGGGTAAAATGTGGCTTCTGCTGAGCTCCTGAATTGTACTTCCCTTGTCCATACTTCCTCTTGCGATTCTCAATCTGCTGCTGCTTCCCTTCAATCATGAGAGCACGATCTACCAACTCCTGGTAGTTGTTGAAGGTTGCTACCATCAACTGCATGCTCAACTCATCATTCAGTCCTTCCAGAAACTTCTCCTGCTTAGCTGCATCCGTAGCAACGTCATCTGGGGCATAACATGCTAATTTACTAAAGTCCTCCACATACTAGCCAACTGCCCGTCCTCCTTGGTGCAAGTTGTGAAACTCTCGCTTCTTCATGGCCATAGCTCCTGCTGAAACATGGGCAGTATGAAAAGCCTGCTGAAACTGGTCCCATGTGACAGTGTCGACCGGGAAAGTGGCTGTGAAATTCTCCCACCATGATGCTGCCGGTCCTTCAAGCTGATGTGCGGCAAACTTCACTTTTTCCGCATTTGTGCATCCTACGGTGGTCAACTCTCTTGCTGTCTTGCGGAGCCAATCATTTGCTACTATCGGCTCGGCGCTACTGGAAAACACTGACGGATTCAGCCTAAGAAAACGGGCTAAATGATCAACAGGTGGTGGTGGCGGTGGGTTGTTGTTGTTGTTTCCCTGATTCTGGTTCTGGACTAGCAACTGCATCAATGTGTTCTGCTGCTGGATCAACTGAGTGAGCTCCGGTGGGAAAGTAAATCCGGGGTCACGTCTCGGAGGCATCTGAGGGTTTAGAAAAGATGAGATTTAAGAATAGAGGGGGGTCTAAAGAGAAAACACTACCCATATGCACATGAGGCAAAAGCAAACAATTCACTTCATTCAATCAATCAACAAGGGCATACAATCGATCTAACTATCGCAAAAGTGCTCAGACTACTATATTTACATGGTGGACTACTACTACTGATTTGGTGGTCTACTAGAAATATTCTTCGGTTGCAGACTCCATTATATCTGCTCCAGCTTCATCAACATAGTCATCATCGCTATCATCTAGATCCGAGTCGGTGTCGTCAATGATGATGTAGTCTTCTGGGCAAATCTCCTTGGGTTCTTCGTCTTCTTCTACTGGTGTAGGGCCTCCCATAAATATTCCAATCTTCTTGATCAGATCGTCATTCTTCTCCACTAATACTTCGATTTCCTCTTCATAATCTTCACGTGTAGCCTTGAGTTCTTCCTCCAGTTCCTTGATTCTTGTCTTTGCCTTCTTCAGATCTATCATGTCGGCGCACATCTGGTTCTCCTGACGTCGAATGTGCTGGTTTAACTCCTGGATAAAAGCTGCAAGTGATCTATCCTTCCTGGTACTGATCATCTCCCAGTGCTCATCTCGGCGCCCACAAATCTGGTAGATAGTATCCTTGAGATCATTGCGGTAGACTTCTCCAATGCGTCCCATGGCGATGTGAGCTTCCATGCTCTTTCCTAGATCCCAAGTTGGTGCATCAAAAGAAAACTCTATGGGCTCAGTGACTGGCATGAACATCGTTCCTGGAACTTGAACTTGAATCATCCAGCGCTCCTCTTCAGGTAGAGTGGCGTTGTAGGTTCCGGTGAAGCTTGGTACTCCTATGTTCAGGTATCTAGTGACTTCCTTCAAGTGTCGTCCAAAGGGTGTATCTTCATCTGGTTGGGTGAACTTGTTCCTTGCATCCGCCATCCTAAAAGAGTAGGAAAAGATGAGAAGTCAGAAAGAGAAGAGAGTGAGTAGTGATGTAGGTCTTTTAGCTTAGTGGTCGTGTCCTACAGTCAGCGTGTGCTTTGATACCATCTTGTAGCGACCAGACCTCAAACGGTTCAATCTCTGTGCTCAGGTGTCATCCCTGGATCAGTAATGCTGACACCACACAGTACTTGAAGGATTTATAACAGAGTAGCAATCACACACTTATTACATCGAGTGTCTCAAAAGAGAACTTATTACAATAAATATGGCTTAAGGCCATCTAATAACGATAACAACGGAAGGCTTGGAAGATAAGTGAGTCCATCAACTCCAACGGCATCACTGAGTATAGAACCACGACCTAAAAGCACCTTAATCGTTGTCTGAAAAGTCTGCAACATTAACGTTGCAGCCCGAAACGGGCCAGCACATAGAATATGTTGGCAAAGTAACACATAGAGAGTAATGGAATGAAATAGGCTATTCTATATGCATATTTGGCTAGTGGAAAGCTCTATGGTTATAGTTTTGCGTAAAGCCAATTTTTCCCTACTACAAAGGAATAAATTTTATTTAACTATCATGGTAGTTGTTAAACATGGAGAATGGTTGATAGCATTCTCAATCCCAATTAAGCATCATCATTAAACATAACCCAACAAAATTAATTTTAGAGTAACATGATGAGATTCACATGATAATCCAAGTACTAGATACTCAAGATGCCCATAACCGGGGACACGGTTAATCATGATTAGTTTCACACTCTGCAGAGGTTTGCGCACTTTTCCCCACAAGACTCGATCGCCTCCGTTTGGTTTCTCGCACTACATGGTGTTTGAGAAATGGGTGACCGAGACATAGTCTTTCATAACCGCTAGCACCTTACGATCGGGTAGACCGTTACACCTACTTTCCCCTACATCTGCTAGTCTACCACTATAAGAGTTCTCACAACTTAATCAACTATGCTAGAGCCCATAGTAGCTTGTGGCTGCACACGGAAGTTTCTAGCATGAATAATCTCATGATCCCTTTGAGCCTGGGTGGCGGTCCAAAAGAAAAACAGGCAATCGCTGGAATACCCAGGTGCCTCAATCCACCCAGATGTGTATTTAAGTTGCCACCTTAGATAAACCATTAATTTAACAATCTGACATCTGTCATGGATACACTCACCCAATCCACGTCTACTAGCATAGCATGGCATAATAAGCAAACGTAGAAGTAACTCCCAAAGGTTTGATAATAACAGGTAATAGGTACTACCTCAACTACTTCCCAAACCCACAATTTAATTAGATCCTAATCATGCAATGTGTGAGGATTGATCTAATGCAATAAAACTGGCTAGTAGGAGGTATGATCAAAGTGTTACTTGCCTTGCTGATGATTCGCAAAACCTAGCGATTCGAAGTAGTAAGCGGCGCACTCCGGGTACTCTATCGCAAACAAAAAAGCATACAATAAGTACTCAACTAGTGCACAGGTAAAACTCGAATAAAAGATCTAACCAGAAAGTTCAACTTAAGAACTCCGGTTGGAAAAAAAATCAAATCGAACGAAGCAACGAAAGACAAACGACAAAAGAAACAGGCTTCGCTTACTATTCTGGATCTAGGGAAATTTTTACACTGGCAAAAACTTGTTTGAGTTGGTTAACCGGAAAGAGGGTTTCGAGACGAAACTCCAGGCGCTTGAATCGCCTGATTCCGATAAACGAGCGAAAAGTTAGACTAAAACGAAAATCGGATCAGGAATCGCGATCTGGAAAATCGCGGATTTAATCCGATAAAAAGAAAAACGATGAACGTTCGTTAAAACGAATGAACGGACGAACGCTCGCTAATTAAATAAACCGGAAAAACCGATCTATTCAAAAAAACCTAAACTAAAAAAAACAAACAAAACCGACGGAAAACCGAGCGGTTTTTCTAAAAAAACGGCGGCGAAAAAAACTACCTCCGGAGGCGGATCCGGCGGTGACGGCGGCGGCGGTCCGGCAGCGGCGGCGGCGCGGCGGCGGCGGCGCGGCGGCGGCCTAGGGTTAGGGTTCGGGGGCGGCGGCGACTTGGGCTGGCCTCGGGCTTCGGGGCGCTATATAAAGGGCCCGGCCAGGCAGAGTCCTGGTCGGTTACGGCCCAAGGTCGGTTCGGACTCGTTTTTTTTAAATAATTACGCTTAGAAAAAAACAAAAGGAATACTAAACGGACTCCAAAAATTCCGAAATAAATTTTCCCCGGCTTCTAAAATCAAGCCGCACAGGATGAACATTTATTTGGGGCCTAAATGCAATTTTGAAAAACGCGCATTTTTCCCTAATTCAAATAAAATAGCCAATACATCCAAATAAAATCTTATTTGATTTTTTATTAAATCCTCAATATTTCTTTATTTTGGGAAAGTCATTTTATTCCCTCTCTCATATTTTTGTAATAGAAATAATTGAAGATAAAATAAATAAAATCAAATGATCCTATTTTCAAAATTTGAGAAAACTCAAATATGAAAATAACGAAATCCCCAACTCTCTTCAAGGGTCATTGAGTTGCGTAGAATTTTCTAGGATCAACCAAAATGCAAATAAAATATGATATGTAATAACATTCCAAATTGAAAATTTGGGATGTTACATGATTAGTTTTAATTAATCACAGTGGCCCCACAAGTCAGAGTTGACCATGCTAACGTTGACGTTGACTGGGCCCACCTGTCCGTGACACTGATGATGCCGGATCACTGACCAGTGGACCCGCTGGTCAGGTTTGACCTGGGCTGGCACCTATTAACCTGATGACACCAGCATGATTTCATGCTGACGCAGTATTGATTTCCTGGATTTAAAATAATTCAGAAAATTTCTGAAAATATGCAAACCTTCAAAAATTCATAGTAATTCAACCGTAACTCCAAATCAAACAAATTATATATGAAAAATTATCAGAAAAATCTAATCTATCCATCTGTACTGGTTTCATGCATGTTTAAAAAACTTAACCTCGCTATTTAGATCAAAACATGATAATGCACTTTATAAGTTCTTAGTTTGAATTTGAATTTGAACCTTTGGTTCAAATCAACTCAAACCCTTCTGTTCTTAGCTGCATTAGCTCAATGAACATCATATTGCCATGCCATGATCATGCATCATATTGTCGCATTGCATTGAATGTGTTCTTTCTTGTTTGCCGGTGTTTGTCCTCCCTCAGTAGACGTTGTTCCGACGATGAGTTCGATGACATCGATGCAGAGCTATACTATCTTCAGAAGTGCCAGGCAAGCAGAACCCCCTTGTTCATTCCGATACAATCCCACTCTCTCGCTCCTGCTCTTTTTTTTACTGCATTAGGACAACAACGATTCAACTCTTACATGTTGCGGTAGTTGAACCCCTTTTCCTCTGCATGACCTGTCATTGCCACAGTAAATAGATGAAACCCACTAGCATGAGTAGGGGTTGTTTGAGCCCTGATGTTCCTACTCATTCATGCTTGTTTGTCATGCCTGCTATTGCTTAGAGTTGAGTCAGGTTTGATTCATCGAGGATGAATTGGAATGGTGATGAACATGTCCTACTGTGTGTGAGCTAAGTGTGTGAACACGATTTGGTAAAGGTAGCGGTGAGAGGCCTTGTAGGAGTACATGGTGGGTTGTCTCATTGAAACCATCCTTAGATATTGAGTTCTGTGTTTGTGATCCATGGACAGATACTACCACACATTGGGCTCCGGGCACTCCAAGCTCTCTCGACTTATTAATCAACCTGATCTCTGTCCAGGAGTTGCAACTACGGGTGTTTGTAGGATATGTGTTGGGGGCCGTGCATAGCACTGACCCTAGGGGTGGGCTATGATGAGGTAGAGACACGAGGCACAGTGTACCGAGATGCCTGTTTGGTGCCTCGGGAACCCTGCTCTCATCGTTTGGGGCCGTGAGCGAAACCCCGGTCGGATCTCCTTGTGGATGGAACGCAAATAGGCGATAAACCTGGACTAGAGAATTGTGTGGTTAGTCAGGTCGTGGCCGACTCCCTCGCCAGGCTTCTGCTTGAAGGTTGCCGAGATACACAACGTGTACATGGTGGTAAGTGGTGAGAGCGTGTGTGAAGAAGTACACCCCTGCAGGGTTAACATCATCTATTCGAATAGCCGCATCCGCAGTAAAGGACTTCTAGGTTGCTTGTACAATTCATACACAAGTGAAAGTGGATACTCTAAAATGCGCAAGATAAGCGTGAGTGCTATGGATGGCGTTCTTGTAGGGAGACGGGAGCGGATCCATAGTGGTGTATTGATTGGTGAATATGTGGACTTGTGTGCGCCACCTCAAAAGAGTTACTTGCAGTAGTAGTTTAGGTTAGCCACTGAGTCAAAGCTGGCTTGCTGCAGTTAAACCCCACCATCCCTTTGTTGATAATGATGCATATGTAGTTAGTTCTGATGTAAGTCTACCTGGGTACATTTGTACTCACGTTTGCTTAATTTATGTTTTTGGCAGCAGCAGACTTCTTCTTCTGTTTGGCAGCCATTCTGGGGTCGATACTAGGACGCCACAGTGACTTGCGTTTCTCTCCCGCATTGTGTGCTTGAACACATTTCTCTGCGAAGTATTTCATCCGCTCTCTTGAACCTTTTGCTTCTTCATGCTTCTTGTGAAACAGTTCTTTAAGCTCATACAGCATTTTGTTGAAGCTTTGAACATCTTCCACGCTAAGCTTTGCGATGTTCTTCTTGAACTGCGCCTTCTCATAATCAATTTTGTTCTTTAGCTCGACAATCTTTTGAGCCAAGGCCAACTCATTAGCAATGGCTCCATGGAAGGTGACGCTGATGTCAACTCACAACTAAAGATCATCAATGATGAGGCTTGGGTCATCAAACCATTCATCGATGAAGTGGTTCAGAATATCCACATCAAAGAGGGGCAGATCGTCGAAGATCTCTGCCTCTTGCTTGCTCTTGATCAACAGCTCAAGGGCATCATCACCAAGATCTTCGTCGCTTGACAGATCAATGGTTTCGTCTTTGTTCCGCAGAACGGCAGCTGGAGTAAGTTCATGCCCAGAAATCTTCATGTGCTTCTTCTTCTTGGGCTTCTCCGTCTTCTTGGAGACACGAGAGAGATCTTCTGATTGCACACTGGGTTCAGGAGGTGCAGTTGCCAATGGCTTCACACGCGAAACTTTCAGTGCGGCAAAGGGCTTTGAAGCCTTTGATTTCTTCTGCTTCTGTGGCTTTGATGGAGCTGGCACTTCATCAGAATCTGCATCGTCAGCTGAATGATCCACTGTAACCCCCTGTATAGTGATACGTCTCCAACATATCTATAATTTTTGATTGCTCCATGCTATATTATGTACTGTTTTGGGCAATATTGGGATTTATTTTCCACTTATATATTATTTTCGGGACTAACCTATTAACCGGAGGCCCAGCCCAGATTTGATGTTTTCTGCCTATTTCAGTGTTTCGAGGAAAATGAATATCAAACGGAGTCAAAACGGAACGAAATCAACTGGAGAAGTTATTTTTGGAAGGAAACCTACCGGATAGACTTGGACCCTACGTCAGAAGATGAAGGAGGTGCTCACGAGGGTAGGGGTGCGCCCACCCCCTGGGGCGCGCCCCCTGCCTCGTGGCCCCCCCTTCAGTCCACCGACGTACCCCTTGTACCCATATATACCTACGTATCGTAGAACTTCCAGGACAGAGATTAGATCGGGAGTTCTGCCGCCGGAAGCCTCCGTAGCCATCGAAAACCAATCTAGACCCGTTCTGGCACCCTGCCGGAGGGGGCAATCCTTCTCCGGTGGCCATCTTCATCATCCCGGTGCTCTCCATGACGAGGAGGGAGTAGTTCTCCCTCGGGGCTGAGGGTATGTACCAGTAGCTATGTGTTTGATCTCTCTCTCTCTCTCTCTCTCTCTCTCTCTCTCGTGTTCTTGATTTGGCACGATCTAGATGTATCGCGAGCTTTGCTATTATAGTTGGATCTTATGTTTCTCCTCCCCCTCTTCTCTCTTGTAATGAATTGAGTTTCCCCTTTGAAGTAATCTTATCGGATTGAGTCTTTAAAGATTTGAGAACACTTGATGTATGTCTTGCCGTGGATATCTGTGGTGACAATGGAATATCATGTGATTCACTTGATGTATGTTTTGGTGATCAACTTGCGGGTTCCGCCCATGAACCTATGCATAGGGGTTGGCACACATTTTCGTCGCGATTCTCCGGTAGATCTTTGGGGCACTCTTTGAGGTCCTTTGTGTTGGTTGAATAGATGAATCTAAGATTGTGTGATGCATATCGTATAATCATACTCACGGATACTTGAGGTGACATTGGAGTATCTAGGTGACATTAGGGTTTTGGTTGATTTGTGTCTTAAGGTATTATTCTAGTACGAACTATAGGGCTGTTTGTGACACTTATAGGAATAGCCCAACGAATTGATTGGAAAGAATAACTTTGAGGTGGTTTCGTACCCTACCATAATCTTTTCGTTCATTCTCCGCTATCAGTGACTTTTGAGTGACTCTTTGTTGCATGTTGAGGGATAGTTATGTGATCCAATTATGTTATTATTGTTGAGGGAACTTGCACTAGTGAAAGTATGAACCCTAGGCCTTATTTCCACGCATTGCAATACCGTTTACGCTCACTTTTATCATTAGTTACCTTGCTGTTTTTATATTTTCAGATTACAAAAACCTTTATCTACTATCCATATACCACTTGTATCACCATCTCTTCGCCGAACTAGTGCACCTATACAATTTACCATTGTATTGGGTGTGTTGGGGGCACAAGAGACTCTTTGTTATTTGGTTGCAGGGTTGCTCGAGAGAGACCATCTTCATCCTACGCCTCCTACGGATTGATAAACCTTAGGTCATCCACTTGAGGGAAATTTGCTACTGTCCTACAAACCTCTGCACTTGGAG
This sequence comes from Triticum dicoccoides, assembly GCF_002162155.2. Lineage (NCBI taxonomy): Eukaryota > Viridiplantae > Streptophyta > Magnoliopsida > Poales > Poaceae > Triticum > Triticum dicoccoides. The sequence continues at coordinate 443,026,125 of NC_041380.1, read as the reverse complement.
GCCCAACAACGTCTACAAGAAGAAGGTTGTGTAGTAGACATCAAGCTCTTTTCTGGCGCCGTTGCCGGGGAGGTTAGCACTTGAAGGTATATCTTTAGATCTTGCAATCGAGTATATTAGTTTCTTGTTTTATCACTAGTTTAGTATATAAAATAAAACTATAAAAAATGGAATTGAGTTTATCTCATACGCTTCATCTTTTTAATATCTTTCATGAGTATGATGGAAAAGATAATTGTGCTCAAGTGCTAGAAGAAGAAATCTATAAAATGTTTGGCACTAAATATTTGAATGATGAGCATGATTGCAATGTTTTTAGTATGAATTCCTTGAATATCCATGATGCTAATGATATGCAAAGCCACAAGCTTGGGGAAGCTATGTTTGATGAAGATGATATTTTTTGTCCCCCAAGTTTTGATGAGCAAATATATTATGATGAAAGCATGCCTCCTATCTATGATGATTATTGTGATGACACGTATGCTTTAAAGAATAATGATAACAATGAAACTTGTCATCTTGATTTCAATTTTCAATCCCATGGTAGTTACTTTGTTGAGTTTTTGCTCCCACTACTATTCAAGAGAAGAAATTTGCTTATGAGGAGAGTAATAAAATTTCTATGCTTGTAGATCATGAAAAGAATGCTTTAGGTGCTGGTTATATTGTTGAATTCATTCATGATGCTACTGAAAATTATTATGAGGGAGGAACATATGCTTGTAGGAATTGCAATAATATCAATTTTCCCCTCTATGTGCTTAAAATTTTGAAGTTATGCTTGTTTTACCTTCCTATGCAAGTTGATTCTCGTTCCCATAAGTTATTTGCTCACAAAATACCTATGCATAGGAAGTATGTTAGACTTAAATGTGCTAGTCATATTCTTCATGATGCTCTCATTAAGTTACAATTCTTATCTTTTATATGAGCATCATTGAAATCATCATGCCTAGCTAGGGGCGTTAAACGATAGCGCTTGTTGGGAGGCAACCCAATTTTATTTTATTTCCTTGATTTTTGTTCCTGTTTAGTAATAAATAATTCATCTAGCCTATTTTTAGATGTGGTTTTATGCTTTTAATTAGTGTTTGTGCCAAGTAGAACCTTTGGGAAGACTTGGGGAAAGTTTTGTTGATCATGCTGTAAAAAACAGAAACTTTAGCGCTCACGAGAATTGCTGCCATCTTTATTTGGAAAGTGATATTTATTTAATTATTTTTGAAGACGATTAATAGATAACTTCCTCAGGTCCAGCAATTTATTTGAGAATTTTATGAGTTCCAGAAGTATACGTTTGATCCAGATTACTACAGACTGTTCTGTTTTTGACAGATTCTGTTTTTCATGTGTTGTTTACTTATTTTGATGAATCTATGGCTAGTAAAATAGTTTATAAACCATAGAGAAGTTGGAATACAGTAGGTTTAACACCAATATAAATAAAGAATGAGTTCATTACAGTACCTTTAAGTGGTGATTTATTTTCTTATACTAACGGAGCTTACGAGTTTTCTGTTAAGTTTTGTGTTGTGAAGTTTTCAAGTTTTGGGTAAGGATTCGATGGACTATGGAATAAGGAGTGGCAAGAGCCTAAGCTTGGGGATTCCCAAGTCACCCCAAGGTAATATTCAAGGATAGCCAAGAGCCTAAGCTTGGGGATGCCCCGGAAGGCATCCCCTCTTTCGTCTTTGTTCATCGGTAACTTTACTTGGAGCTATATTTTTATTCGCCACATGATATGTGTTTTGCTTGGAGTGTCAATTCATTTTGTTAGGATTTGCTTGCTGTTATTTAAAACAATGTTTTGCACCTTTTATTTCAATAAAAGTGGCATTGCTAGTCTTTACTATGCCTATGTTACAAGTCTTCATGTTGCTGTTTGAAAACAGAAAGTTTACCGCTGTTGCAATAATTCCCTAGAAAAGTCAGAATGTTATAAAATGTTGAAACCTTTGAATATTAAGCTCTGATAAATTTACTACAGTGAGAATTTTATTTCATAATTTTTGGATCTAGGGAAGTATGGATGTTGCAGCATTCTTTACAGACTATCCTGTTTAGGCAGATTGCTGTTATGTTTGCATTGTTTGCATATGTTTGCTTCTTTAATGATTCTATTTGAGGATAGGACTATTAAATATGCAGAGGCATTTAGTATGCAATGTAGAATAATAATTTTAGTGATTTGCTACAGTAGAGCATGATAAGGTTTTGGCAATGGTTTATACTAACTTATCTCACGAGTCCTTGTTGAGTTTTGTGTGGATGAAGCTTTTGAGATTTAGGGAGACCGCGATATGAGAGGAATTAAGGAGACACAAAATCTCAAGATTGGGGATGCCCAAGGCACCCCAAGATAATATTTTAAGAAGTCTCAAGCGTCTAAGCTTGGGGATGCTCCGGTTGGCATCCCACCTTTCTTCTTCAACAACTATCGGTTAGTATCGGTTGATCCTAAGTTTTTGCTTCTTCACATGATGTTTGCTATTCTTATAATGTGATTTTCTTTTGCTTTGCTTGCTGTTTGAATAAAATACCAAGATCTGAAATTATTAAATGTTAGAGATTCTTCACATAGTTGCATAATTATTCAACTACTCATTGATCTTCACTTATATCCTTCGGAGTAGTTGGTCATTTGCTCTAGTGCTTCACTTATATCTTTTAGAGCATGGTGGTAGTTTTATGACTAATGTTGAGTCCATGGATTATACACACTCTCACCCTTACACCATTGCTAGCCTCTCTAGTACCGCGCAACTTTCGCCGGTACCATAAACCCACCATATACCTTCCTGAAAACAGCCACCATACCTACCTATCATGGCATTTCCATAGCCATTCCGAGATATATTGCCATGCAACTTTCCACCATTCTGTTTATTATGACACGCTCCATCATTGTCATATTGCTTTGCATGGTCATGTAGTTGACAACGTATTTGTGGCAAAGCCACCATTAATAATTCTTTCATACATGTCACTCATGCATCATTGCACATCCCGGTGCACCGCCCGAGGCATTCATATAGAGTCATATCTTGTTCTAAGTATCGAGTTGTAATTCTTGAGCTGTAAGAAAATAAAAGTGGGATGATCATCATTATTAGAGCATTGTCCCAGTGAGGAAAGGATGATGGAGACTATGATTCCCCCACAAGTCGGGATGAGACTCCGGGCAAAAATAAATAAATAAAAGAGGCCAAAGAAGCCCAAATAAAAAAAGAAAAAAGGAGGCCATAAAAAAAGAGAAGGCCCAAAAAATGAGATAAAAAGAGAGAAGGGGCAATGCTACTATCCTTTTACCACACTTGTGCTTCAAAGTAGCACCATGATCTTCATGATAGAGAGTCTCCTATGTTGTCACTTTCAAATACTAGTGGGAATCTTTCATTATAAAACTTGGCTTGTATATTCCAATGATGGGCTTCCTCAAAATGCCCTAGGTCTTCATGAGCAAGCAAGTTGGATGCACACCCACTAGTTTCTTCTGTTGAGCTTTCATACATTTATAGCTCTAGTGCGTCCGTTGCATGGCAATCCCTACTCACTCACATTGATATCTATTGATGGGCATCTCCATAGCCCATTGATACGCCTAGTTGATGTGAGACTATCTTCTCCTTTTTTGTCTTCTCCACAACCACCATTCTATTCCACCTATAGTGCTATGTCCATGGCTCACGCTCATGTATTGCGTGAAGATTGAAAAAGTTTGAGAACAATTAAAGTATGAAACAATTGATTGGCTTGTCATAGGGGTTGTGCATGATTTAAATATTTTGTATGGTGAAGATAGAGCATAGCCAGACTATATGATTTTGTAGGGATAACTTTCTTTGGCCATGTTATTTTGAGAAGACATGATTGCTTAGATAGTATGCTTGAAGTATTATTATTTTTATGTCAATATGAACTTTTGTCTTGAATCTTTCGGATATGAATATTCATATCACAAGTAAGAAGAATTACATTGAAATTATGCCAACTAGCATTCTACATCAAAAATTATCTTTTTTATCATTTACCTACTCGAGGACGAGTAGGAATTAAGCTTGGGGATGCTTGATATGTCTCCAACGTATCTATAATTTTTGATTGCTCCATGCTATATTATCTACTGCTTTGGGCAATATTGGGCTTTATTTTTCACTTTTATATTATTTTTGGGACTAACCTATTAACCGGAGGCCCAGCCCAGATTTGCTATTTTATGCCTATTTCAGTGTTTCGAGGAAAAGGAATATCAAACAGAGTCAAAACGGAATGAAATCAACTAGAGAAGTTATTTTTGGAAGGAAACCTACCGGATAGACTTGGACCCTACGTCAGAAGATGAAGGAGGTGCTCACGAGGGTAGGGGGCGCGCCCACCCCCCTGGGGCGCGCCCCCTGCCTCGTGGCCCCCCCTTCGGTCCATCGACGTACCCCTTGTACCCATATATACCTACGTATCGTAAAACTTCCAGGACAGAAATTAGATCGGGAGTTCCGCCGCCAGAAGCCTCCATAGCCACCGAAAACCAATCTAGACCCGTTCGGCCACCCTGCCGGAGGGGGCAATCCTTCTCCGGTGGCCATCTTCATCATCCCGGTGCTCTCCATGACGAGGAGGGAGTAGTTCTCCCTCGGGTCTGAGGGTATGTGTCGGTGTAAAAACTGGCGGATCTCGGGTTGGGGGTCCTGAACTGTGCGTCTAGGCGGATGGTAACAGGAGACAAGGGACACGATGTTTTTACCCAGGTTCGGGCCCTCTCGATGGAGGTAAAACCCTACTCCTGCTTGATTAATATTGATGATATGGGTAGTACAAGAGTAGATCTACCACGAGATCAAGGAGGCTAAACCCTAGAAGCTAGCCTATGGTATGATTGTTGTTCGTCCTACGGACTAAAACCCTCCGGTTTATATAGACACGTTTTCGCCCAACTTGCGGGTTCCGCCCATGAACCTATGCATAGGGGTTGGCACACGTTTTCGTCGTGATTCTCCGGTAGAACTTTGGGGCACTATTTGAGGTCCTTTGTGTTGGTTGAATAGATGAATCTAAGATTGTGTGATGCATATCGTATAATCATACTCATGGATACTTGAGGTGACATTGGAGTATCTAGGTGACATTAGGGTTTTGGTTGATTTTTGTCTTAAGGTGTTATTCTAGTACGAACTCTAGGGCTGTTTGTGACACTTATAGGAATAGCCCAACGGATTGATTGGAAAGAATAACTTTGAGGTGGTTTCATACCCTACCATAATCTCTTCGTTCGTTCTCCGCTATTAGTGACTTTGGAGTGACTTTTTGTTGCATGTTGAGGGATAGTTATGTGATCCAATTATGTTATTATTGTTGAGGGAACTTGCACTAGTGAAATTATGAACCCTAGGCCTTATTTCCACGCATTGCAGTACCGTTTACGCTCACTTTTATCATTAGTTCCCTTGCTGTTTTTATATTTTCAGATTACAAAAACCTTTATCTACTATCCATATACCACTTGTATCACCATCTCTTCGCCGAACTAGTGCACCTATACAATTTACCATTGTATTGGGTGTGTTGGGGACACAAGAGACTCTTTGTTATTTGGTTGCAGGGTTGCTCGAGAGAGACCATCTTCATCCTACGCCTCCTACGGATTGATAAACCTTAGGTCATCCACTTGAGGGAAATTTGCTACTGTCCTACAAACCTCTGCACTTGGAGGCCCAACAACGTCTACAAGAAGAAGGTTGTGTAGTAGACATCATATAGCTATGTGAGTGATGAGGCCTTCGAGGTTGTAGAAGGGGCCGATTTCATTTGGATTGGCATCGCGGGTGCCATCAGCCCTTGGAGCAGACGGACCAGGGTTGAAATTGAGTCCAAGGTCCTTCTTGTTCTTCTTAGCTGACTCTTTTGCAAACTGATAGTTGCGCTTGAAGAGATTGTCGTCACGACACCATAACAAAGATGATGGGTCGGCGTTTTCTGGCTATGCCCCTTGGACCATGCATGGATAGAAGCCTTGAGCAATGGCTTCGGGCTTGGACTTGGGCTGCATATTTCGGTACAAAATATCTCCCCATGGGAGCTTCATGGCATTCTTTTCAGGATATTTGGCAGTGACAAAGTTATACTTGAACCACTGTTCTGTGCAATATCTTTGAATCCATTGGATTCGGGTCTTGTGCTCGCCGTAGGTTTCTTCAGGATCTGACTTGTATATTTCAAATAGATCTGGAGGTAGATCCTTAGCTGTATTCCCACGGTGCTGCCTGACGCCCTTCCTTACAAACTTGTCAGTGGCCATTGGATTTAGACTGAATGGATTCAAGACTGTGAATGACTTCCTCTTGCTGGTCAGACAGGAACTAGCTTCAGGAGAGTTGATGTGACGCTGCAAAAACTCTGCAAATGAATGCAGACTATGAGAACCAAGGGATTCTCCCACAGACATGTACCTATGACAACATTAAGGTGCGAGGGAAGGGGAAGAGGTCATATGCATTCTCAGAAGATTTTGAAGATAAATCAGTTTGAAGACATTGACCTCATAGTGCGAAGACATTCACTTATTTGAAGAGAGTTGGTTCCAGATTTGTACAAATCCATGAATAAGTACAAGTGAGGAATCTAACTAGTTGTGAAGCATAAGTGAATATACTTGGCATGATGTGATATGCACACATGGACATATCCAGATATCAAAGTGAAGAAACTACTTTTGGTTGAAGTGGATGGATTTGACGGATCAAAAAGGCAGTAAAAAGTAAGTTTTAATTACCGCTTGATGAATTGCTAGACGAGATGGAGAGAGAGGCCGAGCAGTTCAATCTCTCGCGCCCTAACTTGGCGACAGAAGACACATACGGCGGCGGTGGAGAGGACGAGGTCCACGGCCGGTGTGAGGACGACGTTGAAGATGTCGCGGCAGCTAAGCGCTTTGTCTCCAGCGTCGACACGAGCTAGCGGAGGCGTTAGGGTTTTGGTGCAAGGAGAAGAGGTGGAAGAAGAGATAATGACCGCGGTGAGGTGTGTATTTATAAGGACAGGCACGGCACAACGTTATTGCGCAGGTGCCCCTGGCGCTTCACATCTGAAGGACACGTGGCATGCATCCAACTCATTGGAAGTTGTTCCATGTTCCCACACACGCCTGGATTGTCAGGTGGTCGTTCTGGCTTCTCTAGTTTTCAAGCAATAAGGATATAGCATTAAAACAGATTTAACTTTATTCTCTATGTCTTCTGCTGACAAGGACTCAGAGAAGACTCAGAGAAGACAGTTTCAATAGAATGCATATGATTTGGATAGATAGAATTTGAGGTAGAAGCACAGAAGAGGTTAGGGTCCGATCACATTCACTTAGATCAAGAAAATGCAAACTTGAAGACATGGCTATAAGTGAATCCTGTAGAGGACAGAACTTGAATATATATATATATATATATATATATATATATATATATATATATATATATATATATATATATTCAAGTTCTATCCTCTACAACATTCACTTAGGGTATTCAGATTCAGCAGTGGAGAGAGACACACAGTTCTGCTTCTTTGAATACCAACAGACAAGAGATCGTCCAAGAAAGTGATATGTGCCTGATGTAAACTTGCGATCAACCTTGTCACCAGCATAATCAGCATCTGAGAATCCAACTAGATCAAACTCTGAGCCCTTTGTATTCCATAATCCTAGTGTTGGGGTGTAAGCCAAATATTGAAGAGTTCGCTTCACAGCTAAATGATGCGACTCCTTTGGTTCCGCTTGGAATCGGGCACACATGCAAACGCTAAGCATTATATATGGCCTAGATGCACATAAATAGAGTAAAGATCCAATCATGGAGCGGTATACCTTTTGATCGAACTCTTTACCATTGTCGTCGGGGCCTAGATGACTTTTGGTTGGCATTGGCGTCGTGTATCCTTTGCAGTCTTGCATTCCAAACTTCTTCAGGCAATATTTGAGGTATTTTTCTTGTGATATGAAGATGTCATTGCTTTGTTGATGGATTTGAAGACCAGGGAAGAATTTCAGCTCACCCATCATGGACATCTAATATTGCTCTTGCATCATGTGTCCAAACTCATCACTGTATCTCTTGTCAGTGCAGCCTAAGATAATGTCATCCACATAGATCTGGCATACAAACAGTTCACCATCATATGTCTTCATGAAGAGAGCGGGATCCAGGGAACTAGGTTTGAAGCCTTTTCTCTTCAGAAAGTCTTTGAGTGTGTCATACCAAGCACGAGGGGCTTGTTTGAGGCCATATAGTGCCTTATTGAGCTTGTATACCATGTCAGGATGTTTTGGGCCTTCAAAGCCAGGAGGTTGTGCAACATACACTTCTTCTTCAATCTTGCCATTGAGAAAAGCACTCTTCACATCCATTTGGTACAGGAGGATGTTGTGATGGTTGGCATAGGCTGGCAGTATGCAAATGGCTTCAAGCCTAGCCACCGAAGCAAATGTTTCATCAAAGGCAATCCCTTCAACTTGAGTGTATCCTTGAGCAATGAGACGAGCCTTGCTTCTGACTACTTGACCATGCTCATCTTGTTTGTTGCGATAGATCCATTTGGTGCCTATGATGTTGTGCTTGCAAGGATTAGGACGCTTGACCAATTCCCACACATTGTTCAACTTAAACTGTTGAAGCTCTTCTTGCATAGCTTGAATCCATTTAGGTTCCATGAAGGCTTCAACACAGATATACAGACAAATGCAAAGTGCCCATAGAAATTTGCTAGCTGTGTTGCTCTTGAACGAGTGAGGGGACCAGGTGCATTGATGCTATCAATTATCTTCTCAATATGTACTTCATTTGCAACACGAGGATGAACTAGACGAAGATTTTGCCCTTGCTGATCATTGTCTTCGTCTTCAACATTGGCTTCAGGTTGACTTGGTGCAGAAATGATAAGTTCTTCTTCAGCCTGTGCCTCTGAAGGTATGATTTCTCCACTACCCATAAGCTTGATGGATTCACTTGGTGAGACTTCATCTAGCACATTGGGCAGGTGCTCTCTTTGCGAGCCGTTAGTTTCATCGAACCGCACATCCATAGTTTCAACCACTTTATAGTGAAAGAGGTTGAAGACTATGTAGGAGTGCGAATTCTTTTTGTTACCAAGCATAAAACCTTCATGTGCTTTCAGTGCAAATTTTGAAGTGTGATGCGGATCCTTGGTCCAGCACCTAGCACCAAATACTCTAAAGTAACTGACATTTGGCTTCTTACCAGTTAGTAGCTCATATGATGTCTTCTTTAGAAGCTTGTGAAGATAGACACGGTTGATGATGTGGCATGCAGTATCCATGGCTTCAGGCCAGAACTTCCTTGGTGTCCTGTATTCCTCAAGCATCGTCCGAGCCATCTCAATGAGTGTTCTGTTCTTGCGCTCCACAATGCCATTCTGCTGAGGTGTGTATGGAGGTGGGAACTCATGAGTGATGCCCAATGTATCAAGATAAATGTCGAGGCCGGTGTTCTTGAACTCTGTGCCGTTATCACTTCTGATGTGCTTGATCTTGATTCCATAGTTCGTCATGGCACGATTGGCAAATCGTCTGAAGACATCCTGCACTTCAGTCTTGTAGAGAATTATATGCACCCAGGTATATCTTGAGTAATCATCAACAATGAGGAAACCATGGAGGCAAGCAGTGGTAGTAAGAGTAGAGTAGTGAGTAGGACCAAATAAGTCCATGTGAAGCACCTCGAAGGGACGTGATGTCGTCATGATTGTCTTTGAGGGATGCTTGGCCCTCGTCATCTTCCCAGCTTTGCAGGCACCACACAGATGATCCTTCTTGAACTTGACGCCCTCGATGCCTACGACATGTTTCTTCTTTGCGAGTGTGTACAAGTTCGTCATGCCAGCATGCCCTAGCTTCCGATGCCAGAGCTAGCATTCAGACGCCTTTGCTAGAAGACATACGACCAACTGTGGTCTTGCTGAGAAATTTACCATGTACAAATCGTCCTTTCGATATCCTTCAAAGACTAGAGATTTGTCAGATTCCATAAGCACAAGGCAACGATATTTGCCAAACATCACTACCATATTCAAGTCACAAATCATTGAGACAGACATTAAGTTGAAACCAAGGAATTCAACAAGCATCACTTTATCCATGTGCTGATCCTTTGAGATTGCAACTCTACCTAGACCCAATACCTTGCTTTTACCAGTGTCAGCAAATGTGATGTGACTCTTGTCAGATGGACGTAAGGTTGAGCCCATGAGAATACTTCGATCACCAGTCATGTGGTTAGTGCATCCACTATCCATAATCCATTCAGAAGCCTTTGGTATCGTACCCTACAATGCAATTAGGGGGATAGGCTTCACCAAGGGAAATGTGAAGCATAAACATTTTACGAACAAGCATATTATCAAAGTTCAGATCCTGGTTAGGGCAGGTCGAATGATTGTCAAGAAAACCAGGAACAAAATACATAGTAAGACCATTTGGGCATTTTATCTTGTGCCCCACAAGATGTTTTAGGTCCCCAGGATAAGCATCAGACGCCTTTGATTTTCGGCTGGAGACCTTTCCCTGCAAAAGAGAGTTAATTCTTCTTAACCACCCACATCTTTAGGGGTGGCTTAGAAGCAATGAGTCTAAGTGCAGCATCTGAGAACTTTGGCTTTGGAACCCTAGCAGATAGCCTCGCAGGAGGTGAATAATACTCATAAGAATAAGCAGAGTAGTTCTTGGTCTTATGAACATGGCAGTTTGATGAAACACGCTCATATTCATAGGCCTGGGTATGGTTTCCTTGAAGATTTTCAAGACAACTCTTGGGCACCCAGATCTTCTTCAAAGGTGGTCCATTCCTGTAGTTAGTACCAATATACCTGGCAAACACTTCATCATTCTGATTCTTAAACAGTTTATAGTTTGCATCAAAGGATTCATCAATGATAATCGGTTTAGCACAAGTGAAGCCAGATAAGGTAGATGGATCCACTAAAGATCCCTTTGTAGCAACCCATGTGGTTTTGGGGTACTGCTCTGGATTCCAGTAAGAACCATCAACATTCATTTTCCTCTCGAACCCTACACCCTCTTTCCTAGGGTTTCGGTTCAGAATCTGTTTCTTGAGGACATCACATAGTGTCTGATGCCCTTTGAGACTTTTGTACATTCCTGTCTCAAGCAATGTCTTCAACCTGGCATTCTCATCAGCAATAGTAGTGGTACCCTCAGCAGAGGGGTTAGTTACCACATCAGCAGTTGAAGATATTGCAACAGTAGTAGCAGTAGAACATCCAACAACAGAAGCAACATTATCATGCTCAAGACATTTTAGACATGGTGGTTCAAATCCTTCTTGAGTGAAACTGATCTGTTGAGCGCGGAGTGACTCGTTCTCCTTTTGAAGATCTTCATGAGCCGATCTCAAGTTCTCAAGCTCTTGCTTCCTTTGAAGATAATCATAGGAGAGATTTTCTTGAGTAGTTGAGGGCGTTTCATGACGACTTTCAAGTTCTTCGTACTTAACATGAAGATTTTTGATGTATTCAATTAAGGACTAAGATCGGGTCATTTTCGCGTCCAACTGGTCATCGCTTTTGTCTAAAAGTTTTTGAATATGTTCCATGGCATTCTGTTGTTCAGTTGCAATTTTAGCAAGTGTTCTATAGCTAGGTTTAGATTCACATTCAGAGTCATCTTCACTTGATGTTTGAAAGTAAGCATCGCATGAGTTTACCTTGCCACCGCGTGCCATGAAGCATTAGGTGGGTGCAGAGTCATCCTCATCATTAGCATCAGCATTGGTGACGAGGCCATTGTCTTCAGTGTTGAAGATGGACTTGGTGACGTATGCTGAAGCTAGAGCCAGGCTTGCCACGCCTGAATCAGATTCCTCTTCAGACTCCACCTCCACCTCCTCAGATGCAGACTCCTCCTTTGAATCCATCTCCTTGCCAACAAACGCACGAGCCTTACTGGATGAGCTCTTCTTGTGTGATTAAGACTTTGACGAAGACTTGGAAGAAGACTTTGAGGATTTCTTCTTCTTCTTGTCATAAGAATCATATTCCTTGCTCTTCTTCTTCTTCTTCTTCTTATTCTTCTTCTTCTTCTTATTCATCTTCCTCTTCTTCTTGTTCTGATTGTCCCATTGAGGACATTCAGAGATGTAGTGATCAGGTTTCTTGCACTTGTGGCACATTCTATTCTTCTAGTCACGGGAGGAAGCTTCATCATTTCTTGAGCTGGATCTTGAAGACTGTCTGGATCCTTTCTTCCTGGTGAACCTATGGAACTTCTTCACTAGCATGGCAAGTTCCTTTCCAATGTCTTCAGGATCCTCAGAACTGTAGTCAGATTCTTCTTCAGACGAGGAAACAACCTTTGCCATCAAAGTACGAGTTCGGCCATATTTGGGACCATAGATATCTCTTTTCTCCGATAACGGGAACTCATGTGTGTTGAGCCTCTGAAGTATGTCAGACAGATTGAGAGTCTTGAAGTAAGGGCGTTCTTGAATCATCAGGGCCAGGGTGTTAAATGAGTTGTCTAGTGATCTCAAGAGTGTCTTCACAATTTCATGCTTGGTGATCTCAGTGGCGCCGAGTGCATGAAGCTCATTTGTGATGTCATTGAGGCGATCAAACGTTGGCTGAACATTCTCATTGTCATTTCTCTTGAAGCGGTTGAAGAGGTTGCGAAGAACACTGATCCTTGAGTCTCTTTGGGTTGAGACACCTTTGTTGACCTTGGAGAGCCAGTCCTAGACTAGCTTCAGAGTTTCCAGGGCACTCACACGACCATACTGTCCTTTGGTCAGATGACCACAGATGATGTTCTTGGCAGTAGAATCCAGTGGAATGAACTTCTTGACATCAGCAGGGGTGACACCTTCACCGGCCTTGGGAATGCCGTTCTAGATGACATACCAGAGGTCGACATCAATGGCTTCAAGATGCATGTGCATCTTATTCTTCCAGTAGGGGTAATCAGTGCCATCGAAGACAGGGCACGCAGCGGAGACTTTGATTATCCCTGTAGTCGACATAGCTAAAATCCAGGTGGTTAAACCGAATCACACAAAACAAGGGAGCATCTTGCTCTGATACCAATTAAAAGTGCTAGTTATCGACTAGAGAGGGGGTGAATAGGCAATTTTTATGAAAGTCTTCAAAACACAGGGGCTTTGAAGACAAACAGTAGAAATGAACCTATTGATATGTAGCGGAAGGTAGACTACACTAGACAAGCCATAGTCAAGTAAGCAATGAAGTGAAAGCACGAAGAATATCAGCAGCTAGGTAGTATGGATCAGGATGGAAGCCAAACAACAACAGTCTTCACACAACGAAGTCAATCAAATCATGCAAGAAGGCAATGACTTCACGAAGACAAACTGTAAGTAAAGAAAGGTAAAGGATAGAACCAGTTGCTTGGTGAGGACAAGGATTTGTTGGACCAGTCCAGTTGCTGTGACAACTATACGTCTGGTTAGGGAGGATGAGATTCAACTCAGAAGACCGCGTCTTCACCTTATTCCCCTTGAGCTAAGGACACACAGTCCTCGCCCAATCACTCTGGTAAGTCTTCAAGGTAGACTTCCAGACCTTCACAGACTTCGTTCACCGGCAATCCACAATGACTCTTGGATGCTCAGAACACGATGCCTAACCGGCTGGAGGATTCACAATCCGCAAGTGTAACAAGTCTTCAGATCACACAGACAGAAAGACTTTAGTGATGCCTAACACTCTTTGGCTCTGGGTGTTAAGGGCTTTGTCTTCGCAAGGATTTCTCTCTCAAATGCTTCGGAGGTGGGTTGCTCTCAAACGACAAAAGCCATGCACTAACTCTGAGCAACCATCAATTTATGGTGTAGGGTGTAACGCCCCAGACACACCCGCCGGTGGTTGTTACTCCTGGCGGGACCTAGACTGGCCCCACAGATCAATACTAGTCTTTTTTGCGCACTTTGTCCTCACTCGTGCGCACCCGGGAGCAACTTCCCTCTGAATGGGCTTCCAGAAAAGAAGGAATTCCTTATTGATATGAGTAGTCTATCATCCCTATTAAGCCAGGCTATCACATACACCCCCACTCAGAGGAATCGACATCCTCGTCGGGCCACAGAAACGTTCCCTCTTGGCACATACGTGTGTGCATCCAGTCCGGTACATGTACCATGCCATGTGCCACGACGGGTCACAAACGTCATGAATAACATGATTGTGCACCTGTCAGCAAACATCCGTGTAACCGCGAGGGTCGGCTCTGATACCAACTTGTAATGCCCCGGACACACCCGCCGGTGGTTGTTACTCCTGGCGGGACCTAGACTGGCCCCACAGATCAATACTAGTTTTTTTGCGCACTTTGTCCTCACTCGTGCGCACCCGGAAGAAACTTCCCAGTTGGTCACCCATCCTAAAATTACTCCAAGCTGAGCACGCTTAATTTGGAGTTCTGTCCGAATGGGCTTCCAGAAAAGAAGGAATTCCTTATTGATATTAGTAGTCTATCATCCCTATTAAGCTAGGCTATCACATAGGGGGTGGGCTATTTATAGCCAGGAGGCAACCCGACCTGATTTGTCCAAAATGACCCTAGGTCACTAAGGAACTGACACATGTCCAATGGTCAGATTTCAAACACACACGGCAGCTTGACTTGGGCTACAAGTAGAGCCGACTCATCCAGCTCTGGATAAGATTTGCTCTCATTGTCTTCGCTCGAAGACATAGGATTTGGTTGAGCATCACTTCAGTCACTCTGACTTTGTTCACTTGGACCCCACTTAACAGTACGGTGCTTCCTATGACTCAACAAAGAAGAAAAGGAAACTACGAAACAACTATGTCTTCGCACTTCATAGTCTTCATGCGATGTCTTCTCGTGTCATAGTCTTCAATGTAAATCTCTTCATAGACCACCAATGTGTTCAATGTCTTCATACATTTTTAGGGGTCATCTTTGGTAGGTAAACCGAATCAACGTGGGACTACTACCTGTGTTATCCTGTAATTCTCACAAACACATTAGTCCCTCAACCAAGTTTGTCGTCAATACTCCAAACCAACTAGGGGTAGCAGTAGATGCACTTACACTCAAGCTTACCATTGAGGAATGCACTTTTCACATCCATTTGATATAAGATGATATTGCGATGCTTAGCATAAGCAAGTAATATGCGAATAGCCTAAAGTCTAGCAACAGGTGCAAAAGTTTCATCGAAATCAATTCCTTCAACTTGTGTGTAGCCTTGAGCTACCAGCCATGCCTTATTCCTCACCACAAGGCCATTTTCATCTTGCTTGTTGCGGTAGATCCATTTGGTGCCGATGATATTGTGCTTGCGTGGGTCTGGTCGCTTGACAAGTTCCCACATTGTTGAGCTCGAACTGATGTAATTCCTCTTGCATTGCTTGAATCCACTCAGGCTCCAGAAATGCTCCATCTACCTTAGTGGGCTCGTGATAGAGACAAAAGCAAAGCGCCCACAAAAGTTAGACAAATGTGAAGCCTTTGAGCGTGTGAGAGGACCTGGTGCGTTGATGTCGCCGATAATTTTCTCAATCTGCACTTCATTTGCGACGCGAGGATGTGCTGGTTGACGATGAGGAATTTGCTCGGCATTTTCTTCAGAGCCATTTTCTTCAGGTGCACCAGCATGATGTTCTTCATGATCAGGAATGACTTCTTCAGCAGATTCTTCAGTAGGAATGACATCCCCAGTAGCCTTGAACTTTATGGTTTCCTTAGGTGATTTTTCATCTAGCACAGGAGGTAGGTGCTCTCTTTGCGAGCCATTAGTTTCATCGAACCACACATCTACAGTTTCAACAACCTTGTGGTGATAGGTGTTGAAGACTTTGTGGTGTGAGAGTCCTTTCCATAACCAAGCATAAAACCTTCATGTGCTTTCGATGCAAATTTAGAACTGTGATGAGGATCTCTAATCCAACATTTAGCACCGAAGACTTTGAAATAACTCACATTGGGCTTCTTGTCAGTGAGGAGTTCATATGAGGTCTTTCTGAAGAATTTGTGAAGATATACCCTATTAATGATGTGGCATGCAGTATCAATTGCCCCAAGCCAGAAGCGAGGAGGCATCTTGTACTCATCAAGTATAGTGCGAGCCATCTCAACAAGAGTCCGATTCTTGAGCTCCACGATGCCATTCTGCTGAGGAGTATAAGGAGAAGATAACTCATGAGTAAGACCAAGTTCATCAAGATAGTCATCAAGACCAGTATTCTTGAACTCAGTTCCATTGTCACTTCTGATGTGCTTGATCTTCACACCAAAGTTGGTTGAAGCCCTTGAGGAAAATCGTTTGAAGACTTCCTGCACTTCAGTTTTGTAAGTGATGATATGCACCCATGTGTAACGAGAATAGTCATCAACTATGACGAAGCCATATAAACATGCAGAATTAGTAAATGTAGCATAGTGAGTAGGGCCAAAGAGATCCATGTGAAGCCATTCAAATGGACGAGTGGTAATCATGATGGTCTTTGAGGGATGCTTGGCCTTGGTCATCTTTCGAGCTTCATAAGCTCCACACAGATGGTCCTTGAGGAATTTGACACCCTCAATGCCAATGACATGCTTCTTCTTCGCGAGCGTGTGCAAATTCCTCATGCCAGCATGACCAAGTCATCGATGCCATAGCCAGCCTTATAAAGCTTTTGCAAGTAGACATGTAGCAGGTTGTGGTCCTATAGAGAAATCAACAATATACAAATGTCCTCTCCTAAAGCCTTCGAAGACTTTGGAATTGTCAGCTTCCATGATCACAACACAACGATACTTGCCAAAGACAACAACCATATCAAGATCACAAAGCATTGAGACAGACATGGGGTTGAACCCTAAGGACTCGACAAGCATGACTTTGTCCATGTGTCGATCCTTTGAGATTGCAACCTTACCTAGACCCAATACCTTGCTTTTGCCTTTGTCAGCATAGGTGATATGCTTCAGATGTGATGGAGTTAAAGCAGTGTCCATCAATAAGTTCCTGTCACTAGTCATGTGATTTGTACATCCACTGTCGAGGACCCATTCAGTGGCTTTGGGTTGATCATCCTGCAGATGAATTAGTGCAACTTACGAACTCATATACTTCATCAGTGAAAAGAATATGACACCAATTTCATCAGATCAATTTCATCAAGGAAGAGAACAGGTAAAACAGTATGAAGACGAGAGAAATGAAAGTTCATTTCTTCACGATTAGCTTGCGTCCTTTCAAGCATCTTCAGGTCTCCAGCAAATTCTTCAAACGTTTAAGTTCATCTGGAGACCTGACCCTGCATAAGAGATTAGTTCTTTTTCTTCACCATCCACATCTGGAGGGGTGGCAAAGAGTTTGTCATTCCGCGAGCTCCATGAGAGAAAGGTGGCATTGAGGCCAATCCACTTTGTTTCACATAAGAGGGGTTAGAGTAAGGATATGAATAAGCAGAGAAATTCTTCGAGGACTTATGAACATAAAGATTTGAAGAATAACGCACATATTCATAGCCCTTGGTCTTTCCATGCCAAACAGAAGTGTTAGCACGATGATGTTCATATGAGTACTTTGATCCATATGAGGAATTTGATCCATATGAGGACTTGGATCCATATGAAGAATTTGATCTGGGGTTCCTATTCTTCACAGGTGGTGTCATGATGACATTCACCTGAAGACTTTCAAGGCACCTTTTGGGAACCCATATTTTCTTCATAGGGGGGCCGTTCCTGCAGTTAGTGCCAACATATCTAGCAAATGCTTCACCATTCTAATTTTTGAACAGTTTGTAATTGGAGTCAAATGACTCATCAGAAGAATATGAAGATTCACATGTAAAGCTAGATAAGGTAGATGTATCCACTAAAGGTCCCTTTGCTGCAACCCATGAGGTTTTGGGATACTGCTCTGGTTTCTATTAGGTCCCATCAGCATTGAGTTTCCTCTCAAAGGCAATACCCTCTTTCCTAGGGTTCCTGTTGAGGATTTACTTTTTAAGCACATCACAAAGTGCCTGATGCCCTTTGAGGCTTTTGTACATGCCTGTCACATACAATTCTTCAGCCCTGCATGGTCAGTGATACTAGCAGCATCCTCAGATGAGGAATTAGTGATAGCGGAGACAATTGAAGAATTTGCAGCAATAGAAGCATTTGAACTTTCAGGTGAAGAATTAGCATATTCACGTTCAATGCATTTCAATCATGGTGGCATGAATTCAACTTGAGCGGAACTGATCTGTTGAGCAAGCAATGAATCGTGTTCCTTCTGAAGATCTTCATAAGTCACCCTTAGCTGCTCAAGATCTTGCTTTTTTTGATCAAATTCATAAGAAAGCTTCTCATGATCAGATAAGAGAGTGTTATGATGACTCTGAAGATTATCAAACTTAGTCTGAAGTCTTTGAAGATTTTTAGTCAAAGTTTTAGTACGATGCATTTCTTCACCCAACATATCATCGCTTTCGTCTAGCATATTTTGAACCTTTTCAAGAGCCTTTTGATGTTTCACAGCAATCTTAGCAAGTTTAGAATAGCTAGGCTTGAGGTTTTCATCAGATTCATCCTCACTTGATTCAGAGGAGGGATGTTTGAGTACCTTTGCACCTTTTACCATGAAGAAATAGGTGGGAGCATAGTCATCATCGCCATTGTCAGCAGTGTTGGGGAGGTCATTTTCCTCAGAGTTGAAGATGGACTTGCTAACAAACGCAGTAGCGAGGGCTAGGCTCACCACACCAGAGTCTGACTCCTCAGATGCCTCCTCTTCCTCATTTTCCTCAGATTCAGCCTCAGAGTCCATTTCCTTGCCAATGAATGCCCGAGACTTCTTGGAGCTGCTCTTCTTGTGAGATGAAGACCTTGAAGGTTTTGATGAAGAGGACTTTGAAGATTTCTTCTTCTTCTTTGAATCATCAGAACTGTAGTCCTTGTAATTCTTATTCTTTGATTCCTTTTCCCACTGAGGACAATCTTGAATGTAGTGACCGAGTTTCTTGCATTTGTGGTAAAGTCTCTTCTTGTAATCACGGGATGAGGAATCTGATCTTATGTCATCACTTCTTGAGGATTTTCCAAAGCAACCACGTCTTGAGAACTTTTGAAATTTCCTCACGAGCATTGCTAGCTCCTGGCTTAGTTCTTCAGGATCACCAAGGCTGTTACCAGAATCCTCACCTTCAGATTTAGACACTGCCTTGGCCTTCAGAGCTCGTGATCTGCCATAGCTCGGTCCATAGAGATTTCTCTTCTCAGCAAGTTGGAACTCACGAGTATTTAGCCTCTCAAGGATATCAGCGGGATCAAGTGACTTGTAGTCTCCACGTTCTTGTATCATCAGTGCAAGGGTGTCAAATGAGGAATCAAGCGATCAAAGCAATTTCTTCACCACCTCATGGTCGGTGATGTCAGTGGCACCAAGTGCTTGAAGCTCATTTGAAATGTCAGTGAGGCAATAGAAGGTTTGCTGAACATTTTCATTGTCGAGTATTTTGAAGCGGTTGAAGAGATTGCGAAGAACGTCAACTCAAGAGTCACGCTGTGTTGAGACTCCTTCATTGACCTTGGACAGCCTATCCCAGATAAGCTTTGCTGTCTCCAAACCACTCACTCTGCCATACTGCCCTTTGCTCAGATGGCCACATATGATGTTCTTCGCTTGAGAGTCGAGTTGCTTGAATCTCTTCACATCAGCAGCGTTTGGTAGGAGTGACAGAGGGAACGCCATTTTCCACAACGTACTAGAGATCGTTATCAATTGCCTCAAGATGCATTCGCATCTTATTCTTCTAGTAGGGGTAGACCGTCCCATCGAAGGTAGGACACCCAGCAGAGACCTTGATCATACCTGTGGTCGACATAACTAAAACTCCAGGCGGTTAAACCAAAATCACACAGAACAAGGGAGTATCTTGCTATGATACCCATTGAAAGTGCGTTAAGTCGACTAGAGGGGGGTGAATAGGCGAGTTTTACAAATTCGTCACTGAGGAATTCCAGGGTAAAGAAATTCCTAAGTCGCGAACGACTAGCAGCGGAATAAGTACTCAGGTGTAAACATAACAGAACAAAAGCACAGTCATCATGATGAAATGAAAACAAGCATGGAGTACAGAAAGCATAAACATGGGATAAGCAGGCTGAAGACAAACTGACTGAAGAAATTGAACTGAGGAAATTGAGAAAGTCTTTAGTCAAAGTCTTCAAACAGTAGCGATCATGTACACAACACAGTAATGAGGAAATGAAAGGGTTGAGGAAATAGAACCAGTTAGCTCGGTGAAGACAATGATTTGGTAGACCAGTTCCAACTGTTGTGACAGTTGTACGTCTAGTTGGAGCGGCTAGGTATTTAAATCTGAGGACACACAGTCCCGGACACACAGTCCTCACCGTATTCTCCTTGAGCTAAGGTCACACGGACCTCGCCCATTCACTCGTGGTAAGTCTTCAGGTGACTTCCAAACCTTCACAAACTTGGTCACCCGGCGATCCACAATTTCCTCTTGGATGATCTAGGCCATGACGCCTAACCGTCTGGAGGATACACATTCCTCAAAGGTAACAAGCGTTGGTTCCACGCAGGAACAATCTCTTCAGTGATGCTCAATCACTTTGTGTTTGTAGGTATTTGGTTTGGGGTTTTGGGTTTTTCCTCACTTGATGACTTTCACTCAAAGTCCTCGGAGGATGGGATGCTCTCAATGACAAGTGTCAGTTTCTCACAGAGCAGCCAACCAACTAGTGGTTGTAGGGAGCAGCTATTTATAGCCTAGGGAGCAGCCCGACATGATAAGACATAAATACCCTTCAATGATATGACCGTTAGGTGGATAAGATATTTTGGGGCACCTGGCACATAGCACAACAACGGTCGAAAAATTGAGGTTCAAATTCCTCAGGACTATCATGTTCCTCACTTGCAGGCAATCCGCACTAGCGAATTCCTAACTCCCCAGTCAGGACAAATTCCTAACTCCTCAGTTAGGACAAATTCCTCAGAGACAAGAACTTCGTCTCAGTTACTGAAGAAATTGACTGAACTGTATGAG
This sequence comes from Triticum dicoccoides, assembly GCF_002162155.2. NCBI lineage: Eukaryota > Viridiplantae > Streptophyta > Magnoliopsida > Poales > Poaceae > Triticum > Triticum dicoccoides. Next base: position 443,005,068 of record NC_041380.1, on the reverse strand, counting down.
ATTTCCAGTGGCTTCACTCAAAGGGACTGCTAGGTGTAGGATTTTGATTTGAGCATCACATGGAAACTTTTCCTTAGTTTTACCTCGACCCCCTTTAACAGTACGGTGTTTCCTATGACTCAAGAAAGAGAAAATGAAACTACGAAAAGAAAAGTCTTCATGCTTCATGTTCCTCGCATCAATACCAAGTCTTCAGGATCACACCAATTTCTTCACTTTCAAAGTCTTCAGAAGACCAAAGTCTTCAATTGAAGACATTCATTTTTAGGGGTCGACTTTTGATACGTCTCCAACGTATCTATAATTTTTGATTGTTCCATGCTATTATATTATCTTCTTTGGATGTTTAATGGGCTTTAAGATACCTTTTTATATTATTTTTGGGACTAACCTATTAACTGAAAGCCCAGTGCAAATTGCTGTTTTTTTGCCTATTTCAGTGTTTCACAGAAAAGGAATATCAAACGGAATAAAACCTGCGCGAGGATCATTTTTGGAACAAACACAATCTAGGAGACTTGGAGTGGACGTCAAGGAAGCAGCGAGGAAGCCACGAGGCACGAGGGCGCGCCCTAGGGGGGTGGGCGCACCCCCACCCTCGTGGGCCCCTCGCAGCTCCACCGACCTATTTCTTTCGCCTATATATAGTCTTATACCCTAAAACCTTTGGGGAGAGCCAGGGAACACCTTTTCCATTGCTGCAACCTTCTGTACCCGTTAGATCCCATCTTGGGGCCTTTTCCGGTGATCTACCGGATGGGGATTCACAGAGGGCTTCTACATCAACACCATAGCCTCTCCGATGATGTGTGAGTAGTTTACCACAGACCTTTGGGTCCATAGTTTTTATCTAGATGGCTTCTTCTCTCTCTTTGGATCTCAATACAAAGTTCTCCTCCATCTTCTTGGAGATCTATTTAATGTAACTCTTTTTGCGGTGTGTTTGCAAAGATCCGATGAATTGTGGGTTTATGAACTTGATTATCTATGAATATTATTTGTTTCTTCTTTGAATTCTTATATGCATGATTTGATATCTTTGCAAGTCTCTTCGAATTATCAGTTTGCTTTGGCCTACTAGATTGATCTTTATTGCGATGGGAGAAGTCCTTAGCTTTGGGTTCAATCTTACGGTGCTTGATCCCAGTGACAGAAAGGGAATCGACACGTATTGTATTGTTGCCATCGAGGATTAAAAATGGGGTTTATATCATATTACTTGAGTTTATCCCTCTACATCGTGTCATCTTGCCTAAAGCGTTACTCCGTTCTTATGAACTTAATACTCTAGATGCATGCTGGATAGCGGTCGATGTGTGGAGTAATAGTAGTAGATGCAGAATCATTTCGGTCCACTTGTCACGGACGTGATGCCTATATTCATGATCATTGTCTTAGATATCATCATAACTATGTGCTTTTCTATGAATTGCTCGGCAGTAATTTGTTCACCCACTGTGATACATGCTATCTTGAGAGAAACCTCTAGTGAAACCTATGGCCCCCGGGTCTACTTTACATCATATTAGTTTCCCGTCAACTAGCTATTTCTGTCGCCGTTTATTTTGCAATCTTTATTTTCCTGTCTATATCACAAAAATACCAAAAATATTTATCTTATTATCTCTATCAGATCTCACTCTCGTAAGTGACCGTGAAGGGATTGACAACCCCTTTATCACGGTGGTTGCAAGGTTCTTGATTATTTGTGCAGGTACTAGGGGATTTGCGTGTAGTCTCCTACTGGATTGATACCAGGGTTCTCAAAAACCGAGGGAAATACTTACGCTACTTTGCTGCATCACCCTTTCCTCTTCAAGGGAAAACCAACGCATGCTCAAGAGGTAGCAAGAAGGATTTCTGGCACCGCTGTCGGGGAGATCTACGCCAAGTCAATACATACCAAGTACCCATCACAAACTCTTATCCCTCGCATTACATTATTTGCCATTTGCCTCTCATTTTCCTCTCCCCGACTTTACCCTTGCCGTTTTCTTCTCCCCTCTTTCGTTTGTCCTTTTGTTTGCTCGTGTTACCATGTGCCTTCTTTTTTGCTTGCATCTTCGCTTGCTAAAAGTTTATGGATCCTCATCCACTTGCTAATCTCTTTAAGAGATCCAATTATGATGAACCTATTGCCAGTGAGTTGAGTGCACTAGATTATCTTTATGAGGTTTTGCTTGAAATTCGTGAATCAGAAAAGTGTGATGAATTACTTTGTGTAGCGATTGACGATAGGTCTTTGAATAAATAGCATGATTGCAATGATTTCATTATAAATTCTATTGATGTAAATTGTGCTAATAATATACAAAACCCTAATCTTGGGGAAGCTAGTTTTGCTATGTCCTCTACTTGTTCCAATGATCATGATTGGGGTGATTCTTCTTATGATCTTGAAAATTTATTTAAGCCCCATGACGAATATGAGATTGATAATAATGTTTGAAATAATATTGAAAGTGGGTTTGGAAGAGAGTTAACTTTAGATCCCACATATTTGGAGAATGTTCAATCTTATGAAGTTTTTGATAAAAGTGGGTTTGGAGAGGTCATGACTTTAGTTAATGTTAATCCCACTATTTTGGAAGAGTGTCAACTTTGCATACATGTGGATCTTGTTAAGAATATGTTTTGTGATATCTATATTGTTGAATTTGCGCATGATCCTACATGTAATTATTATGAGAGAGGAGAATATGGTTGTAGAAATTTTCATGTTACTAAATTACCTCTCGTCATGTTGAGATTGCTATTGTTTCTTCTTTCTTCCATGCATATGCTAGTTTTTGCTTGTCTTGATAATTTGTTTACTTATAAAATGCCTATGCATAAGAAGTATGTTAGAATTAGATGTGTTTTTCATGTGTTTTATGATGCTTCCTTTGTGTTTCAATTGCTATCTTTCATGTGAGCATCATTAAAATTATATATGCCTAGCTAAAAGGCTTTAAACGATAGCGCTTGTTGGGAGGCAACCCAATTTTATTTTGTTCCTCGCTTTTTGTTCCTGTTAAGTAATAAATAAATCATCTATCCTCGGTTATGATTGTGTTTTTTATGTTTTAATTAGTGTTTGTGCCAAGTAAAGCCTTTGGGATCTTCTTGGATGATTGTTATTTGATCTTACTGAAAAAACAAAAAGTATGCGCTCACGATAATAATTTTCATTTTTAATCAGAGAGCGATAAAATACTTATTCCAACTGCAGTAGATCAATATAAAAATTATTTAGGTCCTCCTAATTTGGTAAAAAAATTGGAGTTACAGAAGTAATCGAAACCTACAGATTAATACAGACTGTTCTATTTTTGACAGATTCTGTTTTTCGTGTGTTGTTTCCTTATTTTCATGAATCTATGGCTAGTATCGGGGGGTATGAACCATAGAGAAGTTGTAATACAGTAGTTTTAACACCTATATAAATAAAGAATGAGTTCATTACAGTACCTTAAAGTGGTGATTTGTTTTCTTATACTAACGGAGCTCATGAGATTTTCTGTTGAGTTTTGTGTTGTGAAGTTTTCAAGTTTTTTGGTAAAGATTTGATGAATTTTGGAACAAGGAGTGGCAAGAGCCTAAGCTTGGGGATGACCAAGGCACCCCAAGGTAAAATCCAAGGACAAACAAAAGCCTAAGCTTGGGGATGCCCCGGAAGGCATCCCCTCTTTCATCTTCGTCTATCGGTAACTTTACTTGAGGCTATATTTTTATTCACCACATGATATGTGTTTTGCTTGGAGCATCTTGTATGATTTGAGTCTTTGCGTTTTATTTTACTACAATCATCCTTGCTGTACACACCTTTTGGGAGAGACAGACATGAATCAGAATTTATTAGAATACTCTATGTGCTTCACTTATATCTTTTGGGCTAGATAATTTTGCTCTAGTGCTTCACTTATATTTTTTAGAGCATGGTGGTGGTTTTATTTTGTAGAAATTGTTGATCTCTCATGCTTCACTTATATTATTTTGAGAGTCTTTTATAATAGCATGGCAATTTGCTTTGGTTATGAAATTAGTCCTAATATGATAGGCATTCAAGATGGGTATGACAAAAAACTTCCATATAAAGTGCATTGAATACTATGAGAAGTTTGATTCTTTATGATTGTTTTGAGATATGAAGATGGTGATATTAGAGTCATGCTAGTTGTGTAGTTGTGAATTTGAGAGATACTTGTGTTAAAGATTGTGATTCCCGTAGCATGCATGTATGGTGAACCCTTATGTGATGAAGTCGGAGCATGATTTTTTTAATTGTCTTCCTTATGAGTGGTGGTCGGGGACGAGCGATGGTCTTTTCCTACAAATCTATACCCCTAGGAGCATGCGCATAATACTTTGTTTCGATAACTAATACATTTTTGCAATAATTATGTGAGTTCTTTACGACTAATGTTGAGTCCATGGATTATACGCACTCTCACTCTTCCACCATTGCTAGACTGTTTAGTACAGCGCAACTCTCGCCGGTACCATAAACCCACCATTTCCCTTCCTCAAAACAGCCACCATGCCTACCTATTATGGCATTTCCATAGCCATTCCGAGATATATTGCCATGCAACTTTCCACCGTTTCGTTTATTATGACACGCTCCATCATTGTCATATTGCTTTGCATGATCATGTAGTTCACATCGTATTTGTGGCAAAGCCACCATTCATAATTTTCCATACATGTCACTCTTGATTCATTGCATATCCCGGTACACCGCCGGAGGCATTCATGTAGAGTCATATTTTGTTCTAAGTATCGAGTTGTAATTCTTGAGTTGCAAGTAAATAAAAGTTTGATGATCATCATTATTAGAGCATTGTCCCAGTGAGGAAAGGATGATGGAGACTATGATTCCCCCACAAGTCGGGATGAGACTCCGGACAAAAAATAAAGAAAGAAAGAAAAGAAAAGGAAAGGAAAAGAGGCCATAAAAAGAGAAAAGGCCCAAATAAAAAATATAAAAATGAGAGAAAAAGAGAGAAGGGGCAATGCTACTATCCTTTTTCCACACTTGTGCTTCGAAGTAGCACAATGATCTTCATGGTAGAGAGTCTCTTATGTTGTCACTTTCATATACTAGTGAGAATTTTTTATTATAGAACTTGGCTTATATATTCCAATGATGGGCTTCCTCAAAATGCCCTAGGTCTTCATGAGCAAGCAAGTTGGATGCACACCCACTTAGTTTCTTTTGTTGAGCTTTCATACATTTATAGCTCTAGTGCATCCGTTGCATGGCAATCCCTACTCACTCACATCAATATCTATTGATGGGCATCTCCATAGCCCGTTGATACGCCTAGTTGATGTGAGACTATCTTCTCCATTTTGTCTTCTCCACAACCACCATTCTATTCCACCTATAGTGCTATATCCTGGCTCACGCTCATGTATTGCATGAAGATTGAAAAAGTTTGAGAACATCAAAAGTATGAAACAATTGCTTGGCTTGTCATCAGGGTTGTGCATGATTTAAATATTTTGTTTGATGAAGATAGAGCATAGCTAGACTATATGATTTTGTAGGGATAGCATTCTTTGGCCATGTTATTTTGAGAAGACATAATTGCTTGGTTAGTATGCTTGAAGTATTATTGATTTTATGTCAATATTAAACTTTTGTCTTGAATCTTTTGGATCTGAACATTCATGCCACAATAAAGAGAAATACATTGAAAATTATGTTAGGGAGCATTCCACATCAAAAATTCTGTTTTTATCATTTACCTACTCGAGGGCGAGCAGGAATTAAGCTTGGGGATGCGTGATACGTCTCCAACATATCTATAATTTTTGATTGTTCCATGCTATTATATTATCTGTTTTGGATGTTTAATGGGCTTTAATATACCTTTTTATATTATTTTTGGGACTAACCTATTAGCTGAAAGCCTAGTGCAAATTGCTGTTTTTTTTGCCTATTTCGGTGTTTCGCAGAAAAGGAATATCAAATGGAATCCAAACGAAATAAAACCTCCACGAGGATCATTTTTGGAACAAACTCAATCCAGGAGACTTGGAGTGGACATCAAGGAAGCAGCGAGGAAGCCATGAGGCAGGAGGGCGCGCCCCCACCCTCGTGGGCCCCTCGCAGCTCCACCGACCTATTTCTTTCGCCTATATATACTCTTATACCCTAAAACCTTCGGGGAGAGCCACAGAACACCTTTTCCACCGCCGCAACCTTATGTACACATGAGATCCCATCTTGGGGCCTTTTCTGGCAATCTGCTAGAGGGGGATTCGATCACAGAGGGCTTCTAGATCAACAGCATAGCCTCTCCGATGATGTGTGAGTAGTTTACCACAGACCTTTGGGTCCATAGTTATTAGCTAGATGGCTTCTTCTCTCTCTTTGGATCTCGGTACAAAGTTCTCCTCGATCTTTTTGGAGATCTATTTGATGTAACTCTTTTTGCGGTGTGTTTGCCGAGATCCGATGAATTGTGGGTTTATGAACTTGATTATCTATGCATATTATTTGATTCTTCTCTAAATTCCTATATGTATGATTTGATATCTTTGCAAGTCTCTTCGAATTATAAGTTTGGTTTGGCCTACTAGATTGATCTTTCTTGCAATTGGATAAGTGCTTAGCTTTGGGTTCAATCTTACGGTGCTCGATCCTAGTGATAGAAAGGGAACTGACACGTATTGTATTGTTGCCATCGAGGATAAAAAGATGGGGTTTATATCATATTGCTTGAGTTTATCCCTCTACATCATGTCATGTTTCCTAAAGCGTTACTCCGTTCTTATGAACTTAATACTCTAGATAAATGCTGGATAGCGGTCGATGTGTGGAGTAAAAGTAGTAGATGCAGAATCGTTCCGGTCTACTTGTCACGGACGTGATGCCTATATTCATGATCATTGCTTTAGATATCATCATAACTATGCGCTTTTCGATCAATTGCTCGGCAGTAATTTGTTCACCCACCGTAATACATGCTATCTTGAGAGAAGCCACTAGTGAAACCTATGGTCCCCGGGTCTACTTTACATCATATTAGTTTCCCGTCAACTAGCTATTTCTGTCGCCGTTTATTTTGCAATCTTTATTTTCCAATCTATATCACAAAAATACCAAAAATATTTATCTTATTATCTCTATCAGATCTCACTCTTGTAAGTGACCCTGAAGGGATTGACAACCCCTTTATCGCGTTGGTTGCGAGGTTCTTGTTTGTTTGTGCAGGTACTAGGGGATTTGCGTGTAGTCTCCTACTGGATTGATACCTTGGTTCTCAAAAACTGAGGGAAATACTTACGCTACTTTGCTGCATCACCCTTTCCTCTTCAAGGGAAAACCAAGGCATGCTCAAGAGGTAGCTACTTTCCCTCTAAATATAAAACTCCTCATAGACTTATAGACCCGTGTACACTCACAAACACATTAGTCCCTTAACCTATAAGTCTTCAATACACCAAAATCACTAAGGGTCACTAGATGCACCTACAGTCCCTCGAACTCTTGATCCAGCAGAGGGTCGAGGGAGAGTTCCGTCAACACGACGGTGTGGTGATGGTAATGGTGATCTGATCCATGCACGGCTTCGCCTAAGCACTATGACTCTATGACCGGAGGAGTAAACTATGGAGGGGGGCACCGCACATGGCTAAGAGAACTATTGGTGTGCCTTTGGGGTGCCCCCGCCCCCATATATAAAGGAGGGGAGGAGGAGGAGGCCGGCCAGGGGGGTGCGCGCCATGGGAGGGGAGTCCTACTAGGAGTAGGATTCGCCCCCCCCCCTTTCCTTTCTTTCACCGGAGGAAAAGGAAGGAGAGGGAGAGGGAAAGGGGGCCACGCCCCTTCCTCCTTGTCCTATTCAGACTCCCTAGGAGGGGGCGTGTGCCACCCCTCCGCGGGCTTTCCTCTCTCTCCCTTAGGCCCATGTAGGCCCAACACTTCCCGGGGGGGTTCCGGTAACCCCTCGGTACTCCGGAAAAATACCCGAATCACTCGGAACCATTCTGATGCCCGAATACTACCTTCCAATATATGAATCTTTACCTCTAGACCATTTCGGACTCCTCGTCATGTCCGTGATCTCATTCGGGACTCCGAACAAACTTCGGTCACCAAAACACATAACTCATAATACAAATCGTCATTGAACATTAAGCGTGTGGGCCCTACGGGTTCGAGAACTATGTAGACATGACCGAGACACATCTCCGGTCAATAACCAATAGCGGAACCTGGATGCTCATATTGGTTACTACATATTCTACGAAGATCTTTATCGGCCTAACCGCAATAACAACATACATTATTCCCTTTGTTATCGATATGTTACTTGCCAGAGATTCGATCATCGGTATCATCATACCTAGTTCAATCTCGTTACTGGCAAGTCTCTTCACTCATTCCGTAATGCATCATCCTGTAACTAACTCATTAGTCACATTGCTGGCAAGGCTCATAGTGTTGTGCATTACCAAGAGGGCCCAGAGACACCTCTCTGATACTCGGAGTGACAAATCCTAGTCTCGATCTATGCCAACCCAACAAACACCTTCAGAGACACCTGTAGAGCATCTTTATAATCACCCAGTTACGTTGTGACATTTGATAGCACACAAGGTGTTCCTTGGTATTTGGGAGTTGCATAATCTCATACTCAGAGGAATATGTATAAGTCATGAAGAAAACAATAGCAATAAAAACTTAATGATCATTATGCTAAGCTAATGGATGAGTCTTGTCCATCACATCTTTCTCTAATGATGTGATCCCGTTCATCAAATGACAACACATGTATATGGTCAGGAAACTTAACCATGTTTGATTAACGAGCCAATCAAGTAGAGGCTTAGTAGGGACACCCTGTTTGTCTATGTATTCACACATGTACTAAGTTTCCGATTAATACAATTCTAGCATGAATAATAAACATTTATTATTATATAAGGAAATATAAATAACAACTTTATTATTGCCTCTAGGGCATATTTCCTTCAGTCAACCACTTGCACTAGAGTCAATAATCTAGATTTGCATAGTAATGATTCTAACACCCATGGAGTATTGGTGTTGATCATATTTTGCTCGTGGAAGAGGCTTAGTCAGCGGGTGTGCAACATTCAGATCCGTATGTATCTTGCAAATCTCTATGTCTCCCTCCTTGATTTGATCGCGGATGGAATTAAAGCATCCCTTGATGTGTTTGGTTCTCTTGTGAAATCTAGATTCCTTCGCCAAGGCAATTGCTATAGTATTGTCACAAAAGATTTTCATTGGACCCGATGCACTAGGTATTACACCTAGATTGGATATGAACTCCTTCATCCAAACTCCATCATTTGCTGCTTCCGAAGCATCTATGTACTCCGCTTCACACGTAGATCCCGCCACGACGCTCTGCTTGGAACTGCACCAACTTACAGCTCCACCATTCAAAATAAATACGTATCCGGTTTGCGACTTAGAGTCATCCGGATCGGTGTCAAAGCTTCCATCGACGTAACCATTTACAATAAGCTCTTTGTCACCTCCATAATCGAGAAACATATCCTTAGTCCTTTTCAGGTATTTCAGGATGTTCTTGACCGCTGTCCAGTGATCCACTCATGGATTACTTTGGTACCTCCCTGCTAAACTTATAGCAAGGCACACATCAGGTCTGGTGCACAACATTGCATACATGATAGAACCTATGGCTGAGGCATAGGGAACGACTTTCATTTTCTCTCTATCTTCTATAGTGGTCGAGCATTGAGTCTGACTCAACTTCACACCTTGCAACATGGGAAAGAACCCTTTATTTGACTGATTCATTTTGAACTTCTTCAAAACTTTATCAAGGTATGTGCTTTGTGAAAGTCCAATTAAGCATCTTGATCTATCTCTATAGATCTTGATGCCCAATATATAAGCAGCTTCACCGAGGTATTTCATTGAAAAAATCTTATTCAAGTACCTTTTATGCTATCCAGAAATTTTGTATTATTTCTAATCAACAATATGTCATCCACATATAATATTAGAAAGGCTACAGAGCTCCCACTCACTTTCTTGTAAATACAGGCTTCTCCAAAAGTCTATATAAAACCATATGCTTTGGTCACACTATCAAAGCATATATTCCAACTCCAAGAGGCTTGCACCAGTCCATAAATGGATCGCTGGATCTTGCACACTTTGTTAGCACCTTTAGAATCGACAAAACCTTCTGGTTGCATCATATACAACTCCTCTTTAAGAAATCCATTAAGGAATGCAATTTTGACATCCACTTGCCAAATTTCATAATCATAAAATGCGGTAATCGCTAGGGGTGAGAAGGTCTCATCGTAGTCAACTCCTTGAATTTGTCAAAAACCTTTCGCAGCAAGTCATGCTTTGTAGACAGTAACATTACGGTCAGCGTCAGTCTTCGTCTTGAAGATCCATTTATTCTCTATGGCTTGCCGATCATCGGGCAAGTCAACCAAAGTCCTTACTTTGTTCTCATACATGGACCCCATCTCAGATTTCATGGTCTCAAGCCATTTCGCGGAATCCGCGCTCATCATCACTTCCTCATAGTTCATAGGTTCGTCATGGTCAAGTAACATGACCTCCAGAACAGGATTACCATAAAAATCTAGTGTGGACCGTACTCTGGTTGACCTACGAGGTTCGGTAGTAACTTGATCTAAAGTTTCATGATCATCATCATTAGCTTCCTCACTAATTGGTGTAAGAATCACCGGAACTGATTTATGTGATGAACTACTTTCCAATTCGGGAGAATGTACAATTACCTGATCAAGTTCTACTTTCCTCCCACTCACTTCTTTCGAGAGAAACTCCTTCTCTAGAAAGGATCCATTCTTAGCAACGAATATCTTGCCTTCAGATATGTGATAGAAGGTGTACCCAACAGTTTCCTTCGAGTATCCTATGAAGACACATTTCTCCGATTTGGGTTCGAGCTTATCAGGTTGAAGTGTTTTCACACAAGCATCTCAACCCAAACTTTAAGAAACGACATCTTAGGTTTCTTACTAAACCACAGTTCATATGGTGTCGTCTCAACGGATTTAGATGGTGCCCTATTTAACATGAATGCAGTCATCTCTAAAGAATAACCCCAAAACGATATTGGTAAATAGGTAAGAGACATAATAGATCGCACCATATCTAATGAAGTATGATTACGACGTTTGGACACACCATTACGCTGTGGTGTTCTAGGTGGCGTGAGTTGCGAAACTATTCCACATTGTTTCAAATGAAGACCAAACTCATAACTCAAATATTCACCTCCACGATCAGATCGTAGAAACTTTGTTTTCTTGTTACAATGATTTTCCACTTCACTCTGAATTCTTTGAACTTTTCAAATGTTTCAGACTTATGTTTCATTAAGTAGATATACCCATATCTGCTCAAATCATCTGTGAAGGTCATAAAATAATGATACCCGCCACGAGCCTCAACACTCACCAGACCGCATACATCAGTATGTATTATTTCCAATAAGTCAGTGGCTCGCTCCATTGTTCCGGAGAACGGAGTCTTAGTCAACTTGCCCATGAGGCATGGTTCGCAAGCATCAAGTGATTCCAAAAGTCCATCGGCATGGAGTTTCTTCATGCATTTTACACCAATATGACCTAAACGGTAGTGCCACAAATAAGTTGCACTATCATTATTAACTTTGCATCTTTTGGCTTCAATATTATGAACATGTGTATCACTATGATCAAGATTCAACAAAAATAGACCACTCATCAAGGGTGCATGACCATAAAAGATATTACTCATATAAATAGAACAACAATTATTCTCTGATTTAAATGATAACCGTCTCGCATCAAAGATCTAGATATAATGTTCATGCTCAACGCTGGCACCAAATACTGTCAGATTACGGGTTCCGGCAAACCCTTGAGGTTCGAACACTAGGGTGCGCATGAAGACCTCTCCCCCCTGGCTCACACTCTCGCAACGATCGCAAAGCCTAACTCACCGAACCCGAGGAATAAAGGACACGAGAGTTTATACTGGTTCAGGCCACCGTTGCGGTGTAAAACCCTACTCTAGTGTGGTGTGGTGGATTGCCTTGTAGGCTAGGGATGAACAAGTACAAGGGAAGAACAACCTCCTGAGGAGAGGTGTTCTTGAGCTCGATGAGATTGTGTGGTTGGGGATGATCTGAATGATCCATCTCTAAATGAGCCGATCCCTGACTACAGTGGTGGCTAGCCCTATTTATAGAGGCCCATGTACTCTCCCCAAATATTAGGCGGGAAGGGATCCCACAACGGCCAATTTGAAGGGGGACAATGAGTACAAGTTATCCTGACAAAAGGTGGTCTTCGCCTACCAAAGGCTCCGGTGGTGACGCCACCGTGGGCTCTGTGATGACCTCCGTCTTGCCGTCCTGCTGGTCTTGGTCTCGTTGCACTGATATGAAAACCTTTGCCTGATGCCTCGGGACTCTTCGCCTGCGCCTGCCTCTTTAGCACCAAAGAGGAAACTGGCGCTCTGCGCCCGCTAGCGCCCGCCTGGCCTTGGTCGTCATGGCTCATGACATGGGAACCTCACGTGGTGCCCCTCGCCTTGATCTCTCCGCTCCTTGCGAGCTAGCCTAGTGAGGCTACCCCCGAGGAGGTCTTGTGTCGTCCGCCTTATGAGGCTTGGCCCCTCGCGAGGGTGTTGAGCGTTGGTTGGTGAAGATGGGTCGTGCCGAGCCGCTGGTGGAGCCACACCCTGGGCCGTAGGCAGGCAAGTCTTGGTACCCCCGTTCCCAGGATACCGACAGTAGCCCCCGGGCCCAAGGCAACGCTCGTGCTTGGCTTCGGGGTGAAGCCAAGTGTCAAGTGCGGAGCGCCGCAGGCCCCAATAGCCTGCGGCCTTGATTGACGTGTGGCGACTGACAGGATGTGGGCGCCTCCACTTCCCCATGCATCCTCGATTTTCGCCTGGCTAGGCAACCACCATCGTCTTTGTAGATCCTCCTCCTTTACATGCAGCACTCTCCGCCGCTCCCTCATCTTCCAGAAGGCTGCAGATCTCCTTCCCTGGCCCAATCTGACACCAACTTCCCCCGTTGCCATGGCACCAAGCCGGAAGAAGAAGGGAAAGAAGGAGTCCCGTACCTCGGCCCCAGCGATGCCGGTCCTAGAGCCCGCCATTGAGCGGTCGGTGGTGCTCAACCAAGAGGCGATGGGCAAGGTGCGCCCGGTGCTCACCGCCGATTTCAATGAGTGGGGTGCAATGGTGGCTTGGCCTGCTTCCCACGCCGAAGTGGACAGGATGGCCACCGAGGTCCCCATCCATCTCCATACCCTCTGGGCAGGCTTGATTCCCCCCTTCTCCAATTTCTTCAATGCGGTGTTGTTGCATTACCAGATTAACGAGCTGCATCTTAACCCCCAATCCATCATCCTCCTTGCCGTCTTTGCCTTCGTCTGCGAAGCCGTGGTGGGCATTGCCCCTTCTGTGGCTCTGCTTCGCCACTTCTTCTCGCTGCACCTAACAAATCCTCTCCAGCCCTCTGGGTGTGTATCCCTCCAGTCCGTTGCAGCGACGGCCGGCTCGGGGATTGACTTAGAGCTATCACCAGTCATCGGAGGCTCTAGGAAGAGGTGGGTGTTCGTGGACGTTGGTGTGTGCAACCCCTGCTGCTGCTCCCCCGGGTCCCAGCTGCTCCGAGCTCCAGTTGGGGGCATGTGAAGCTCACCGATTGGTAGTTCGCCCATGTCTGGCTCCGGTTCGCCAGGTTGAAGGACCTCGGTGTGACGGCGCCCATGGTGGTGAAGGAGTTCATCCGGTGTCGCATCTCTCCACTTCAGCACCACTCTCGGCAAATGTGGACCTTCTATGGCTACGGGGACTGTATGAGGCTTCAGGCTCCGGCTCTTCCTCCTGAGGCGCGGCGCACGGTGCTCGAGCTCCTCACGGGCGACCCGATGCCAGCCAACCTGCCGGAGGAGGGCTGTCTTCTGTACTGCTGCTCAAACATGGTGGAGTTCGTGAAGCAGATGCCCCTCTTCGATGAATGGGGGCCACGCCCGGTTGGCCTTGAAGGGCCTTGCGAGAGCCCCATCTTCGTGGCCCCCTTCCTACCGCGAGCGCGACGCCCGCCCTAGGAGCAGATGCAGGGGGCGGTTGCTGTCAGGCAATGGCGACCCTCCTGCTGAGGAATCGGCACCGCTCGGGGCCCCTAAGGTGCCGTCCCTCGGGACCCTGGTGAGCCGTCCTGAGGAGACGGCCTAGGGGGCGACACAGTCCGATGCCCCTGAGGCTGGAGCCTCTGAGGCCTCGTGTAACACCCTCGATGCGGCTATATCTCCCACGTGTCGGAGCATGACTTAGAGGCATAACCGCATTGAATGCAATGTAGCAAGAGGGGTAATCTTTACACATCCCATGTACTGAATAGGAAAGAGGTACAGAGTTGGCTTACAATCGCCACTTCACACAATACATGAATACAACAATACATCATTCAGATACAATCAAGGTCCAACTACAGAACCAAAATAAAAGAAGACTACCCCAAATGCTACAGATCCCCGATCGCCCCAACTAGGCTCCACTACTGATCAACTGGAAAATGGAACCACATAACGGACACGATCTTCATCGAGCTCCTCCTTGAGCTCGGTTGCATCACCTGCACGATATCATCGGCACCTGCAAGCTGGTTTTGGAAGTATCTGTGAGTCACGGGGACTCAGCAATCTCACACCCTCGCGATCAAGACTATTTAAGCTTATGGGTAGGTGAAAGGTATGAGGTGGAGCTGCAGCAAGCACTAGCATATATGGTGGCTAACATACGCAAATGAGAGCAAGAAGAGAAGGCAAGGCACGGTCAAGAAACTATGATCAAGAAGTGATCCAAGACTACTTACGTCAAGCATAACTCCAACACCGTGTTCACTTCCCAAACTCCACCGGAAAGAGACCATCACTGTTACACACGCGGTTGATGCATTTTAATTAAGATAAGTTTCAAGTTCTCTACAACCGGACATTAACAAATTCCCATCTGCCCATAACCGCGGGCATGGCTTTCGAAAGTTCAAATCCCTGGAGGGGTGTCCCAACTTAGCCCATCACAAGCTCTCACGGTCAATGAAGGATATTCCTTCTCCCAGGAAGACCCGATCAGGCTCAGAATCCCGGTTACAAGACATTTCGACAATGGTAAAACAAGACCAGCAAAGCCGCCCGATGTGCCGACAAATCCCGATAGGAGTCGCACGTATCTTGTTCTCAGGGCACACCGGATAGGTCAAGCTATGAGTAAAACCAACCCTCGACTTGCCCCGAGGTGGCCCCGCAGGCTGCCCGTTTCGGACCAACACTCAGAGGAGCACTGGCCCGAGGGGGTTAAAATAAAGATGACCCTCGGGAGCGCGACTCCCAAGGGAGAAGTAGGTGGCGGTGAGGCAAATGGTAAAACCAAGGTTGGGCCTTGCTAGAGGAGTTTTATTCAAAGCGAACTGTCAAGGGGTCCCCATAACACCCAACCATGTAAGGAACGCAAAATCAAGGAACATAACACTGGTATGACGGAAACTAGGGCGGCAAGAGTGGAACAAAATACCAGGCATAAGGCCGAGCCTTCCACCCTTTACCAAGTATATATATGCATTAATTAAATAAGAGATATTGTGATATCCCAACAAAATATCCATGTTCCAACAAGGAACAAACTCCATTCTTCACCTGTAACTAGCAACGCTATAAGAGGGGATGAGCAAAGCGGTAACATAGCCAAGAAACAGATTGCTAGGACAAGGTGGGTTAGAGGTTTGACATGGCAATATGGGAGGCATGATAAGCAAGTGGTAGGTATCGCAGCATAGGCATAGCAAAAGAGCGAGCATCTAGCAAGCAAAGATAGAAGTGATTTCGAGGGTATGGTCATCTTGCCTGAGATTCCGCAAGGAAGAAGAACGAGTCCGTGAAGAAGATAAACGGACGTAGTCGAACGAATCCTCACAAACGCGGCATTATCGGAACCAACCCGAAGAAGTAACACCGGAAAGAAGCAAAAAACATAGTAAACAACCATCACATAATCATGGCATGATGCGCAAACAAGTATGATGCATGTCCGGTTTAATGAAGCATTGCATGGCAAAATGCACAAACAATCCTACAAGTTAAGTGGAGCTCAATATGCATCGGGATGCATATTGACAAACACCACATTCCATTATTTAGTTCGATCTCGTTATGTACCCAGCAATATTAAATGTTGTTAAAACATGGCAAGAGGGTGAAGAAAATGAAAACTACCTATCTAGGCAAGTTTAAATGAGGCCGGAACAACGAATAACAATTTCGGAACATCCTCATATGCTTATTTATGGATTTGGTACTGTTCTGCCCTAAACAGAATTTTAGAGTTGTTAAACATGCAAAGTAAGGTCGCCATGTTAATCTATGCATTTTCTACCCCATTTACATATAAGCGGTTTGGACTGAGAGAAGAGGGGAGAGATGTAGCCCGGCACGATTTCCGGATATCGAAAACGTCCGACGTTAGACCGGCTATAATGCCGCTATAGTTTAACGGCTGGGCTATCGAACGAACTCCGAATGCGATGAAACTTGACAGGCGGTCTATCTACAATATAATAAGACCACACGCCAACTTTCAACCCAATCCGAGAACATTTTCTGACCACTTATAAAATAATATTTCGGATGTGCCGCGGGCGCGTGCAAGTGTGTCTAGGCTTAGAATGGACAACAAACAGAACTGGGGAACCCGGATGGATGCAAGTTTTCAAAACATGATGATGCAATGCAGATGACAACATGGCAAGATGCAACACGCAAGCATGACAAGGCAACAACAGCGAATAACTGGAACACACCTGGCGCATCGGACTCGGGGCGTTACACCTTGGTGAACCTCCACGAGGCGAGTATCGAGGTCTCAGTGCGGTCCAGCACCCCTGAGGTCGCCTCCTCAGGGGTCACACCATCCGCGCCCGGCCTTGGTGACCGCGCCCAGGGCTTTGGCCGGCTCCGACCAAACTTCGTGGCGCTCCGCAAGAGGGGGGGGTCTCCAGGCTGTAGTGGTGACACCTTCCGGCCATTGAAGCAGAGGAAGTACATTGCTATTGACGAGTGAGTTCCTTATCTTTGTAATTTCTAGAGTGCCGCTCTTCCTCCTAACCGTGATTCCTAAGGGTCCCTTCTGCTAAGGCGATGAAGTCTCCCGAGAAGCAACCTCCTCTTGCCTCGAGTCCTCCGCTGACCTTGAGTGCCCCAAGCCAGCCTGCAGCACTTGGCGTGATGTTGGCTGGAGAGGCAAGCTCGCTGGCTTGGCATCTCGACCCCGCATTCTTGCCGCCCGCTCTTCGTGGCCTTGCTTGGGATGCGGAAGGTGTGCCGAGGGCTCCTCCTTTGGTTATTGATTGCAGCTGGGTGGCCTCGGTTGTGGTCTCTCCTTCGGGTAACGAGCCTCCGCCCCTCCGGGCCCCCGTCAGGGCCCAAAGGGTGACTAGAAAGGCGCCGGCCTCCAGCCCCCTGCTGGGAGGAGGTGACCCACCTTGAAACTCTTCCACGACTCTCGGCATGGAGGACAGACCCGGTTGTGCATTTGAGCTTGCGCACAGGCAGGGTGCCGTCTCTTCCAGGAAGCTATGGGTGCACTGAGCCAGCTCGGGGAAGAGCTTGTGGATGTAGACGCTCACCTTGAAACTGAGGGTCTTCGGCTGGTGGATGAATGGCGTCAATTGAAGGTGGCCAACAACCTCGGGCACCTCCAGCGTGAGCGTGCCAACGCGAAAGCCGAGGCATCCCTTGCAACCTCGCGTGAGGCCAACGCCCGAGCCTTGGAGGAGGCCAGGGAGGCAGACCACCACCGTGAGGTTGCCGAGAAGCGCAGGCAGGAGCTTCAGGCCCTGAATGCCTTCCTAGAGCAGCAGGCAAAGGCGGCAGAGCTGCCTTGGCGTCGATGAAGGGGGCGCCATCCGACTAGGAGGAGGTCTTGAAGCGTGAGGAAGCGCTAATGCTGGAGTCCACAGAGCACAGCCTCAAGCTTGAGCGGTTGGAGACGAGGGAGCGTCAGGTTGCTCAGGCGGAAGATGCCGTCAGCGCGCGTGAGGCTAGGATCCAGGAGGAAGTGGACTGCAGGGCGGAGGAGGCTCGCACTGATCTTTCCAATAGGTACGACCTGAAGCTGAAGCTCGTGGAAGCCAAAGCCAAGGGTAGGACCACCGCCCTCAGGTTGAGGTTGACTGAGGCAGAGTTGGCCTCCGCCCGTGCTGAACTGCTCCCGCTTCAGCAGCGAGTTACTGCCGCCGAGTCCCTCGCGCAGCAGAGCAGGGAGGTGGCGATCCGTCGACAGAAGTTGCAGCGCGAACACACCCCCATGCTCCGGGACCTCAGGGTGTGGGCCAACCGGGCGCTGGGCATCATCTTCGATGGATACACCCCTCATCCTCATGCAGAAGACTATAGCGGCCACCTTTGCTTCTTCACCGACATCGTGATGCGCCTGGAGGATTGGGCTGAGAGGGCTCACGAGTTCATTGACGAAAAGAGTCGCGGCCTCCTCGGGCGCGCATTTTCCCGCGTCTTCAGCCATCTTTAGAATGCTGACCCCAACTTTGACTTCAACACCGCCATCGCCCCACTGCCTGGGGCTATTCGGGACAACTTGGCACGCTGGGTGGTGATGACCCACAAGTGTAGGGGATCTATCATAGCCTTTTCGATAAGTAAGAGTGTCGAAACCAACGAGGAGCAGAAGGAACAATAGGATCATTATAAGCGATGGTATTTTCTTCAACTTTAATAGGTGCAACTACTTTTACTTCAATGGGAGGATTATATTTAAACCACTTCTCCCTAGGGGAGATCAACATGAGTAGCAAAGGATTCACAGAAATAAGCTACTATCTTAGAGTCAAGTCCATATTTAATGCTAAATTCACGGAAAGCATTAGTATCCACAAAAGATTTAACACAATCAAACTTACGTGTTATACCTGAATCCTTACCTTCGTCGAGATCTGAATCTTCAGAGTTGCGTTTAATTCTTTCTAATAAATCCCATTTGAATTCAATAGTCTTCATCATAAAAGAGCAAGTACAAGAAGTATCGAGCATGGAGCGATTATCGAGAGAAAGTCGAGCCTAAATTTTTCGAATAATAATTTCTCTTGAGAGCTCATGATTGGGGCATGAATATAACATTGACTTAAGCCTCCCCCAAGCTTGAGCGATGCTTTCTCCTTAGCGAGGCCAAAAATTATATATATAATTACGATCACGATGAACAAGATGCATAGGATAAAACTTCTGATGAAATTCCAATTTCAATCGGTTGTAGTTCCATGATCCCATACCATCACATATCCTAAACCATGTCAATGCCTTTCTCTTCAAAGATAAAGGGAATACCTTCTTCTTGATAACATCCTCGGGCATACCTGCAAGCTTAAATAATCCACAAACTTCATCCACATAGATTAGGTGCAAATCGGGATGTAATGTTCCATCACCCATGAAAGGATTAGCTAGCGGTTTCTCTATATTACCCGAAGGAATTTCAAAGGAAACATTTTAGTAGGTTCAGTAGGTTGAGGAGCAACTCTTTTCTCTACTGGTCGGGGTGAATATACCCCGAACAAGCCCATCAAAGGATTATGTTCCATAGTAACAAGTGGCAGTAAATTTCAGCACACTATATAAATGTTTCCTTACCAAATTCCACCTACCAAAGGCACTTCACTCCCCGACAACAGCGCCAGAGAAGAGTCTTTATGACCCACAAGTGTAGGGGATTTATAGCAGCCATTTCGATAAGTAAGAGTGTCGAACCAAACGAGGAGCAGAAGGAAATGATAAGCGGTTTTCCGCAAGGTATTCTCTGCAAGCACTGAAATTGTCGGTAATAGATGGTTTTGTGATAAGGTAATTTGTAATGGGTAGCAAGTAATAAAAGAAAATAAGGTGCAGCAAGATGGCCCAATCCTTTTTGTAGCAAAGGAAAAGCCTGGACAAACTCTTATATAAAGGAAAGCGCTCCCGAGGACACATGGGAATTATTATCAAGCTAGTTTTCATCACGTTCATATGATTCGCGTTCGGTACTTTGATAATTTGATATGTGGGTGGACCGGTGGTTGGGTGCTGCCCTTCCTTGGACAAGCATCCCACTTATGATTAACCCCTATTGCAAGCATCTGCAACTACAACAGAAGTATTAAGGTAAACCTAACCATAGCATGAAACATATGGATCCAAATCAGCCCCTTACGAAGCAACACTTAAACTAGGGTTGAAGCTTCTGTCACTCTAGCAACCCATCATCTACTTATTAATTCCCAATGCCTTCCTATAGTCCCAAACAATGGTGAAGTGTCATGTAGTCGACGTTCACATGACACCACTAGAGGATAGACAACATACATCTCATCAAAACATCGAATGAATACCAAATTCACATGACTACCTATAGCAAGACTTCTCCCATGTACTCAGGAACAAACGTAACTACTCACAAATCATATTCTTGTTCATAATCAGAGGGGTATTAATATTCATAATGGATCTGAACATATGATCTTCCACCAAGTAAACCAACTAGCATCAACTACAAGGAGTAATCAACAGTACTTGCAACCCATAGGTACCAATCTGAGGCTTTGAGACAAAGATTGGATTCAAGAGATGAACTAGGGTTTGAGATAAGATGGTGCTGGTGAAGATGTTGATGGAGATTGACCCCCTCCCGATGATAGGATCGATGGTGATGACGATGGTCATGATTTCCCCCTCCCGGAGGGAAGTTTCCCCGGCAGAACAGCTCCGCTGGAGCCCTAGATTGGTTCCGCCTCGTGGTGGCAGTGTTTCGTCCCGTGAGCTTGCTTATGCTTTTTTTCTCCACGAAAGACTCCATATAGCCAAAGATGGGCATCAGAGGGCTGCCAGGGGGCCCATGAGGCAGGGGGTGCGCATAGGGGGGTAGGGTGCGCCCCCACCCTCGTGGACGGTGGGTGGCCCCCCTCTGGTACTTCTTTCGCCCAATATTTGTTATATATTCTGAAACGTGCTCTCGTGAAGTTTCAGGACTTTTGGAGATGTGTAGAATAGGTCTCTAATATTTGCTCTTTTTCCAGCCCAGAATTCCACCTGCCGGCATTCCCCTCTTCATGTAAACCTTGTAAAATAAGAGAGAATAGGCATAAGTATTGTGACATAATGTGTAGTGATATAAAAGCATGATTCAAAATGGACGTATCAGGTGGATGATAACTGGACGCCCTGGTCCGAGCTTTAGCTTCCGATGATGATGCTGTGGTGGTTGCGGCGGATGAAGGCCACATGGTCGATGATGGTGAAGATAACGCTGGCGACGATGCCGGTAGAATGTTCGGGAGCGATTCGGAAGATGTTGTGAGCAACATGTCCGATTGAGCCCCGCTCCTTGTTTTGAAACTATGCGCAAAAAGCTTGGGCATGGCCCCTGATGATGTGAGTGCATTTTGGGGAGGGGGAGCCCCTCATGTAATCAGACTAATGTTTTATTCCCTGAGCTAGACTTAAGGCATGCCTTAGCAAGTTCTCAAGTTCCTCCGCGAGCTAGCCACAATAACTTACCTCAGTCCGGGCGGGCCCCAGACTGGCCTTGTAGTCGTCGACGTGTAGTTCTCCTGAGGGGAGTCCTCTGTGGACTTGCAAGGTTTCGGGCTTCTATGGAGCCCGTTGGTTCACCCGAGAGGGCCTTGCGAGAGAGAGGCGTTAGATCACGGTGAGGTGCGCGCGCGTACCACGCTCAGCCCCCGCTCGTGAGGCGCTCATGAGGAAGGGGCAGCAGGCACCGACCTCAAAACAAGGCACGGAGCCGGAAAACTCAAGAAATCAAAAGAACGAGAAAATATGCCCCCCATGCTTTGCCAATGAAAATACGACTGCGAGTTCAAATCCAAAAGGCGGTAAATCAAGCTACAGAGAAGGGGTTGAAAGCAAATGGCCGCGTCCGGCACCTATCTAGTCTTCTTGTCTTCTCACTAGCGCGGAGCCTAGTGCTTTTGCTGGCCGTGAGCTTAGTCATTGGGGGATAGTGTCGACGGCCAGCGCTGAGGATGGTGCTTCCACTAGGACGTGGGTGGGAGCCCCCTAGGCTCGAGGGCGGGTCTTCGGAGACTTTGGGGCATGTACAGCCCCACTCATTATTATGTGAGAGTGTCCCAGGCGGAGACCTTCACATGCGCGAACCTTGCTTCATATCGCCAGATGAGGGCCCCACCTTGCGCCACCCTCGACCACCGTTGGGGCGTCCAAAAACCAGGACAAGGCCAAGGGGCAAAGGGGACGCCAGCGGCGCCCTCGGCGACCACGGACCCTCCGCCGGGGGGAAGGGCTCGCCGGCGCCTCCTCGGCAGAGGACCTACCTCCGGGTGACGCCTTGCCCCCGCGACATGAGGGATGGCCTTGCTCCGGACCCCTTCCGTGCAGCCCCTAGTGCGCCGCCCCTGACTGGAATGGGGCTGCAATGTTGGGGTCGCCGTCCGCCGCTGCGGCTTGGTCCACCCGCGACCCATGGTTAGTGTAAGCCTGCTCCCGAGATATTGGCGGGGTCGGCGAGGCTCCTGGGTGGCTCGTAGAAGGCCTCGGCTTCCAGCATCTCTTCTTCCCAGCCCGGCTCGTGGAACATGCAGGGGTCGTCCTTTGGCGTGTACTCCTGATCCACCATGCGGGGCAAATAGGGTTCCTGAGCTGCCTCGCTGGAACCTTCGCCGAGGCGCCTTGTGCCACACGGCGCCGAGCCCGGTGAGCCTTCCTGGTGGCTGTGGGGCGGTGCTCGGTTGGGACCGTGAGGTGCAACGCCCGCACCTAAACCACCCAGGGGAGGCAAGGGCGCGGCCGGATGCCCGGTACCGCCGGTCATGCTAACGCTGGCGAGACCGCCTGTTGCACCTGGGAGCGTGTGGGCGCAACTAGGCCCGTCGTGCGACCTGGCTACAACCTGAGATGTAAGTAGGGAGCAGAAAGGTGGCGTACCCCTGGCTGCAACATCCAACAGCTTGGCGAAACATTCCAGCAATGCGTCGCGACCGCTCTCCATCAGCCGGCACCGCAGCAGCTCCCGCACCACCATGTGCGCGGCTCGCATGTTCGCCTTCCCATCGGGTGTGTGGTGCCGTCGCTGCGACGTAGCTTGCAGATCTTGCGGCGGCCCTTGCACGTCGCGGCTTGAGGGCGGCGGATGTTGATCCGCGCTGCCTGCGCCCGCTGGTGTTGGGTGGCGCATGGGTCACCTGGAGCGCGGAGTTGAGGTCTTCTGGAGCGGACGGAGGTGCTCGAGCTGGTTGGGCCGCCCAGCGGTTGGCCTGGGCCCTTGGATCGTCAGACATCGGAGACGCGGGGCGACGGCAGGTCGGTCGATGGGGAGAAAAACCTCGATGCACCCCTACCTAGCGCGCCAAATGTCGGATTACGGGTTCTGGCAAACCCTTGAGGTTCGAGCACTGGGTGCGCACGAAGATCTCTCTCCCCCTGGCTCACACTCTCGCAACGATCACAAAGCCTAACTCGCCGAACACGAGGAATAAAGGACATGAGAGTTTACACTGGTTCGGGCCACCGTTGCGGTGTAATACCCTACTCTAGTGTGGTGTGGTGGATTGCCTTGTAGGCTGGGGATGAACAAGTACAAGGGAAGAACAACCTCCTGAGGAGAGGTGTTCTTGAGCTCGATGAGCTTGTGTGATTGGGGATGATCTGAATGATCCGTCTCCAAATGAGTCGATCTCTGACTATGGTGGTGGCTAGCCCTATTTATAGAGGCACGGATCCTCCCCCCAAATATTAGGCGGGAAGGGATCCCACAATGGCCAATTTGAAGGGGGACAACGAGTACAAGTAATCCTGACAAAAGGTGGTCTTCGCGTGCCAAAGGCTCTGGTGGTGACGCCGCTGTGGGCTCTATGATGACCTCCGTCTTGCCGTCCGGTTGGTCTTGGTCTTGTTGCACTGATATGGATACCTTTGCCTGACACCTCAGGGCTCCTCTCCTGTGCCTATCTCTTTAGCACCAAAGAGGAAACTGGCGCTCTGTGCCCGCTGGCGCCCGCCTGGCCTTGGTCGTCATGGCTCACGTCACGGGAACCTCACGAGGTGCCCCTTGCATTGATCTCTCTGCTCCTCGCGAGCCAGCGTAGTGAGGCTGCCCCTGAGGAGGTCTTGTGTCGTCCGCCTCGTAAGGCTTGGCCCCTCGCGAGGGTCTTGAGCATTGGTTAGTGAAGATGGGTCGTGCCAATCCACTGGTGGAGCCACGCCTTGGGCCGCAGGCAGGCAAGTCATGGTACCCCCGTTCCCAGGACGCCGACATATATCAATTATTCAGGTCTAAAACTAATCCCGATGATAGATGTAGAGGTAGCGTGCCAACGGCGATCACATCAACCTTGGAAACATTTCTGACGCGCATTGTCACCTCATCCTTAGCCAATCTTCGTTTAATCCGTAGCCCTGTTTCGAGTTGCAAATATGAGAAACAAAACCAGTATCAAATACCCAGGTGCTACTGCGAGCATTATTAAGGTACACATCAATAATATGTATATCAAATATACCTTTCACTTTGACATCCTTCTTATCCGCCAAATACTTGGGGCAGTTCCGCTTCCAGTGACCAGTCCCTTTGCTGTAGAAGCACTCAGTTTTAGGTTTAGGTCCAGACTTGAGCTTCTTCCCTTGAGCAGCAACTTGCTTTTTATTCTTCTTGAAGTTCCCCTTCTTCCCTTTTCCCTTTTTATTGAAACTAGTGGTCTTGTTAACCATTGACACTTGATGCTCCTTCTTGATTTCTACCTCCGCAACTTTAAGCATCACGAAGAGCTGGGGAATTGTCTTTTCCATCCCTTGCATATTATAGTCAATCACGAAGCCTTTATAGCTTGGTGGTAGTGATTGAAGAACTCTATCAATGACACTGTCATCAGGAAGATTAACTCCCGCTGAGTCAAGTGGTTATGGTACCCATGAAGGAAGTATGCCCTACAGGCAATAATAAAGTTGTTATTTATATTTCCTTATATCATGATAAATGTTTATTATTCATGCTAGAATTGTATTAACCAGAAACTTAGTACATGTGTGAATACATAGACAAACAGAGTGTCACTATTTTGCCTCTACTTGACTAGCTCGTTGAATCGATGATGGTTATGTTTCCTAACCATAGACATGAGTTGTCATTTGATTAACGTGATCACATCATTAGAGAATGATGTGATTGACTTCACCCATCCGTTAGCTTAGCACGATGATCATTTAGTTTGTTGCTATTGCTTTATCCATAACTTATACATGTTCCTACAACTATGAGATCATGCAACTCCCGAATACCGGAGAACACTTTGTGTGCTACCAAACATCACAACGTAACTGGGTGATTATAAAGGTGCTCCATAGGTGTCTCCGATGGTGTTTGTTGAGTTGGCATAGATCGAGATTAGGATTTATCACTCCGATTGTCGGAGAGGTATCTTTGGGCCCTCTCGGTAATGTACATAACTATAACCCTTGCAAGCAATGTAGCTAATAAGTTAGTTACGTGATGTAGCATTACGGAACGAGTAAAGAGACTTGCCGGTAACGAGATTGAACTAGGTATTGAGATACCGACGATCAAATCTTGGGCAAGTAACATACCGATGACAAAGGGGACAACGTATATCGTTATGCGGTTTGACCGATAAAGATCTTCTTAGAAGATGTAGGAACCAATATGAGAATCCAGGTTCCGCTATTGGTTATTGACCGGAGACATGTCTCGGTCATGTCTACATAGTTCTCGAACCCATAGGGTCCGCACGCTTAACGTTCGATGACGATCGTATTATGAGTTTATGTGTTCTGATGTACCGAAGATAGTTCGGAGTCCCGGATATGATCACGGACATGACGAGGAGTGTCGAAATGGTCGATACATAAAGATCGATATATTGGACGACTATATTTGGACATCGGGATGGTTCCGGTTTAGATCGGGCATTTACCATTGTACCGGGAGGTTACCGGAACCCCCCAGGAGGTACATGGGCCTTATTGGGCCATAGTGGGAGAGAGGAGAAGGGAGAAAAGGAGGGGGCGCGCCCCCAAGCCCAATCAGAATTGGGAGGGGGGCTGGCCCCCCTTTCCATCCTCCTTCCTCCCCCTTCCTTCTCTCATAATCCAACTAGGGAAGGGGGGATCCTACTCCCGGTGGGAGTAGGACTCCCCTAGGGGCGCGCTTAGGAGGCCATCCCCCTCCCCTCCTCCACTCCTTTATATATGGGGGAGGGGGCACCCCATAGACACACAAGTTGATCATTGATCTCTTAGCCGTGTGCGGTGCCCCCTCCACCATAATGCACCTCGGTCATATCGTAGCGGTGCTTACGCAAAGCCCTCTTCCGGCAGCATCATCATCACCGTCATCACGTCGTCGTGCTGACAAAGATCTCTCTCGACACTCTACTGATCATGAGTTCGTGGGACGTCACCGAGCTGAACGTGTGCAGATTGCGGAGGTGCCGTACCTTCAGTGCTAGGATCGGTCGATCATGAAGACATACTACTACATCAACTGTGTTGTCATAATGCTTCTGCTTACGGTCTACGAGGTACGTGGACAACACTCTTCCCTCTCGTTGCTATGCATCACCATGATCTTGCTTTTGCGTAGGAATTTTTTTTGAAATTACTGCGTTCCCCAACAACCCAGATATTCTGAGTATGTGTTTACTGACAGAACTGTTCTCCTCCATTTTGCAGCTATAGAACATGTTGGATACTTCATATCACTCAATTCGGGCATTTGCTTGAAATATTAACTTCAACTCCTGGAACATCTCATATGCTCCATGACGTTCAAAACATCTTTGAAGTCCCGATTCTAAGCCGTAAAGCATGGCACACTGAACTATCGAGTAGTCATCAACTTTAGTCTGCCAGACGTTCATAATGTCCGGAGTTGCTCCTACAGCGGGTCTTGCACCTAGCGTTGCTTCCAGAACGTAATTCTTCTGTGCAACAATGAGGATAATCCTCAAGTTATGGACCCAGTCTATGTAGTTGCTACCATCATCTTTCAACTTAGCTTTCTCTAGGAACACATTAAAATTCAAGGGAACGGTAGCTCGGGCCATTGATCTACAACAACATAGAAATGCAAGAAAACTATCAGGACTAAGTTAATGATAAATTAAAGTTCAATTAATCATATTACTTAAGAACTCCCACTAAGATAGACATCCCTCTAGTCATCTAAATGATCACATGATCCATATCAACTAAACCATGTCCGATCATCATGTGAGATGGAGTAGTTTTCAATGGTTAACGTCACTATGTTGATCATATCTACTATATGATTCACGTTCAACCTTTCGGTCTCAGTGTTCTGAGGCTATATATGCATATGCTAGGCTTGTCAAGTTTAACCCAAGTATTCTGCACATGCAAAACTGGCTTGCACCCATTGTATGTGAACGTAGAGCTTATCAGACCTGATCACCATGTGGTGTCTCTGCACGACAAACTATAGCAACAGTGCATACTTAGGGAGAACACTTATACCTTGAAATTTAGTGAGGGATCATCTTATAATGCTACTGTCGTACTAAGCAAAATAAGATGCATAAAAGATAAACATCACATGCAAACAAAATATGTGACATGATATGGCCATCATCATCTTGTGCCTTTGATCTCCATCTCCAAAGCACCGTCATGATCTCCATCGTCACCGGCTTGACACCTTGATCTCCATCGTAGCATCGTTGTCGTCTCGCCAACTATTGCTTCTACGACTATCGCTACCGCTTAGTGATAAAGTAAAGCAATTGCATGGTGATTGCATTTCATACAATAAAGCGACAACCATAAGGCTCATGCCAGTTGCCGATTACTTTTACCAAACATGATCATCTCAGAAAACAATGAATACCTCATCACGTCTTGACCATATCACATCACAACATGCCCTGCAAAAACAAGTTAGACGTCCTCTACTTTGTTGTTACAAGTTTTACGTGGCTGCTACGGGCTTCTAGCAAGAACTGTTCTTACCTACGCATCAAAACCACAATGATTTTTTGTCAAGTGTGTTGTTTTAACCTTCAACAAGGACCGACCGTAGTCAAATTCGATTCAACTAAAGTTGGAGAAATAGACACCCACCAGCCACATGTGTGTAAAGCACGTCGGTAGAACCGGCCTCATGAATGTGGTCATGTAATGTTGGTCCGGGCCTCTTCATCCAACAATACCGCCGAATCAAAATAAGACGTTGGTGGTATGCAATATGACTATTATCGCCCACAACTAATTGTGTGGGGGATATAACTACTGGGTATGAACCGCCTAGGAGGGCTCGGGTCATACCCCATGCGACTTATCAATGAAGATGGTGGGTCATAGCAAGCCCATTGACGGCCCAAGACCCAGAGGCGACTTGAGGCCCAAGAAGATGAACCGCCACATGTATAATTTGTATTGTAAGGCAAGTTTAGTTAGTCACCAAGCCGGACACGTTGTGTATGAGCCGGCCGGGACTCTATAAATGCCGGGCATCAACCCGTGTATATAAAGGGGTGACCCGGTGGTGGGTTAAATCAAGTAACAAACAATTGAGAGCTAGGTCAAGCGTATTCGCTCCCTAGTAATCGAAACCCTAGCAATACAACACAAAACATGAGTAGGTTTTTACCTCATTGAGAGGGGCCGAACCTGGGTAAACTCTCTGTGTCCTTTGTCCTGTTTAACCCCTTCAAGCTAACCTAGTTGTGATGGTTCCACGACTAAGTCCTTGCGCTAGGACATCTGCTGTGTCAAGTCCACGACAGTTGGTGCCCACCATGGGGCCAGCGCACGGTGGTTTCGAGTTCTTGAAGGGCAACTTCGCAGGGATCAAGGGATACGCTGTGGGTCGGATGACCAAGAGTCGTTGCGGCAAGCTCTACATCGACGACGCTGGCTGGGGCCCCGAGGCCGGCTCAATTGAGTACGGGTACCGGGTCCCCTTCGCCGGAATCCACGTCTTCATCGGCAAGATCGGTGAATCGGGCCCTTAGCCGGACATCTGCACCGACATCATCGAGACGGCTCAGCGTGCACGACCCGCCAAGGTTCAAGCCGCTATAAAGCATGCTTTTGTTGGTTTCATCCATGGGGCGGACTTTGAGGATGGATCTACGTTTGATGGTGAACCGACCATCGACTCGGATGGTGAATCGTCAACTGGTGAAACCAATTCAATGTATCATCTTCAAGACGGCCAGCTTCAGGGCTGTTCCGATGGTTATAGTATTCCAGACCCCTATGAGCCGCCGAACAGGGTTGCGATCTTCATGGCCAGTACACAGCCCACGCTTGGCTCAACGACCGTCGTGGCCATGACCTCCAGCTCAATGGCCGCGGCGACGGTTGGTGCTAGCGGTTCTGCGCGCCCATCGGCTTAGGTTCTGACAGAGTTATTGGAGGCTTTGGCGACTTAGATGGGGGTGGAGGTGACCCGAGACACCCAGGAACAGCATACGGTGGATGCTACGAAGTTATGAGATGAGATAGCTCAAGCCAAGGAAGAGCTGGAGGCTGAGAACGCTAGGATGGCCACGGAGTGAGCTGCTTTGGATGCTCAGGTACAATGGATTCAGGCGGAGTCGCTCGGGCTTACCTTAGATCAAAATTCTTCAAATGCCATCATGAGAAGGAGATACCAGAGTCGCTTACCTCTGGAGTACGATGCGAGAAACCTTTTTAACACACCGGAGGCAGGGACCAGTGACCCGCCCATGGTGAACCGGGCGGTTGATGCTCCCGTGACTGGAGCGCCGGTTCAACCACATACTGTGGATCTGCCTCGTTTGGATGTGGCTCCGCCTCAGCATGTTCCGACACCGTCAGGTCATTATTCTAACCCTTTGGATAACATTATTGCTGCGGTGTCATGATTGGCGGCTCTTCCAGTTGAAGGCGAGTCTCCAGCTGCGATAGAGACGCGAAGGGCCAGAGAACTTCTTCAGACAACTATGGCTCAACAGGCGGCTTATTCGTATAGCCGTGAACAGATTCACTCAATCCCTCGGCCAAGCCGGAGTTATAGCAAGCACATTGAGTCACCATCAGTTTCAAGCAGTGAACAACACCATAACCAACCTCGTCGGCATGACCCGGCACGTGGTGGTGTTGATGCTCAGACTTTGGTGGATCAGGGCAGGGCTCATCGGGAGGCAAAGCTGGCGGCTCAGCTAGCGGCTCAACAGCAATCTCCGATTTATCCGTCAACATCTGTGGAGGTAGGAGTGACATCTAGAACATTGGGTGTGCCATGTTTAGTGTCGGCTCTACGCAATGAGCGTTTGCCTAAGGATTTCGAGGGCCCTTGTAAGGTGCCTAATTATACAGCGGATCAGGCTCCAGAGGTGTGGATTGAGAGCTATGAGATGGCCATGGAGATGCTGGATGTTAGTGATGGTCCATGTGCTAAGTATTTCACCATGATGTTGGATGGGCCTGCTCGTACTTGGTTGAAAGGGCTACCAGCTAACTCCATTAGATCATGGGCGGAGTTGAAAGCCCGTTTCATCGAAAATTTTAAAGACACGTGCAAGCAGCCTCTGTCGATCCTGGATTTGGATTCTTGTGTCCAAGGTGAGGGCGAGTCAACAACCAATTGGGTGTGCTGGATTTCAGCTGTTATACACTCATCGGACAGTATCAACGTCGGTTCAACAGTCCTGATGTTGGAGAAGAATTGCCGTTTCCTTCCCCTTAAGCAGAAATTAGGGCGGCTTAATTAAACGTCACTTCAATGATATGGGAGAGCTCATGGCATCTCTCATCAAATACGCCGATTCTGATAGTACTAAAGACCCTGAGTCCGATGTGGAGAAGGCTGGTAAGGGGAAGAAGAGTGGCAATGCAAAGGGGAAGCATGATAATACAGTGTGATGGCAATTTAGATTTTGTGGCTAATACCAATACGCAGAATAATAATCAGCATCGCAAGGGAAAGCCGTGCCAGCTTGGAGGGCCAAAATTTAACATGGAGGCGATGATGAATTAGCCTTGCCCAAAGCATGGTACGCATGAGAAGCCAGCCAATCATCTGTGGAAGGATTGCTTCATCATGAGGGAGTATATGAATTCCATTTTTTTCCAGAACAATCATGGCCCAAATGGCGGCTCAGGGTCCAGCTCTCACATACCTGGTTTTGGTGGCGGCGGCTCAAACTCTAGTTTCTAGGGCCAAGGCAATCAAGGTGGTTTTAATCAGCAGTCTGGTCAAGGGAATCGGTAGCAGCAATCTGGTTATCAGAGTAATCCGAAGTAGTTGAACAGTGGAAAGTATCATGTGTTCACCATGAGTTTATGTAAATGAGACCAGAAGATTCATAAAAGGGCGATGAACGCAGTTGAGCCGGCGGTTTCCCGTTACTTACGATGGTCTGAACATCCTATTCTTTGGAGACGTGAGGATCACCCGCCCCGGGTCGACAATCTGGGTCACTTGGCTTTTGTGGTTGCACCTCAGGTTCGAGGTTACAAATCACTAAGGTGCTCATGGATGGAGGCAGCAACATCAATATCCTTTACTGCAAAACTTTTCGTCGTATGAGTTTGACTGACAAGGATCTTAAGTCGTCTGTTTTTCATGGTGTGGTGCCCGGTAAGTCAGCATATCCGGTAGGCAAGATAGCTTTGGAAGTGGCTTTCGGTGATGATCACGATTCCAGAGTTGAGAGATTGACCTTTGAGGTGGTTAAGATCAAGATCCTTTATCACACTTTGTTTGGGCGGCCGGCTTATGCTAAGTTCATGGCGAGGCCTTGTTATGTTTATCTGCAGCTTAAGATGCGAGGTTATAAGGGTACCATCACAGTACATGGGAACCAAAAGATAGCTTTGGAATGTGAAGAGGGCGATGCTGCCTATGCTGAGTCTATTTGAGCAACAAAAGAGCTGAAGTTTTACAAAGATAATGTTGGCCCAGCGGATATGACACCTTTGAAGAAGCCAACCACAGGGCATGACCCTCTCTTGAAGTTTAAGTCAGCAGATGACACTAAACTAGTTGATTTTGTTCCCGTCGATTCATCTAAACAGTTTAGTATCAGTGCTAATCCGGATCCAAAATAGGAAAGCGCGCTCATCGAGTTCATCCCTGAGAAACGGGACATCTTTGCATGGAAGCCTTCATATATGCCAGGTGTACCAACAGAACTCGCTGAGCACACTCTCAATATTGATCCAAAGTTTAAACCGGTCAAGCAATTCCTTCATCGCTTTAATGAAGAGAGATGTAAGGCCATTGGTGAAGAAGTGGCGCGGCTCTTGGCAGCTGGGTTCATTGTTGAAGTTTTTCATCCTGAATGGTTGGCTAACCCGGTGCTGGTACTTAAGAAAAATTGTACTTGGCACATGCGTGTGGATTACACAGACCTTAATAAGGCTTGTCCAGCTGATCCTTTTGCTCTCCCTCGTATTGATCAGATTATTGATGCTACGGCGGGTTGTGAGCGTTTGAGTTTTTTGGGTGCTTATTCTGGGTATCATCAGATCAAGATGGAAGTTAAGGACCAGGAGAAGACAGCCTTCATCACTCCTTTTGGAGCCTTCTGCTATGTGTCTATGCCCTTTGGGCTCAAGAGTGCCCACGCGACTTACCAGCGGTGTGTTCAAAATTGCCTTCATGGTCAGATTGGACGCAATGCTCATGCTCATGTGGATGACATTGTTGTGAAAATCCAGGAAGAAGGAAACCTTGGTAGATGATTTGAAAGAGACCTTTCACAATCTTCGGGTTTACAAGATGATGCTTAACCCGACCAAGTGTGTTTTTGGTGTGCTAGCAGGCACACTCTTGGGTTTTTTGGTTTCTGAACGAGGCATCGAAGCTAACCCGGAGAAAATCAAGGCTATTACTTGTTTGGCTAAACCGGTGTGCATTAATGATGTTCAGCGTTTGGCGGTCGTATTGCGGCCTTAAGCAGGTTGGGAGAAAAAGCTATCCCTCTGTACTAGATGATGAAGGAAATAGATCACTTTGTCTAGAGTGATACTGCTGATCAGGCGTTTGAAGCCCTGAAGAAACAATTAGCTGAGCCACCGATCCTTGTCGCTCCTATTGATAAGGAGCCCTTGTTGTTATATGTGGCTGCCAATAGCCGAGCCGTCAGTATGGTGATTGTGGTGGAACAGAAGGAAGCAGGCAAGGAACATCCGATTCAGCGGGCGGTTTATTATATCAGTGAGGTGATCATTGAATCCAAGCAGAGGTATCCGCATTTGTAGAAGCTGGTATGTGGGGTGTTCATGGCTAGTTGAAAGCTCAAGCAATATTTCCTTGGTCATCCCATCACTGTGGTTAGTTCTGCTCCCTTAGGGGAAATTATTCAAAACAGAGAGGCCACGGTTCGGGTAGCCAAGTGGGCCATTGAGCTTGGACCCCATGGTTTGAAATATACGCCTCACACAACCATCAAATCTCAAGCACTTGTGGATTTCATCAATGATTGGACAGAGCTGCAGATGCCTGAGGAGAAGCCGGATAGCACATATTGGACTATTCACTTTGATGGATCCAGGCAGTTGGAAGGCTCGGGGCTGGAGTTGTTTTGACTTCCCCATGAGGTGATAAATTTTTTTATGTTTTAAGGTTGATGTTCCCTTCTACTAACAATGCAACTAAGTATGAAGCCTTGCTCCATGGTCTTCAGATGGCTAAGGAGATAAATCTAAGCCCGGTGAGGTGCTTTGGTGACTCAGATTTGGTGGCTCAGCAAGTTTCAGGCACGTGGGATTCTAAAGACCCACTCATGGTGGCTTACCGCCAAGAGGTTAATGCTATTACCGATCATTTCAAAGGCTATCAAGTGGAACATGTTGATCGCAGGAAAAATGAGGCGGCTGATGCTTTGAGCCAGCTAGGGTCCCAGCGTAAGCCGGTGTCACCTAATGTTTTCTTTGATATTCTGCATAACCCTTCGTCAAACTGCCTATGGAGGAGGATCTTGCTATTCCTAACCCAGGGGCGCAATTGTTGGCGGCTCTTCATGTTATTCCTAATTGGACAGTTCCATATTTGGCTTATATGACCCGGGGCGAGTTACCTGAAGATGAAACTTTGGCCAAGCAGATAACCCGGTGGTCTAAGTCAATGACTATTGTCAATGGAGAGATGCATTGTTGCAGTGTCACAGGGGTGTTTCAATGTTGTGTTTCTCCAGAGGAAGGCCGTGAGATTCTATGAGAGATTCATGAAGGAGATTGTGGACACCATGCCAGCTCTAAGTCCCTCGTAGCCAAGGCTTTTCGTCATGGATTTTATTGGCTGACGGCTCATGATGATGCAGAGGATTTGGTCGGTAAATGTGATGGTTGTCCAAAAATTTCACGACGAGCTCATGTGCCATCTCAAGAATTGAGGATGATTCCAATTACTTGGCCATTTGCAGTCTGGGGGATAGATATGGTTGGACCTTTTAAAAGGTCCAAAGACAAAAAGACTCACCTTTTGGTGGCGGTTGACAAATTCACAAAGTGGGTTGAGGCAAAGCCGGTCAGTAAGTGTGACGCGGCAACAGCGGTTCGGTTCATCAAAAGGGTGATTTTCCGGTTTGGATTTCCTCACAACATTATAACTAATAATGGCACTAATCTGTCCAAGGGTGCTATGAAAGAATTTTGTCAACGAGTGCATATTCGTCTTGATGTATCATCAGTGGCTCACAACAGTCCAATGACCAAGCTGAAATAGCCAATCAAGAAATTTTGAAAGGCATCAAGCCCCGGCTTATGGTCCCTTTGCAGAGGATGCCGGTTTGTTGGGTGAAGGAATTACCCTCAGTGTTATGGAGTATCAATACTACCCCCAACAGATCTACGGGTTACACGCCTTTCTTTCTGGTTTACGGAGCAGAGGCGGTTCTCCCTGGTGACATCCGTCATGATTCGCCCCTTGTGGCGTCTTATGTTGAAGCTGATAATGAAAAATCATGCCAGGATGCTCTTGACCTGTTGGATGAGGAGCGCGACCGTGTGGCGGCTCGTTCGGGGATTTATCAGCAAGATCTGCATCGTTATCATAGCCGCCAGGTTA
Source organism: Triticum dicoccoides (assembly GCF_002162155.2). Taxonomy (NCBI): domain Eukaryota; kingdom Viridiplantae; phylum Streptophyta; class Magnoliopsida; order Poales; family Poaceae; genus Triticum; species Triticum dicoccoides. The sequence goes on along the minus strand of NC_041380.1, from coordinate 442,969,997 downwards.
AAACCAGGACCTTTCAAGAAGGAGATTTGGTGCTCTAACTCATCCAGGATCAAACTGAGATGCACAAGCTATCCCCACCTTGGGAAGGGCCCTTTGTGGTCAGCAAAAATCAGAACAATGGGTCATACTACCTTATTGATGTTCGAGACCACAAGGACTCACGCATGTCGGAGGAGGAGAACAACCGGCCGTGGAATATTGCTCATCTTCGGCCTTATTACACCTGAGCCACCAGCTCTTGTGATGTACATACTTTGTCCATGTATATATTATGATGAATATAATAAAGCCGGCATCCCAGATAATTCAGGGCCCCTGTCATTTCATTTCTGAGAATATGAGTCTTTATTGTCCCTTCATACGATCACTTGGGGGCTTTCTGCTTATTGAGGATAGCTATGACTACCCTCTAATCCGGCTTATACATCTGCAATGAAATATTACTTGGGGGCTCCTATTAATGAACAAGAGCTTTGTTGTCCCTTGTAATAGACTTGGACGCCAGGTGTATTCACGAAAAATCCGGGTTATCCTGCCTTTGTTTGCCTGCCACTCCGACAATGTAATCTTGCCGTACTCTTGACAATCAATCTTATAAAGACCTTGAATTTGTTAAGGTTAAAATGGCGATTGGTCATGTGAGGTCCGGCTTAAGGGTTTGAATTAAGGTTTAGCTTAGCGGCTGTGCGGCCCTTGAATAGAACTTGACATTGAGGCTTGGCAGCCTATGAATGCCTTGTTTTTTTGATTTGTATTTGCTTTAAATATTTTTTGAGACTCATCTTTTGTTGCCATATTGATATATGGTTGAAAAAACTGATTAGGGCCTTGTTACCTTAATGGTTCATATATGAATCTATCCGGTGTTTTGTTAACCCGGCCTGGCTTTGGAATTTAAGTTGCCAGTGTATGATGATTAAGTGCTTGGAGTACTAGCTCTATGCTTTGGGATGTTACCCCTTGCTGCATATGGCATTGAAAGACAGAAGTATGAATAAATTGAACAGGGCATTGTGCTCTCAATCTTTGGGCTGTTACCCTTACCGCATGTCGCATGATAAGCCGACAGTCTGAACAAATATCACATGTATTATAATTTATTCTGTTGTGATTATATGAGGTTTTTGATAAACCGATCCTGGTTATGGACTAATTAGTCATCAGTGGTTTTTATATGGGGTATTGTGACCCGCGCTGGGGTAAACCGCCAGGGCACTTGTTATCTGCTTATGTGCAGGGAAAGATGATAAGCATGGTCTGCATAATTAATGATATTATAAGCATAAGCGGCAGATCTTCAAATGACAGATCGACAGTGTTATGCAAATAAAATGTGCACGAGGGCACGACGGATCATTGTTTAACTAGCCTATTACATGGCTCCATGAGCCCAAATGATTAAGTGTTTTTCAGGCAATATCTGATGATGCAGATTATGAGCCGCCCAACAGATCAATTCTCCTGGTCTTGACGGCTTGAAGCTTCCGGGTCATCCCGCACCGGTTCTTCTTCTCCCTCCATTGTCTGGAAGTTAGGCGATGACCAGTTGATGCCAGTCAAAGCTTGAAATTCAGCTTCATCATCGATAAGCTCAGACGGATGGATTTCGGGGGCAAAAGTATGCTGACGAATTGGAGGGATAAGGTCCACAATCTTGTAAGCCGGGGTGGGCATTTTCTGGTTTTCTACGTATAAGCCGCCTGATATTTGGACAGATCTGTTTCTTCAGCAATCAGGCTCGCTAATGGACGTATCTCCTTCACACAAGAAGCAAAATCTTTCTTGTCAAAGGGAGACCCGTCCTCTTTGAAGCTGGGGCAGCTAGTGGCTAGGTCGGCCGGATCTAATTCTGCATACCATGCCTTCGCCCGGCTTAAAGCCGTAATGGCACCGGCTCTGGTGGCTGACCGCTTGATCTCTACAATTCTAGTAGGTAGGACAAAAAGTTTTCTTAGGACATCGCTGAGAAGAGATGGTGCTTGATTGGTCGGGGAGATGGTGGCTAGTGTGCGCTGGGCACCAGTATATAGCTGCTCTACTAGCGTGTAAACCTCCTTGAGTTTTATCAGCACCTCTTTGCCAAGATTGCTGCTCCTGGGGCCTGCATAACATATTATGATTAAGTTACCAGGCGGCTTACAAAATGGAGGGTGGAAAGTCATTACAATGTTAAGGTCTTACCAAAAACAGCAGAGGTCATCTCTGTGATATGACGCTTCAAGCCAGTAAGTTCTGTGGTGACTTCCTCCAAAGATGCTTAAGCTTTTTCAGCCCTCTGCAATAGGGCAGCCTTCTCTTCAGCCCAGGTGGCTTTCTAAGCATTAAACTCAGTTTTAAGCTTCTCTTTTTCATCCAAGCGAAACTTGAACTTGGAGTCAGCCTTCCGGGTCTCAGTTTCTTGTGCTTCAAGCCGGGTTTTTAAATCGGTCAACTGAGATTGAAATTGACTAGACGCTACCTGCAAGTAGAAGATCGAAACAAGTATGCACAGTTATGATATAGTCGTGTACAAAGAAAAGTCCCAAGCCCTTTGCTAGCAATAGCACTTGGCACTTGGGGGCTAATGGGTGCAAAAAGTTTCTTTATGAAGTAGTGACAGTGATAAGTCCCAAGCCCTTTGGAAGCAATAGCACTTGGCACTTGGGGGCTAATGGATGTAGAAAGTTTCTTTATGAAGCAGTGATAGTGATAAGTACCGGTTTATTCATGACGATTAAACCAACCCTTAGGGGCAACAAGTGCAAAGTCGATCCTTGTTATATGAAAGTCCCGGCTTAAAATTCATAAGTTTAAGCCGGCCCTTGGGGGCTAATGGTGCAAAGTTGATTCTTGTTATATGAAAGTCCCGTCTTACCTTCATAAGTTTAAGCTGGCCCTTGGTGCTACAGGTTTTGATTTTCGATACATATCTAAAGGCTATCTAAAAGTCTAAAGTATATTTTATTCTATCATATTCAGTAGACTTGGGGGCTGAAGGAATATATCTTCTAGACAAGGCAGAAGTTGATACCTCATATTTGTGGTGCATGTGTTTGACCATGTCAATATCCAGATCACGGCTGCTGTGCACTTGGCTGAGGTAGCCGGAGAGGATTTCATTAATGTTCAGATGTGAATAATTGGCCATGTCAAATTTGACCTTGCGTTTCTCGATCAGTTCCTCCTTGGCAGAATGTTTTGCTAGATCAACATGATTCCCCGGTTCTTGAAAACCAGTGCCGGTGATCAGAACTTCTTTAGTGTTTGGTTCTGAAGGCTTGATTTGGTTTGGCGGTTCAGCACCCAAAGGATCGACAATTATATGTTCAACAGGGGCACCAGGATTTTATGGTGGTGGGTCATCAGCAAGCTCCTCGGGGTGTTGTACGGAGGCTTCAGAAATTGGTGCTTGCTTATTCTCCGGTTCATGAGTCTTGGGGTCTTCTATTGGCTTGTTTATTTTAGCCTTTTTGCTAGGCTTTGCTATTCCACTACAAGAGGATTGGAAAGGTCAGTATAAGTACAGAGATGTGAAAAAACAAAGATAGTTTGTACCCAGGGGCAGTCTTGAAAGCTGGAAGCTGAGTCTGAGATGGATCGCCAGACGAAGAGTGAGAGGTCCCCTGATAATTTGAATCGGAAGGATTAAGTGGTTGACGAATAAGATCTGCCTTGGGATAAATAGAGTTGGAATTTTGAAGCACCTCATTCCGGCGTTTGTGTGGGGCTGGTGTGTTAGGTAAACCAGAGGAAAGTTCTTTGCCTCCACTGGTCCGAGTTCTGCCCCGGTTCTCATGCTATTGTTGCTTCAAAATAAAGTTGGGAACCCAGTGAGCTAAAGGGTGAGAAAACCTTACTTGCCGGATCACTCATCGAATTTTCTGTCTTGGCAAAGGCTCTGAGTCAGAGGAAATAATAGTTACCTCTTCATCACCCGCCTGGCTGGTTTCCACGTCATCCTGATAGCAATCAGTGTCAATAAGATAGTTGAAAAAAGAGCTAAGGGAATCAAGGTCTACCTCCGACTCATCATCTTCATCCAGGTTTAACATATCAGAGGCAGTTGATTTATTTTTATTCTTCTTCAGGGCTTTAGTCTTAGCCTTGGCTTTCTTGGCGGCTTTCTCATCATATTTCCTTTTCCAAAAAGTGGATCCAGCCTACAAGAATTACAATAAATGTTGGTGATTTGTAAAGTTATATGAACAATAAAGTGAAAATTTTGAACCGGATAGACTTACATCCAGTGCCGGGTTGAGTGTACAGAAGGGATTGAGCCCCACTTTGCTGCAGCTCTCCAAGCATTCATTGAGAAGGGTTTTTGTCATATCATTAATTGCTTTATCAGTCAAATGTGTTGAGCTATAGCGTGGCGGATCTTTGGCATCACCATTATATGTGCACATTAAACCGGGCCGATGGCTCAAAGGTATGATCCTCCAAGCCACCCAGCAACGGACCAGGTCGACACCAGTCAATCCATTGGCCAATAAAGCTCTAACCTTTTAAAAGGCAGGCATAAGTTTGGCTCTTTCAGTAGTGGTGAGCCATTCAGGGAGAGGGTGCCTTGGGCTGAGCCGTTTTTCATGGAAACCCGACAAAGGATTTTCGTCAGCATGAGAAATATCCTAGCAATAGAACCAGGTCTGATTCCAGTCCTTGTGATGGCTTGGAAGCTGAGCATAAGGAGAGATGGCGTCTCTTCAGCACTGAATGGAGATTCCGCCAAGTTCTAAGTTGGGTCCATCAGTAAACTCATTCTGGCAGTTCAAATAAAAATACTCTCTGAAGAGTTCGACACTAGGTTCCTCTTGAAGATATACTTCGCAAAAGACTTGGAAATTGCAGATATTTGATACAGAGTTGGGTCCGATGTCTTGAGGATGAAGTTGAAAGAAATGTAGAACATCACACAAGAATTTTGACCCGGGCGGTGAGAAGCCCCTGTTCATGTGATCAGTGAAAACAATGATCTCTTTCTCCTGCAGCTGAGGTCTGACTTCATCTGGCTTGGGAGCACACTAGTGAATGGCATTTTTTGCTGGTAAAAAGCCGATTTTGACATATTCCTGAAGCATTTCGTTTGTGACGATGGACGGGACCCAGTTGCATGACATAACTATCTTAGTCATGATTAGGGTGCACGGCCTAAATAAGACGAGTCAAGACATGAGTGAACCGACAGGTACGTGGCGGGTTACAAATTATTGTTTAAACTGTCGTGGAGAGCTAATATATATGGATCTATAGCAGTTCAGAAAGTGAAGTAAATTCTAAAATCGGGGAGCTGAATTATGAGGATAAATAAGCAAGCATGGTTAAGCTAGGAGTATATTGCCGGATTATTGAATTTATGAGGCGTATGATGGTGGCTTAAATGGGGCCTAATGATGCATGGCGGGTCACGGTTTATGGTATAAGCCGCCATGGTGATTAAGGTGTGTCAAATCTATCAATGAAAAAATTCTGCTAAGTGACGGACGAACATATTTTACTGAATAGAGGTATAATTTTAGATCTATGGCTATTCGAAAAATGAGATAAATTATAAACCTAAGGTGGCGGCAGCAGAAAAGTTCGTGTGCTCCGATGAGATTTTCTATGAAGAAAAGATATCCTGATGATAAAGACGAATGCTAAACTACTACCACATAAGTTGCATACCCTGTTCAGATCAAAAAGCTATCTTGAGATAAAGGAGAAAATGAAGAACGGTGAAGAACGCCGAGGAACAAAGAAAACCCTAATGCAGATATGAGGCTTGGGGATATAAGACTTACGGTGCTGACGGGCAGCGCTCGCGCGCCGGCGTTCTCTGGTCCAATCAGGGTGATGCAGCGGCCTGAGTTGACGCTGTGGACGGAGGTCAACGGCAGCACAGATCGAGCGCGTGCGCGGTATTGTGAAGGAGGAAGACGAAG